>NW_025421321.1:28687500-29092500 GCF_011764305.1 Mustela putorius furo | reverse complement strand
AGTTAAAGCGTCCCTTATGAAGCTGTTTTAGATTATTCTTGACAGTAGCTGTTTTTGACAGGAGAAGGTCAGAATCAAAGTCCTTTTTCAACCATTGTAGGACACACGTCTGCATCAAATGTAGCAAACATGCAGAAATCATTGAGGAAAGGTGCGGGCGTTGTTTTTAACTCCCCATTTTCATGCTTTCCTTTAAAGCAGAGACGTTCGGAACATGACAAATGGGGAAAAATGTTTTCCACCTGTATGCCCAAGCCTATCTGTGGAGACACATAATACCCCTTTGCGCAGAGTCTCTAACATATTTGAACATTTCCCCCTTTGATGTTGAACCACGGGTCTTAAGTGCGCTCCCCACAGTCCACTTTTACTCTGTGAGTCAAATTGAAGTTCTTGAAATGGGGCCGATGGCTTTGCTGGAGTGTGAATGTGCTCTCATTCTGTAAGAAAGAGTAACCCAATCAGGGCATTGTGTTTCAGTTTCTTTTATGAAATAAGTCACTTTCTGGCGATTGCTGTTTGCTTTTGAAAGCTGGAAGAGTCAATTTGGGGTCTAAGGGGCTGGAGAGGAAGCCCCCAACTGCTGACAATTGCTTCTTCCTTGTGTGAGTTTGAAGCTATTGTCCAGACAAGAGACTATAGGGAAAGTCGGGCCTGATGCAGGGAATTCCTTATTTCAAACACACGTCATAGTGTTTTCTTTAATTCAGTTGGATGAACCTAAGTGTATAATGGATTTCAAAGTGCAAGTATAACTCAGTCCCTTGATCAGTGATCATTTAAGAATTGATTTATTTTCGAAGAATACATTAGTAGCATTTTCCCTTTGGCATGCACTTTCCTTTCTTAAAGTGTAAGATTGTACATGCTTCTATTGGTGAATCAGGAGTGAAGGTGAACTGCTACTACCATGCTTTTCTCCCGAAAACCAACAAAAAACAAAAAAAATCCTACTGTCTTGGAAACACTGCAAAGAAACAGTGGTGACATTCCCTGCTTTTAAGAAAGCGTGCACATGATTTAGACTTTGATGTCAGGGGCCAGAAATTCTGAAGTGGAATTAACTTCTTCTTCTTTACCTGATTGTGGATGCAGTCAAGAGAGCCAAAAGCCAAAAAATTATGGCCCAGGAGGCCTTCACAGCATGTGTTCTCCACCCTAGTGGAGATGTTGGAGAGGAAAGAATCATCTTTTAAGCCCCTAGAATTTTGAGTTTCTCTCAGAAGTAAAATAATCTGTTGTCCAGTCATGAATATATTATGTCTTTATATGGAGTACTTATGTGCTTGGATTTGTGCTGAATGTTTTTGGTGGTGGCTTATAAAATAGGATTTGCTCTGATCAAGGCCGATGTCTGTAAGAGACATGAAACAAGGGGGTGCCTGGGTGGCTTCGGCTTAGGTCATGATCCCAAGGTCCTGGGATTGAGCCCACGTTGAGCTCCTGCTCAGCGGGGATCCTGCTTCTCCCTCTCCCTCTGCCTGCCTGCCTGCCGCTCCCCTTGCTTGTGCTCTCTCTTTCACCCTCTCTCTCTTTCTGTGTCAAATAAATAAAACCTTTTTTAAAAAAAAGAGACATAAAACAAGTCAACATGACAGTATGGATACATAATGGACTTACCTTTCATGAAAGGAATTCTTACCCTTGTCTTCATTTATATTTCCATCCTGGGATATTTACTGAATGGCAGTCAGGGACCAGACACTGTGCCAGATATTGAGGAAGATGTCCACAAGCTTCAAATAGTACCTTCACATTTGAGGAAATGTTGACTCATTAGAAGCCCATGTGTGAAAAAGTTCAACAGCAATGCAAGGCTATAGGTAGAAGAGTCACGTACCACAGATGTTCTAAAGATATGAAGGAAAGAGAGACCCAATTGTGAGGTCAGGAAGACAGTCCTTTTTAGTTGGCTGTTGATCAGATTAGGCATTTTAACTAGTTTTGAAAGTCTTCCTTACAGTCATCCAGTTGACAAAGGAGAAAAAATCTTCAGCTAGGTTAGCAGGTTAGTGTTAACGAGGCTGCAGAAATAAATCTTAATGAAATCTAAGCAATAATACTAGGTACCATTCATTAAGCTCTTGTTCTATACTGGACATTGTGTGCCAAGCCATTTCCATGGGCTGTCCAACTTCATCCTCATCACAACCTTCTGAGATGGGTACTTTTATTATTCCATTTTACAGATGAAGACATTGACATTCAGAATGAATTTGCTTGCCTAAATGGTAAGCAGCAAAGGAGGGATTCACACCAGATCTGTTAATACCAGAGTCATGACCTATATGACCAGGCTGTGCCTCCTAGGTTCAATCTCATGTGGCTCAGGTCCACGTCACAGGGAGGGGAGCTAACTCTCACAGGCCTGTGGCTCTTCAGCAACACGTGTCTGGTATCATACAGAGTGAGAGCCTAGAGATGCTGGTTCAGATCCATCTTCTCTCCTGGACAGAGCACCAATTTCTCTCTTTTGGATGGTGGGTTTGAGGAAAGAGCTGAAAGATAATTCAGTGACTGTATGGCATACTGAACTTGATTTAGGGAGAAGTGGGGACACCAGAGGGTACAAAGACAAGAACCTAAGGCTGGAATGTTTGTCATTAAAGCTGCAGCTTGTTTGGGGGAAACACAGAGGGATGGGAGCTTTTTTATCCAAAGTCACTAAGAGGCCGTGGGGATTTGGGACTCAGCAGTCACCACGGCTCTACCAACTTTCTGGGAAAATAATTGCTCATCAGTGAGCTGCCAGCCAATTGTTTAATTTCCCCTTAGGCTAATTGAACTCTGATCATAAACACCCCAAACCAGTGCTCTCTGACAAGGATTCCTGTGATCTCAGTGCTCAGGGATGAGCCACACCTTGCCCATGATGGTGTCTAGAAGGTGTGGGTGAAGAAGGTCAAGAGGCAACCCTTTGCCATTGATTTGAAGCAGCTCTTACTTCAGCCACTGCCTCTGCTGTCTCTCCGTGGGTGGTGGGCTGTCAGGGGCTCAGAGAGTTGCTGTCACCCTTAGCTCCTGGGAAAACCAAGGAGTCCTGTTCATGGTTGGCTTTCATGAGCTCCTGAAAACAACTTCTGGACAAAATGTACTTCCCAGTTTTCAGCAGGCACTCCAAACATCCAGTTTGGAAATAAATGTCACTCCATTCCAACGATTAAAAAGATCTGATAAAGGACTTAATGTAACCACCCAGAGCTGGTGGTTGACTTCAAGTAATAGAACAAAGATGAGCTGTGTGATTCGGAGCAAATCACCTCACCTCTCTGAGACCTGGTTTTTCTCTCCTGAACAGGGATAGTGATACTACCTGCTGTCAGGGCTGTCAGGAACATTAAAGAAGACATCTAGCACTGTCAGCTTTGAGAATTCCCACTAAAAATCAGGCTTCTTTTAGTCTTTCAGTGAGAAGATCCACTGAGCCCAGAAGCTGAAATCCTGTGGTCAATTCTTGGTTTTCTCCATGAGTTTGTTTTTAGGAGCAGGGACATGGTTCACATAAAGATGTCACATGGTATCGTTAGGAAAACTGCCCTTTTTTTTTTTTTCAAGAAGTTTTTGATATTTTTAGCAAAGCATGATGATCATAGATGTGATTCAGATCCGTCTTCTATCCTGGGACAAGACCAGGCTTCTCTGCCTCCTCAGTCAGAGCCCAGATATCTACTCAGTGTCCTCTTCTAGGTCAGCCCGGCCCCTTAGCTTGTGTGTCCAGCTCCATAAGTGGGCAGGTACTGCCAGAAGCCTACAACTAGATGGGCCCCTAGATGCTACCATTGTGCATATTCCTCTCCAGACCCGTAGACACACCAGCTACCAGGAGCCCTGGGCATTCAGCCTGCGTTATGTATGTGAGCAGTTTCCAGAAAACCAAGATGGTGGGTCAGATTAGGACTCCCCTGTCTTCCTCCTGGATTCATTATAGGCTCTGGTGAGAAAACAGGCAGTTAATATGTGGATTTCCTGTGCTTAAAATGCCGAGAGTGTGTATAGATATATATATATATTTTTTTTCTACACTTTAAAAATACATATAAATGTAACACTCTTCTTTGCTCATAATGAACAAAATGTCCAAAGTAGTGCTTAAAATACACTTTGAACAAACAGAAGCTGCATCTGGAAACATGGTTAGTGGGAAGTACAACTGTTTGGAGGGGTTTAATTTTTTTTTTTCCTTTTCCTAAGCAAATGCTCTGAAAAGAAAAGTTCATTTTATATCAGAACAGCTTTTTCTCGAACCTGTTTTAAAGTTAATTATCAAAAGCTTGCATCTTCTATCTCTTGCCTATGGATCCCTGCTGGGTTTGTTGTTCAGCTTTCCTTGGGAAAGAGTCGCTCTACAGAAGATCATCTCCATGATGTCACAGTCCAGGGACTCTAACCGTCCTAGCTAATCAGCTTAGAACATCAGTACCTCCTTAATGTGGGATTTGGGACCTTCTGGATGCAGGGCGAGGAGCTGAACTAGTCTGCAAGCACATCACTTTATTTCTTTTGCTTTAAGCAAGAATAATTTGCCTTTTTTCTCTCATCTTTCTCCCTTGTTGTTTTGCCCCTGAAAACTGTGCAGCACAAGCAACCTCCAGGGTGGACACTAAATCTTCTGATGCAGGCAGAGCAGTGATAACATCTGAACTGAGGGTGCTTTTCCAGGGCATGCTTGACAGATGTAGCAGGGCCTTTTAGGATTTAGTGCTGGAGCATATCTATTACCCGCGCCGCGGAGCAGCTTGGCAGGAGCTGTGTGGTAATCTCCCATGAATTCTGTCTGACTTATCAGAGCTGCTGAGCAGGTTGCTGTAGGACGCAGAAGCTCTGCAGCCAGTTGGGGAAATGCAGACCTTCCGCTGGAAGCTCTTTGAACTCTCTTCTCTGGGCACATTTCCCAGGTGGGCTCCTCCTGCCCGGGAATGTGTCATCTGGCCCCTTTCACTTGTGGAGATATCATGTCAAATTTGCGTTCACCCCACTGGCTTCTTAGTGTACAGTTTCAAGAGACCAAATTTAATTTCTAATACGGCTAATAGGGCCAAAGTGATTGCTTTAATGGAGTGGCGGCCTGCCTGAGTCTTTGACAAGAGGGAGTAGGGATGATATGCACCAAGTTGTCTTTCTTCCTTCTCTTTCCTCCTGCCCTCCATCCTTTCCTCCTCCCCCGCTTCCCTCCCTCCCTGTCTTCCTGCCATCCGCCTGCCTCCTCTTTTCATCTCTGGCTCTCACAGAGGCCTGTCTTCTCTCCAGGTCTCCTCACCCGACTTCTGCCCCACGAGCCTCATTTGGTTCTGCCGGCGTGCGCTATTCGACAACTCTGTCCTCCTCTGCTCTAACAATTACCTTGGCATTTTATAAAAATACCAAGATTGATCACAAACACCAAATTGTTTAGATCACAGATTAAAGTTTAATTTTGGAGTTTTGCTGTAGGGTTAGAATCAGCTTCAGAGTGTGTGTCGCATAGGAGGTGCTGTAATTTGTTCTAAGGATAAGGCCTTCGGGCAGCTGTGCATAAAATGAGCATGATTCCTTATTCCCACGGTTGATTTTTGAATGGGAGTGCAATTAGAATTTTTTCACCCAGAAGCACATACAGTCAGAGCAAAGATAATACCTTGAATGCATATCAGCCTAGGAGACCTCTCCTGGAGATATATTTATTGTTCACCAAGTCCTAATGCAAAGAGATCCATGCTTTCCTTAACAACAATAAACTCGCCCTTTAATTTGAAGTCTGGTGTGTTTGTAGAGACTCTTGCAGTATCCTTGTTATTACCAAGTGAGACTTCGAGGGTGAGTTTTAATGTCACTCATCGGTATGTACAACTCGTTATTTTTCTTCACAGAGTGGGACCTATTAGAAGCCAGACTGGTAAAGCCGTGGTTTCTCTCCGTATCCTCAGTGGCTGCAGAGGTTTTCCTGCTGTGCCAGGGAACCCCACTCCCGAGTAGCATGGAGAGGCTACCTCCTTGTAGGGTGGTAGGTAGATGACACTTTTCTGATGAATGATGTTGATCACAGTTATTTCCGCTGGAGGAATTTGGAAACAATGTATGCAGAATACTCATTTAACCTAGGGAGCAGAGGTGATCGCCTCCTGGTTATGTGGATGTCGTGGTCACTGAAATCAAGGGTGTGGTTTCACTGACTGGTCAGTGTGTGTAGGGGTGACAGCTCCACTGGGCTCTGCATTAGAAGTGGGGACTTACACATATCCTGCTGAAGAAAATTCTAGCAGAAGCATCTATTTCTCTTTCTATTTAATGTATTTCTTTTAAAGAGTAGTCTCAAGAGTCTGTGCTCCTTGAGGAGGGTTTCTTTCTGAAAATCAAGAAGTTAGAATATCTATATTGATTTAGGGTTTCCAAAATTGAAAGGCTGTGTACATTTTTTTGGCGGAGGAAGAAACTGATTTCGCTGAGGTCTGTGGTTTATTTAAGTAGATATGTAATATCCCTTCTCCATGCCTTTGTTGTCTTCATTTTTATCTTAAAGATACTTGGTGTCACTTTCTGAAGGGAGTTTGAGACCATGAAGTCACCTTACCTCCCTCTGGACCTTCCTCACTTCCATCTCAGCAAACTTACCGAGTGAGTTTCATTCTCTATCAGACTATATATTAAACACAAGTCTTGGCTATGAAATTATAATACATTCGGGTTATGGTATTTATATTGATGGAGACAAAGGGCACTTTATTTATAATCAGATCTGGGGAATACAAACCTACACCAAACCTCCTTTATGGAACACAAATACACCGAAAGTAAGGCCACCCAAGGACTTTTTTGGCTCTTCTATGTGATGGTGTGATTTAGATAATTCAGATAGGCAGCCCTTGGTTTGAAAGACTCAGGCTGGTTGTTGGCCAACTGACTTTATTTAAATGTTCCAGTGGCCAGTGCAGTAGAACAGATAGGAAGATTGGAGTGGTCTGGTGACTCTCACCCAGGCTATTAAAAAGAGATGACACCCTTTTTGTAGGCTGAATCCCTGCTTTCCCAGAGATACTGAAATTGATGGAAAGGTGAGATTTAGTCAGGTAAAGACCCACAAATTGTTACTACCCTTTCCTTGCAAAGTGGAATCCCATGGCACTTCATCCACCCTTGAAAAGCTCTCTCTCATGGTCTCACTCTTCCATGCAGCTGTTGCTAATATAGTCTTCTTGTTTCACTTATACCCTTTCTGATTTGTCCTAGAATTCAGAAAACATCAAGCTTTATACCATCTGATTCTTAGAATAAAAATTGCTAGCTTTTTCTATGCATGTATACCAATTGCACATATTTTTTCCTTTTTGGAAACTTGAGGTCACATTTCTTTGTAGACTTTTGTTTTCTTTTTGTTTTTACCTAAGAACATACTTTGGATATCTTTACATGTAAGTATCTTTCTGCAGTGTCACTCTTACCTGTCTACCTACTGTCTGCTGTGTAGCTATGACAAATATCATTTAGCCAATCTCCCCAGTGTTGGATATTTGGTGAACTTCATTTTTCTCTTTGATCCATAGTTCTTATATCACATAGGACTGTGCCTAAATCTTTGTGTACTTTTCTTTTTAAAAATTTTTTTTAATTATTTAAGGGAGAGAGACAGTGAGAGAGTATGACTGGGGAGGGGGAGAAGGGCAAAGGGAGAGGGAGAAGCAGACTCCCTACTGATCAGGGAGCTTGACTTGGGGCTTGATCCCAGGACCCTGAGATCATGACCCAAGCTGAAGGCAGACGCTTAACCGACTAAGATACCCAGGCGCCTCCTTTGTCTACTTTTCTTGATTATGTCTGCAGGATAAGTTTCTAGAAGTAGAACAGCTGAGTCAAGGAATACTAAAAAATTTTAATGTGTTTGAATAATTTTGTCAAATTGTCCAGTAGAATGACTCTACCAATTTATATTACCACCAGTTGTCATATGTGAGAATACATTTGTCCTGAAACCTTCAATGTTGTCATTTAAAAGAAATTAATAATGATTTGATAGGTGAAAATTGATTCCGTTGTGTTGGTTTGCATTTTCTCAAATTCTTTTATTTCTTCTTAGAATCTGTATTTGGTGTCATTCTCTAGTTGTTTTGATTTGCATGATGATGTTTTTTCTTTTACTCCTGGGGACAGGGGCTATGATTTTCACTTCTTAACAGAGAAAGCATAGTGGTGAGATGTTGTAGATAATGTGTAAGTTTTTATTCAGTTGAATTAATTTGAAATGGAAGGAAAGATTAAAGACCCATATCTCTTTTGTAGTAATGATAGTTCAGAAATTTGGGAGAAGGATTAAAAGTATATGAATTTCTATTAGATATTGGAAAAACTTAAGAAATCAAGCAAAATCAAGTTTGAGAGGATGTGAGTCAATAAAATTTTTTATGTATTGCTAATGGTACAGCTGCTTTGCAAAATAACCTGGCACTGTCTCATAAGATGAACATTTGCCCACGCTATGACCTAGCACCCTGTGACCAGTTCTAGAAAAACTCTTGCACATATTCATGAATGTTCATAGCTGCCCTTCTCAGCCTAGCAAAAAATATGGGTATTACTTAAATGCTAATCATCAAGAAAATGGATAAATATACTCTATTATACAATGAAATACAAAATATGTTAGAACATGGATAAATCTTGTAAAATAATATTGAATTAATACAGTAGATTTCAGAAAACCAGACGTGGTACGATACCTTGTTTTTGGTTCTCAAGAGCAAACACAGCAAGCTTCGGCTTACATCCATTTGTGGTAAAACCACACTTTAAAAAAGCAGTAAAAATTAGGGCTTTGATTATGTTTGGAGGAGGAGAAGGTGGAGAAAGGAAAGGAGAGGTACTTTTGCAAGTGGGTGAAGGTTAATCATAAGGTTATAGCTTTTTAATTGGGTTGGAATTCATAAGTATTCATTATATTATGCTTTATAAGTCATGTATGTAAATTTGATTGTTTCAGATAATATATTTAAGAGATAATAAAGGAAAGAAATAATGAAAATTGAAGGGAATGCTGGTAGCAGAGGCCTTCCTAAAACTCTTTTTAAGTCGTGGTGAAAGTGCTTATTAATAGACAAATGTCCAAGGTTGTTTCTTAGTGCTCTTACGTCCCTCCTGTCCCCTAATGATTTGTCCACCAATGAGCATTGCCTGGGGGATTGGGGAAATGGGCTGGAATAGCTTGCTTGGTCACTGATGCCTTTTTGGCCGGCTAACACTGTTCTCAGCTACCACGCAGGTTGAATGTGTGAGTTGTAGAGACAGTTATTTCCTGGTGAAAAAAGCTTTTACATTTAATTCCATAAGTTACTTTCCTGCCTGCCCTCAATTATCATTCCAAATGCAGGATATAACTGGGTAGTTGAAGTATTTTTTCCTGTAAGGGAGAGGGAGGCAGCCTGAGAATGGCAGGGAGGAGCTTTTCAAAACACAAAACTCTTCAATGTCTTCAGGAAGTTTGCATTCGTGGATCTAAAATGGTTAGTTCTTTTGGACTTTTGGGAATTTCCCTGTTTTCTCTTTGTGTATTGTAGGTGATTCTGTCCTCTAGGAGATTTGGAGTGTCTGGAGATGGGTTTTTGGTTTGGGGGGGGTTCTACTGACATCTAGTGGGTGGAGGCCAGGGGTGCTGCTGTACATCCTACAATACACAGGACAACCCCCACAACAAAGAATCATCCGGCTCAAAATATCAACAGTGCCAAAATTGAGGCAGAGTTGGGGACAGAGGTTGTTGGAGTTCCTGAAGAATGCTAGTGCTCCCTGCAAGTTGATATATTCAGTACAGCTTAGGGGCATCACACAGGCAGAGAATAGTCACACTGGTCTCTGGTACCACACTGGCATGACTTTGTGGTCCACTCTCTGGCTTTTTGTCATCTACATGCAGTTGTAACTTGGCTAAATTACCTTTCTCCAGTTGAGCAAAAGCAACTTGAGGGCAGGACCCATGGTGCATGCTCTTTTATATCTTTCACAGAACATCTTATAAAGTAGGTGCCCTGTAGCATTCTTTAGGCTGAGTAAAGAAACAGTCACTTCCAAAATCAAGTTGAGAACTTTGTTCCCAGAGGTCTGGCTGGGAGGGACTTTGAGGGCTGGGAAGGGTTTGGGTAGGGGTGGTGGCCCACACAGGTATTAACTGTCTCTCCCAAGCCCTCAGGTGTTGTAGATTTATAGAATGTTGTTGTACAAGGGGTCATCTCTCTGGATTCCTTTATTCAGAGGAGGAGAGTAATACTGAGAGAGGCTGAGTATTTTGCACAAGTCTGCTCAGCAGTGTACTGGCAGATGTGAAAGAAGGGCTCCGTCCTGGTGCTTCCTGTTCACTGAGCTGTGCAGCAAGTGTCTTCTTATGGACCTGCATGGGGCCCTGAAATATAGGGCTCGTGATTTTCAGGGATGATGCGTGTGCTTCTGAGTAGGTGTGTGCATGTGCAGTATCCGGTATTGGAGCATACACGTTCCTTGACCTGTGCCTGACTCCTGGGCACCGGAGTGCCCAGGGAGGATATGCCTCCTGGGGAGGATGGGTCCCTCTGTCCTGGATACTGTCCTGCCCTGACCATAACGCTTAGTTGTAGCTTCCTGGGCTTGTCAATGTAACTAACATCTGTCTTCCATGCGAGCTTGGGGAGCACAGGAACTAGATTTGTCTTGTTCAATGCTGAACATATAAAAAATGCTCCATAAATGGTTTTCTGTGAATAAATACATAAATATTACATCAAGGATGGCCATTTTGGGCTCAGTTCTGAGGAGGATGTTGTTTGGGTGGGTCCCTTGCTGGTGAAATAGAGATTACTGAAAGGGGTGGAATTGTTGAGGGCACATTTTACCTAGGTGGCAAATGACAGCAGCTCAGCAAGTCCCGTGTAGGCAGGACTGGGAAGGTGAGGCTGGTGGGACAAATACCACCCTAGCTATGTCTTCATGAAACCTGAGAGCCCTGATGATAGAGATCCTAGTACAAGAAGTATCCCCATCCTAAGTGTGATTTTTTTTTTAATGGGGGGAGTATTGGTATCTGTGGGTTGTTTTTTTTTTTTAAAGCTATAATATCTGAGCAATCCACCCACAGCCCACAGCTTGTTATATGGAAGATGAGAGAGCTCATTATCCTGAAAATTCTTCAATAGCTGCTCATAATAGGGTCAGTTAAGTACAGAGTGTCTGCTATCATTCACAATCTTCCTATTCTCATTGAAGTTAAATCCAACATTATTTTCACACACTATTTTTCTTCGTCTCCCAATCTGGATGGGGAATACACAGGGCATTAAAATGGATGTGAGTTCAACTTGAGATGAACAGCTCTTGCCCTGGTTGCCTTGATGCTTCTCTAACTTCCAATGGACTCGGTTCACTAGGAGACCATTTCAGATGGATTCTTTTGGGCTCAGTGTTTATGTAGAATGACTCTCTGCTCTACAGAGGGCACCAAAAGAGAAGCAGAACAGACAGTGGAGAGGGCAAGCAGCATTACTTTCTGTTTTTCCTGGAAACATCTGAAAGAGGAGAGAAGTCTGAGAAAGTTCCCATCCTGGAACTAAGTTGTCCAGAGAACCGGGGCCTTTCAGAACCCACCCTTTCTGGCTTCCTCACTGTTTTGTGACTATGTCCCCATCAAACCTGCTTCTAGTTTCTTGTTCATGCTCTTATCCAATGTGACGAGCTCTCCCTGCACCCTTCCCCAAACTGAAGTGTGAGAATCCTTGGTTGCCCTTCAATAGCTAGCTGCTTAAGTCCCCAGTCACCCAGGAAGCCTCTAAGAGGCAGAACTGGGGTTGGGGGTGGGGCAGGCGGCACTGCTTCCACTTTTCCAGGAGTGCATCTGAGTGGGGAGATAGCTGCGCTTGTGGCAGACATCGTAAAGCTTTTCCCTTTATTATAGTAACATCTGACAGTTATTGAGCACTTACTGTGTACCAGGTGAGGCTTTAAGTACTTTTCAAGCTTTATTTTATTCATTGCTCAAATCACCCTTTGAGATAGGCGCTATATTGTCTCCCTTTTAGAGGGGACAAATCTGAGGCACAGTTAGAATAAGTCATTTGTTCAAGGTCATCTAGCTAGTGAGGGGAAGCTGGGTTGAACCCATGTGGTCTGACCTTAGAGACTATGATGGGGTGATACTGTGTCCGATTCTGTGGTTGAGTCAGAGCTGGACCAGAAAGCAGAGGACAGAAGTGGGGGTTTTAGTTTCCTCTCTTTTACTGTTGGACTCTGAACAAGTGCCTTTGTTTCTTTTTGAAGCTCAGTGTCCTTACTTATAAAATAAGGAGAATAAACCAGCATACACAATATTACATGTGCCACAGAAAGCATGTTCATGAAAGCTATTGCTAAACTCTTATCCTTATATAAAGTTAGGATTCTGTGTTACTCAGTGTGACATTATTGGCTATTGTTACCTGATTATGGGACTATCTTGCCAAGAGTGTCTTGTATTCGTGTGGCCAGAGGCTATGTCTTACACTTCTGTGATAACCCACTGTACCACTCACTGGCCTGGCCACTGCTTACCTTTTAAAATGTGTCTTTTAATAGATGCCATCTTTTTTCTTGGTTAAACCCTAGTTTTCATCAATACCTGTAACTGTTCCTACTCTAAAATCTTGATTTCAGGCCTCATCTTTCTGAACACGTTATCCTTCGTTTTCAGTACCCCCTCTTCAGTGCTCTTCAGTCCCAGGGGAACTTTCAGTCCATCAACTCTGCCACCTGTCCGTTGCCTCCTCAGGCTCAGATTCATGGTAATTGATACAAACACATTATCCTTGTATGGATGGCACCCTCTTCTCTGTTCTCTTTCCATTGCATTTTCCTGTCAGAAGCCCAGCTCTCTTCTTACCCTGGATGCACACCTGAGTAGCTAAATGTGGCTGGAGGAATTGCACAACTCTGCTGACTTTATGATGACAAATGTCAGTACTGCAATTTTACCACATATCCATTGTGAATATACCTACCTTCTCTTCAAGATACTATTTCAAGCCTCCTCTCCCTTCAGAATGCCAACTCTTACCTCTTTTGTTTTGAGAATTTCACTTCTTCTTTGCCGGAGAGAAATAGAAACAAGTAAATGAGGAGCCTTTATCATCAGCATTTATCTACACACACCATGCTGTGTGCTGCGAAATAAACTGGCCTCCCCGTGTGGGACCCTTGTGGTCAGCCTTCCTCCTGAGTGGATTCCACACCTCTGACATCACAGAGCTCAGCCCCATGCCCACCGCCCTATAGCCAGACTGGCTTGGGCCATTTCTCTGGCATGCTAGGACCCTTCTGTCTCAGAGTCCTCACATTTGCTGTTTTCTCCCTCTTGTACTCTTCCTCCAGATCTTTGCCTGGCTCACACTTTCTAGTTCATGAGACCACTCACACATTGCACTCTAAACAAACTCTTTCTAAAATAGTGCTCCATCGTGTGCCATCAATTGCTACCTCCTTAGTCTGTTTTACTTTCTTCATAGCACCAATCATGTACTTTTTATTTGTTTACTGTCTCTCTTCCCCAAGAGAATGTGAACACCATAACAGTGGGAGAACTTGTCTTTCTTGTTCCCTCCTATTTTTCTAGCACCTGAAAAAGCCCCTGGCATATAGTATTTACTCCTTTAATGTCTAATGCATGCATGAATGAATAAGATTAGGACCTAAATAATCCGGGAAAAATCAGCGTTTTTTTTTTTTTTTTTCACCTTAATTCAGAGGCAGAGAGGGGGCATGGGCAAGGGGCACAGGGAGAGGGTGAGAGAGAATTTTAAACAGTCTCCATGCCCAGTGTAGAGCCCAGTGTGGGGCTTGATCTCACAACTCTGAGGTCATGACCTGAGTGAAAATTGAGGGTCAGACTTAACCAGCTGAACCACACAGGTGCCTCTTGGATAAATCATCTTTATTGTCAATTTTTTTCATCTATAAAGTAGGAGAATTAGCTCCCCACTGATGCCCGTTCTGGGTTCTGTTCTTCCTAAATGAAGGTCATTTGGGGTAAACCACAGACATCATCCATGACCCAACTACAAGTTTAGTGTGTGTTTAATGCCCAAAGATTCCATGTGAATCCTAAAGGAATCTGCTTGGCTGGACTTCTGCATTGTTAGGCTAGAGTGTTCTAGGCATGCAACTGGAGCAGCAGAAGATAAATTGAGAATGCTGTGGGCATTTGAGGACATTAATGCCAAGAGATCACAAGGGAGTTTAGTAGAGGCTCCTGTCCAGGTTAGGATGACTTCACAAAACAGGCAGTGTGGACTCTCAGCCAGGCAGTACGCTCTGTGGAAGTGTGTACTGTATTGACTGACCATCCTCTAGGGTAGTCCCATATGGCTGTGTGCACACTGACCCCTCTGTGGCCTGACCAGGTATTGGTCCCATTGAACCTGCAGTTTCAGTTTAGGCAAGAGGGAGACATTTATGTTCCCAGTCTGGTTAGGGAGAGTCTGTGAACTGTGATGTAAATCCCAAAGTTAGGAATAATAATGATGATAATGATGGTTAAGGAGAGTCTGTGAACTGTGATATAAATCCCAAAGTTAGGAATAATAATGATGATGATGATGGTGATGATGATGATGATGATGATAAATGCTTTTTCTTGCACATGTACCTATCTGCCACGGTGCCATGTGTTTTATACATCGTCTAATCTACCCTGTGGGGATGGTTAAGTAGAGCAGATACTACTGCTGTCCTAACCATTTCCCTGATCCCACCTCTGAGGTCCCCTGTAGATGCAGTGGACATTCCTTATGCCCACTGTTACCTTCTTACCTCAAGCCCCCATGTTTCTCAGTTTCTCTGCCAGAGGGATTTTTCTTCTTTGGTATAATAGCTTGCTCTGCCCACATGTAAGACAGCCTAAAAGTACAGGGGTCTAATGCCCCCAAGGGCAGTCTTTAACTAATAAGGGATAATAGTTGGTGGATATATACCCGAGTCTCTCCATCCTTTAGTGGGATATTGCTGAGGTATATTATACACGTGTCCTAAGAAGGTCCTCAGGAGATAGAACTTCTTTGTCCACCAGGATAACTAGCTCATGTCCTGGCTCTTCTACCATCCTTGTTTTGTTTCCTTCTCTCACTTACCTGTGTTTCTTGCAGTCACCTCCCAAATAAATATTTGAGCCTAAATCCTTTTCTCAAAGTCTGCTTTTGGGGGAACCCAAAAGGCCCAGCTGTCTCTGAGATATGAAAGCATTCAACTGTGTTTGCTGTCTGGCAAGGAACAGGTATCCCTGTGGGGCTGGAGGTGGGGCTCATGTTGAGACATGCAGCCAAGACATCTAGGCCCACCTGGTTGAAAACAGCATGACACGTATTCTGGAAATGCCAGCTTCAAAGCCTGGGTAGACGAGACTGGACATGCTGTGTTTGTCCTGCTGTGTTCCATGTTGTAGTGACTCAGGTACAGGTATGACTTTCTTCTTTCCTAGGGTCTCCCCTCCAGCCCCAGAGGTCTGGGTAGTGTGTGGCTTACAACATATCCTTTACAGGGAACTTTTTAGCCCAGAATGTTGGAGGGAAGGAGAGAGGCTTGCCAGCAAGGGCAGTGGAACCCAAACCAGGTATTTGGAACTGGGAGAAGTGGGATGATTTTTGAGGAGGAGATGCTGGGGACAGAATAGGATTATGCCCTCTGAATCTCAGTGGTTCTCTGGGCCTTGCACTTTCCTTAATGACATTATGGTGGTTGCAGCACTCTCTGTACGGAGAAGCAAGCCTTGCTGGGTTAGAAGGAATATATGACAAGAGTGTCAGATTCCATCATAAAACAGGAGTAATGACTCGTAGGCCACGGTCTGTAATGGGGGATGAATTGGGATTACAACAGATGGGAGGACCAAGCCCTGTGTGGTCCTTGACTCATAGCACAGCATACCTTGGCCTCTTGCCTGCCAGCCTTCCTATTTGTCTTTCCATGTAAAGGCAAATAATTGAAAGGGAAGGTTTTTCCCCCTTTATGTCTGTGATATAGAATGTGTAACATACTATGCAGGAGAACCTTTTGTGAGAAATGTTCACTGCAGGAAAGGTCTTGATTATTTTATGGAAGCTTCCCTTTCCTCCCTGTAAACTGAGAAAAGTCGTAGTGAGCTGCTCATAAGAGTGGTACCAGGTTCCCAGCTTTCTAAGCTGGAAGGAGAGTGATCCCTGAATGTTGTTGGCATCAGTGAGAATTATCTGGAGAGGCTCATTCAAAGGCAGGTGATCTCGTAGTGTCCATAGAGATTCAGACTGAGTAGGTGTCTACAATGTAATAACACCAGTGATTTTACCTGCTTCTCCTAAGAGACCACTTTGAGTGTCTGTGATGCAGGAAATACTGGCACCCCAAGTTCATGAAGCCCTGCATTTTCAGAGTCCCAGCCCTGGTGCGTGACGGGTCACTGACAGGCAGGAAGTTTCCCTGGTCATCAGTGACATATAGGTTTGCCAGACGAGTTCTTAGAAAAAAGAGAATGGCTCCTGGCCAGGGGTTGCCATCTCGTGAGCTTCATGCCCTCGTCCAGAGGGGACAGTTCCAGAGCAGCGTCTTGGCATCTCTTCAGAGGGAATCCACCACTTTTAAACCAGTTCTGACTTAACCCAGCTGTAGGGGCAGAAAATGTTCCCTCAGCTTTGACCTCATGCCTTTCTCCTGGCAACCCAGTTCAACTGTCCTGCCCTGAGTCTTGGGTTGCATATTTGTTCCTGAGCTGGCCAAGAATTACAGCCTAGCTGTAATTCAGTTTACTTTCATGGGTATGAATGGGAAATGTCTTGAGGATTCTTAGGGGAGGGTCTGGTCACCTCTTCCCGTGCTGGGTGAAGACGGTCACCATAGATGTAAAAGTCCCATGACATGTCAAATCCCAAGGCAGCAGGGCTGTGTGGTGAGCTCTGGAAATTCACTGCAGAGCAGCAGGAGCTCGAAGGTGTTGAGCAACTCACTGCAGCCCGGCAGTCCGCTCACTACAGTGTGTCAAGGGCCTTTGCTGTTCTGCTTTGGTCCTTCTGTGTGTCCTTTCTTCAGCACTCACTTTCCTCTCTCCTCTCCCTTCCCTTTTGCTTTTCCCTTTTACTCTCTCTTCATTTCCCAGCCCTCTGCCATTGAAATGTCTGTCTTAAATCGGCAAGGCTGGTCCAAGTGTTTACTAGGCTTATTTAATAAGATTAATGATACTGCTCCTGTTTGTTTTCCTAAGTGCTCCCCTCTCAGGCAGGGAACAAAGGAAACCCTCTGCCTAGAGGGAAGCTACAGTCACCTCACCCTAAATTTGTATTCTTTAAGAGGAGAAGACTAATATTGTGATTATAATAATCACTCATCAGTGTTGGACAGATATCTTGCTATCATCCCATTAGCAGCAACCTTGCTATACAGATTGAAGCCCAAGGGAGGCGAGCATCTTTGGGGGTTGGGTGAAGTGAGACATGGTGGAATTGCCCATTCTAAGCCCAAGTGGGGCCATATATTTTTTTAAAAAAAATAGTTGTATTGAGGTATGATTGACATACAATAAATTACATATTTAAATTTTACAACTTGTTACCTCTTGATCATTATACACTTGTGAAACCAGTGCCACAGTGAAGGCATTTATCCCTCAAGAGGTTTTCTTTTGTCTCTTTGTAAACCTTTGTTCTTGTTCCTTCGGTCCCCTCTGCCATCCCCCAAAAGCCACTGATCTGCTTTCTGTCACTCTAGATTGGTTTGCATTTTCTAGAGTTTTAAGTAAGTGGAATCAGGTGGCATGGGTCCTTGTTGACTGACTACCTTCACTCAGTGTGATTATTTTCAGCTTCATCCATGTTGTTCTGTTCAGTAGTTCTTGCTTATTGCTGAGACATATTATATTGTATGTATAAACCCTGGTGGTTTCTCCATTCATCTCTTGATGGATATTTGGGGCCCTTCCAGTTTAGCCCTATATAATAAAGCTACCATAACATTTGTCTATAAGTCTTTATAGGATAATACATATTTTTTCTTCTATTGGGCAAATACATAGGAGTGGAATCCAGCGCATATCATTTTTAAGAAGCTGAAGGAGTGATTAGAAAGAATCTGGGTCTGGCAGTCAGGAAATCTGGGTTTAATCTCAGTTTTTCTAGTTACTTGTTGTGTGACCTTAGACAAAGCACTTAACAGCTCTGGATATTGAGGGACCTGTCTTTCAAATGACCTGAAAGCTAATCTCTGTCTCTCACATGCATAGATGAGAGGTAGATCAAGGGGCATAGTCTAGGATACTGTCAAGTTCAAAGGCCCTATAGGGTAGTATGGAGCCATTATCAAGAATAAGCTCCCAGAAGGAATAATTCTGTGCTTTAGATTGTGTTTTGCTAAGAGAGAGGAACTGTCTAAAAAAGCTTTGGAAGTGAAGGATTGAACTTGGTGTTTTCTTGTTATTCCTAACAGCAGTTTCTCTCTTTCTCTGCCTTCCATGTCCCCTCTACCTCCTGTTATAGTACCCTCACAGAAACAGGCCCATTGAGCAAGTGTGAACTCTCAGAGGCATCGAGTGAACTGACTTTCCTCTCCTCTCTTTGCTTCATAAATCCAGGTGGTAAAAACAAAGCAGAAGGGTATATCATAGAGTTTAGATCTCAAGAACAGCTCTTAGAGCTCTTAGAACTCAAAGAAAAAGTTGTCAAAGCCTGCTCATATATATGGGTCTGGTTTCTGTTCTAAGAAAATGTTCTTAGAATGTTCTCTTCTAAGAAGGATTGTTTGTAGTGGTTAGTGTCTTTGGGGTGTAACAGGCTGAGTTTGCATCCAGGTTTCACATGTGCTGACCAGTATATCGTGGAGATACTTCCTAACCTACAAGCATCCACTGCTGCTTCTGTAGAATAGGGATGTTTACCCTCCTTGATTGTTCAAAGGATTAACTGAATTAAAGTGCACATTTATGCTTTGAAAGTGTCCAGTTTTGCCAGACCTTTGTAGCTATCTTTCTTCCCAGACTGCGTGTCTTCATGGATGAATTGGGTGAGCCTATACATTATGTGAGTTAGGGTGGCAAAAGTCATCCCTCATTGTCAAGATACCATCTTCCATATCTGAAATCCCTAGTGTTGGTCACTACTTTGAGTTAAGTTGGTGTTCCTTGAGAAGGTAACTTTAAAAGTGCAGCTAAGTTTACTTCACAGCAATCACCCATGATTTAGTGTATAAATTACACCATTTTCCTAGCAACTATTTTCAGAGTACAGGTTATAGAGTGAGTGTAGGGTAGAGTGGTTGGAACTGCAGAGCTCTGGACCATACAGGAGAAAAGTAACGGCATCTAAATAGATAGGAAATTACAGACTTCACCTTGTTGTGTATTTCTAGGGCTACTTCTGGCCAGGGGTGGCACTTTACTCTGTCATTTCAGTGGTCTATTGAAGACTTGTTCTTTATTTCCTTCTAACTTTCTGCTATTCTCTTCTTTCTTCCCAAACCCATCGATATGTCTTACTCTACCACTGGGGGTAGTCTCTTATTAGATAAAAAACAATACTCTATTGGATGAGAGTTTCTTTTGCATATGCTACTTCATTTATTCTCAAGCCCTTTTCTATGTATCAGAGAAGAAAACAGATGGTGCTATTTGTACTATAAAGATGGGAAAATGGAGGGATAATGAAGCCAAGTCTCTTTTTCAGTATCTCAAATTTAGTGGCCAAATCAAGTGGTCAGATGTTCAGGGTGCAAAGATACTGAGGCTGCCACCTAGGTGAGACTCTAGGACTCAAAAATCTCTTCTCTGATAAGGGTTGATTGTAGTCAGAGGAGGCTGAGTCCAACCAGAGACAAAACTGGAGAGTGGAGTTCCCCCACCTTTATTTCTGAGGTGTTAGGCATTCATAGTTCTATTAGATATTGTGTCTTATTTATCCTGGAGGTTTCAAGGACATACAAATCACTTGGATAAATAGAGAAAAAATAATTTTGTTAACAGTATGACTTCCCTACAAAAGACCCCAAATGACCAAAAGAGTCTTGAGGAAGAAGAACAAAGCTGGAGGCATCATGCTTCCTGCTTTCAAACTATATTACAAAACTATAGTAATCAGCCATATGGTATTGGCATAAAAACAGACATATAGGTGAATGGAACAGAATAAAGAGCCCAGAAATAAAGCCATATATATATATGGTCAATTGATTTATGACAAAAGAGCCAAAAATATACAATGAGAAAAGAGGAAGTTTCTTTAACTATTTATTTTAAAGATTTTATTTATTTATTTGACAGACAGAGATCACAAGGCTTCCCACCAAGCAGAGAGCCCGATGCGGGACTTGATCCCAGGACCCTGAGATCATGACCTGAGCCGAAGGCAGAGGCTTTAACCCACTGAGCCACCCAGGCGCCCAAAACAGTTTCTTTAATACACGGTGCTGGGAAAACTGGGCAGCCAAATGCAAAAGAATGAAACTGGGCACTGTTATACCACACACAAAAATTAACTCAAAGTGGATGAAATACTTGAATGTAAGACCTGCAACTGAACATCCTTGAAGAAAACATAGGCATTAAGCAACTTGACACTGGTCTTGGTGGTATTTTTTTTTTGATTCGAAACCAAAAGTAAAGGGAACAAAATCAAAAATAAACAAAGGGGACTATAGGAAACTAAAAAACTTCTGCACAGAGAGGGAAATCATTAACAAAACGAAGAGGCAATCTATGGAATGGGAGAAAATATTTGAAATTATATATTTGGTAAGAGTTTAGTATTCAAAACATATAAAAACCCATATATTCAATAGCAAAAAACCCAAACAATCCAGTTAAAAAGTGGCACAAGATGTGAATAAACATCTTTGCAAAGAAGGCGTACACATAGCCAACAGGTTCTTGAAAAGGTTTTCAACTTCTCTAATGAGGGAAATACAAATTACAACCACAATGAGATGTATCACCTCCCATCTGTTAGAATGCCTGTTATTGGAAGGAGATAAGTGTTGGTGAGGATTTAGAGACAAGGAAGCCCTGGTGCACTATTGGTGACAGTGTAAATTGGTGTAGCCACTATCATAAATAACTTGGAGGTTCCTCGAAAAATTAAAAATAGAGTTATGATATGATCCAGTAGTTCCACTTTTGGGTATTTGAAGGAATTAAAAAAACCACAAACTCGAAAAGGTATTTGTACCCCATATTCATTGTGGCGTTATTTATAGTAGCCAAGACATGGAAATGACCTTAATATCCATTGGTGGATGAATTGTGAAGACAGCGTGGTATATATATAAAATGGAATATTCTTCAGCCATTACAAAAGAAGAAATTCTGCCATTTGCAACAGCATGGATTAACCTTGATGGCTTTATGCTAAGTGAAATAAATCAGACAGAAAGACAAATACTGTATAATCTCATTTATATGTGGAAAGTACACAAAACTGAACTCTAAGAGAACAGATTGGTGATTGCCAGAGCTGGGAGGTAGGGCGAGACTGAAATGGGTTAAAGTGGTCAAAGAGGACAAATATCCAGTTATAAAGTCAGTCATGGGATATCACATACAGCATGGTAACTATAGTTAATCATGTTGTATTGCACATCTGAAAGTTGCTAAGAGACATCTGAGAAGTTGTCATTACAAGGAAAAAATTTGTAACTATACCTGGTGAGGGATGTTAGCTAACTAGACTTACTGTGGTGATCATTTTGCTGTCTATTCAGGTATTGAATTGTTATGTTGCCCTGAAACTAATATAATGTTATGTGTCAATTATTAATCTTAAAAAAAAAAGTTCTACTGGATTTAATTCGTAGAAGCAGTTCTTGAAGAATTAAACAAAACAAAAACACACAAAAAATTATGACTTCCTTTTCTTTTAGTTAGCTGAGACTGGCTACGGCAAGGTTACACTGTGTTCCATTATCCCGTTGGCCCGTACATCCTGAACAGGCAGGCCAGATGGGACACCAGCCTGATGTTATTTTTGCCCACTAGCCTTGTCACTGCTTTCCCCAGTTTCCCTCTCCAGTATGTTAAAGCTAGAATGGATTTTGGCAACACTGTTTTATACTTTTTTTGTGAGGAAACTGAGGCAGAAAGAAATATGGCCACGCACTCAAGATTAGTTCGTGAAGACTCAGATCTCATTCCCATTTCAGTGTTCTTTCAGAGGCACTATATGTCTCCTTCCTATACTCTGCAAATCGGGTCTAATGGGCTCTTGTGAGTTAAGCACCATTTATTTACCTACATGTATTGCGGGGAGGCCTTGATAATAGTGTGCCTGCTTCTCCTCAGAGATGGAGGCCACAGAAGCTCTAGAATCTGGTGACTTCTCTGAGAAGAAGATGACTCATGGTTGTGGGTACCTGAGTGTTTTACCTTTTACCCACCCCTGGACTTCTGGCTCACCCTTTTCCTTCTTGATCACCGACCAACCTTCTAAAAATGCAGTTATATCCAGGAGATCTGCGTTGCTGGAGGGCCACATAGGGTGATTAAGAATAAGGAAGTGGGGGCCAGCCCAAGGAGTAAGTATGAAGTAGGAAGTATTTTCCTTTCAATCCTTTGGCCTGTCATATACCCACCTCCCCAACCCCTGTCCTTTTTCTGTTTCTTTCAAGCACCAAGATACCAACCATTCCCATTCCTCACCTTCCTGGACCCATTGCCAGGGAACCAGTGAACTCTATTCCAATGAAAAAATATACATGAGGACTTAGTGGCTAAGAATGCTTTATTGTGCTATCTGTCATGGACATTTGTATTTTCCGTGGAGCCTTAAATGTTACCATGACTCAATCGGAGACTCTTAGGAATTGTAGCCACTGTAACAGGTTGGAGGGGAAGGCTTACAGTGCTAACCCTGTGTCCTATCACACAGAGGCAGCCTGAGGAGTCAAGAAGATAGCAGCCTCAATGGTGAATATCTGGCATCCTCCCTCTCACTTGTTCATAATTGATGCTTCAAGTACTAGCTGATTGCCTGAATTTCCCCTATATTTTCATGACCTCCAAATTCAATATGTCTTTTTTTTTTTTCTTGAGATTTTATTTATTTATTTGACAGATAGGGATCACAAGTAGGCAGAGAGGCAGGCAGAGAGAGAGAGAGAGAGAGAGAGAGAGGCGGAAGCAGGCTCCCTGCTGAGCAGAGAGCCCGATGCGGGGCTCGATCCCAGGACCCTGGCATCATGATCCGAGCCTAAGGCAGAGGCTTTAACCCACTGAGCCACCCAGGTGCTCCGTGTCTCTTCTTGAACTTAAAAAAACAAAACAAAAATGTCACTTGTGTGGTCATATGTACATATGTGACACCTCAGCTTGAAGGTTACTTATCTAGCAATCTAGATATATTGGGAATATGGCCATAGCCTTACTCCACATATTTTTAGGATCTAAGGCAAGAGTGAATATGGAGGGCCATGTAACATATGTCTAAATATTTTATAGTTATAAATCAAACTAGTGGACTGTTACATAAAATATGTCTATCCTTCCACCTTGACAATTATACCTTCCTAATGGTGAAACTGAAAGATATGTTTAAAGTTGTTCTTGTTATATGACTGAAGCTTGGCAGAAAATCAAAGATGACAGAATTTATAATTGTTTACTGTGCATATCTGAGTCATTTCATAGTCATTTTTATGGTTAATGATGTTGGCTAAGTAATAAAAGGCATATATGTATTTTGTTTTCTTTAGGTTTAACAAAAATCACCACTTACGGGATGATAATCAAGATTTTCACACATTTGGTTTTCTATTAACAGTAGCAGTCTAAGAATAAGAACTATAATTGTAGTAAAAGTGCACAAATGAAAATATTTTTCTTAAAAATTGAATGCACATCAAATATAAAATGAAAATTTGAAATTATATTTATGTATGCCTTTTGAAAGTTACTTTTTTCTAAAATATTTGAAAATATTATTACAATCAAATGTAAACCAATAATTATTGGCATTAAGATTTTAAAAAGAAGTTACATAAAAACAGACATTTGAAATTTGATTTTTGAAAACGTCATTAAATCTTATTTTTAAGAAAATAAAATTATTCTTAATTGTAGCATTTCATGTCCATCTATTTGCTTAGCTAAAGATTCAGTATTGTGCTTCATGAACGTTATACCTAAATTTATAGAAATACAGAAATTTAAGGGTAATGTGCATTGTTGAGTATTGCAAAATGTTCCCTAGTCACACTGTGCAACTCTTGTGAATACCATGCTTATTCATGAGTACCTCTGAAGTCATGAATTGGGACACAAAGAAAAGCATGAAAAGAATGCTCAGCCCTGCTGGGAAACCAAAGTTATGCAAGAATCTATTGAATTCAAGCTATCTAAGAGGAAAGATTTGACAAGATAACTCATATGGTTATACGTTATTCTTTTAACCAAGTAATTCTCATGCTCAGTTTTTCTACATTCTGAAGTAGTATCTCAATGTCAACAGTAGTGCAACCCTAAATGTTCATGGCATTCAAACACAGCTGCTTTCTGTTTTGAGAGTATAGGGAGAAAGATGTGGGTATTTTCCTGGGGCCTGAACAGTGCTGATCATGGGACTGGACGGTCAGGGTTACTGGTTGTGGTGTGGCAACAATGAATTCTGGGTCTTGAATGACAGAGGTGCCAGTGTTGTCTTTAATAAATGTATTTTTACTTTGTTTGCTTGTGATAGGTCGTCTTCTCTGAATTATGAGACCTGGGGCAAAGATCACTCTTGTCTAGGTCTGGTATTTAATCAGGGTTCTCCAGAGAAACAGAACCAGCACATTTTATAATATATAAATAAGTGTATTTATAAATATATATAATAAAATCTGGTATAAATAAAAATAAATATATAATATAGTAAATACATTAAAATAAATATAACAACATTAATACTTAGTATTAATCTATTATATAATACATAAAGTAAACCTATTAGTAATCTATTATGTAATTACATAAAGTAAAATATGAAATAAGTAAAATGCTATATATATTATGCTATATATATTATATATATAAATGCTATATATATTATAAAGAATTGGCTCACATGATCATGGAGTCTGAAAAGTCCCAAGATGGGCAGTTGGCAGTCTGAATACCCAGCTAATGCAGCTGCAGGCAGAGTCAGAAGGACTGAGGACCAGAAGAGCTGGTGGTATAAGTTTCTATGTGAAACCCAGCAGGACCAGGAGCGAACTTTTCAGTTGGGTCTGAAGGAAAAGACCAAGGTCTTAGGTATAGCAGCCAGGCTGGAAGAATTCTGTCTTCTTAAACTTTTGGTTCTATTTCAATCTTTAATTAATTGGATAAGGCCCACCCACATTAGGAAGGGCAGTCTACCTATTCAGATGTTAATGTCATCTAGAAACACCCTCACAGACAATACATCCAGGATTATGCTTGACCTAATGTCAGGGCATCCTGTAGCCCAGTCAAATTGACACATACAGTGAACTGTCATATTGACCAAGAGCCAGAAAATACAGAAAAAGAGCTGGCCAAGTATATGATTCCAACCAAATGCATGGGCTGTAGCTAATGGCTGTTCCTTGGGAGATGGGACATCTGTGCAGAAACCCCATTTTCAGTATTCATGATGGCATAACTGTACCACAGGCTAATCCTGGAACACTTAGTCCTTGTTTCTGAGCAACCAAGCAGATCAAGATGCATGTAGTGAACTTGGTTTAAAAAGGTGAGGACATGCATAAAATGGTAGAAATGTCTTCATCTAAAATTGTCTCAACATTCTGAGGAATACTTATAATACAGTAGGGTTTGGTTATCAGGCATCTTTACAAGCATGGATAGCTCATTCCCTAATGACTCCAGACAATAGGAACTGCAGCTTTAGGTGTGTGCACATTTTAAATATACCCAATACCATGGCTGAGTACTCGTTTAGAATGAGATACATTAAAGGGAATTATGAAAGAAGTAAGGTAGAAAATCATTGACTTTTGAGGAACCTTAAATTTTATAAAAAATTCAAGACCGGTCCATATGTGAACCCATAAACATAGGCAATAGAAACGTACCAATGTATATATAACTACAGACATTTCCTCTCTGGCTTTCCACTCATTTATAATCAGTGATCGTGTAGATCTGGGGCATGCCAAACTGATTCGATTTTTTTTTTTAGCCAAGAACAGGATTTAAAAAAAAAAAAAGCAAACATGGATAGAAACATTTTCTGGATGCCCATAATGTGCTGGGCACTAAGAGGTTTGTTTTATGTGCATTATCTCATTTAATCTTTGTGATAGTTCTCTAAGGTACATTTTTTTAAAATGAGGAGACTGAGTCTAGCAGCAGTTAAATATTGATCACCCCAACCTCAATGATACATATCATTCAAACAAACTAGCAAGAAAATGCTTAGAAAGCCAACCATTCTTAAGAATATTAGAATACTAGAAGGTGACATGAACAAATATTGATAAATCTATTACAGAAAATCCTTCTCTTTTTGTTAAGAGTGATGAAGGACTTCAGCCAACTATAGGTTGATAGCCTGTTTTAGTTTATTGAATGCCCTCTGAATAATTCTACCCTATGTAACAAATAATTTAACTACTGGTTAATTTCCATCTGAGCTCTGTCTCATTTTAACCTGAATGAATTAAATTTGACTTTTGAATTGAATTATGGAGAGCCAAAGTGTTCTACCATGAACATTTTTTTAAAATGACCCCACTAGGATGGGTTCTGGGGAGGGCAGGTTGTTCCCCCTTTCTAATCATTTCAATTAAGTAAACTGATGTGCGCTATTAAACTGTGAGTTTGTTTCTGTCCACAAATATGACCCAGCCCAACCAGGCCCTCCGCCCCTCTGCCCATGATCCCAGCAAGAAGGCACAGAGCTGCTTATTTACAAACATTTAACAAATATTTAAATGTTTAATAAATGTTTATTTATAAATAAAAATTGATATTTTATATTTTATGATGTATTTATATTTTATTATATTTGTAAAAAGCTTTCCTATTTGATAAAATAACAATCATTTGGTACCATCACACAGTGCTCTACAGCAGAGACGAAGCTGAGAGAGATGTGGCCTAGCAGTGTGCGCCATAGGTCTTTAATAAGTGTTGCTGATAACTGGGATGGAGTGAGTATGCTGAGTTAGAGATACTTCATTCTGAATGTGGATCAGAATTAGAAAAAAAATTAGAAAAACAATGTAGGAATGAACACTCTGCCCGAGTTAAGGTTTCTTACAGTGTCTTGATTCCTCAGTAGAATAGGGGCTGTGTGCTCACCAAATCTTTGCAGGTAATTAGTGCCAATGATTTATCTCAGAGAAGTCACATTGTTCTTATATTCAGAGACATAAGTGGTTATTTCAGAATTGGCTGGTGTGGTTTAGTTTTTGATCTGTAGCTTTGGGTTTCCTGCGATTCATATTGATTGCTCCAATTTGTATGCTGCTTTGCTCTGTAGGTTCTTGATCCACTTGTTTCTCCTTTTTGGCCATGGTTATAGGTTTATGTTTCTAATTTTCAATTTTATTTTCTTCTTGGATTTTCAGTGTTTATACTCAAGGTGGCTTTTTTTTTTTTTAATTTTTTTTTTTAAAGTGGTTCTTGCTTTTATTTATTTGCCCTGATGTCAGGCCTGTTTGGCCTTGTCCATGAGATAGTGGAAATGAAAGTGCTCTATAAGTTGTAAAGCACTATTCAAATGTGAGAGATGATTACAGTTTTATTAAAAATAATAACTTAGTTATAGCTCTGAGTCCTGAGTAGTGAAATCAGGGGCAAAGGGGAGCACCTGATTGGACAGGTGGGTCATCTTTACGCTGCACTGAGATCCTTGTTTGCAGCAGCTCTAGCAACCAATGTTGTGACCTAGATTCCTTGCAAACGTGGATTACTGTCTATGTCTAATCTTGAAAATAGAGGCACGAGCCTAGAAAGGAGACAGAGAGCAGCTCCAAGAGCATGACTGGCCCTACTCTTGTGTGATTCTTAACTCGGATTCAAACCCTGATTTGGGAGACCTGGAATACTCTGTCAGGCTAGGTCTTGGCTTAGATTTTACCTTTACTTCCTATGCTCTGTCAGGGATCCCATTGTAGGCTGTGTGGTAACATTGGGTAATGCCTTTGGTGTCTTTCTTGGTCCACATACAAATTCATATCACCTTTTAAAAATCAATCCTAAAGTGGTTTGATAACAGAACTTTCATCCTGTTTAAGTAATTCTGCCTCCTCAAGAAGTCCTACTGAGTGTAGGCCTGAACTAAAACCAGGCTACATCTACAGTTACTCTCTTTGAGTTGTTGTAGTACCAGGCCCACCATATGGCTGTAGATGCTAAGCCTATAGCTTAGCATGCTTATATCTAGACCTAGTTACTAACTTTTGAAGAAAAGTTGTTCTTTCTTTAACTAAGTTATCATTAGTGGAACTGATCCCAACTTTGAAGAAAAATGGTCCTTACTGGCTCCCCGGTAGATTAGAAATGCAGAAATTTTTTTCTGGAGGAGATAATGATTTAAGAGTTAATCCCAGCAGAGTTGTGTGGCGTGTTAAGGATGGGTTTGGGACAGAGTTTTATAAAAGGAGATACCTCTATGACTGGATCAGCACAGACACTTCTAATGAAGTAGGCAGTATTTGAGTCTGTCTTTGTCCTCACATCTGTACCTTGTTATTCATTCATTCATTCATTCATTCCACAATTCTGAGCACTTATTTGGTGATGCTAGTTAGCTCTCTGTTAGATGCTAGGGACATAATTTCTGATAACTGTCCTGGATCTGGAGGTTATCTTTGCTATTATTGTCTGTAAACAGGCTTTAGGTCAGACAGATCTGGGTTCTAGTGTGTGATCTCCTGTTTGCTATTTCCATTACTGTATAAACTTGCTCAATAACTTGTCATCTGGGTCTTGCTTTATGCGTCTGTGAAATTTTGCAAAAACTACCACATAGAGCTGTGGTGAAAATTCCATAAATTTTATATATATATATATCTCCACGCTTGACACACAGTAGGTCTCTAACTCACTAATTGATGTTTGCATCCTCCGTATTCATCTCTTGATCATTATCTTAGACTCACTGACTGCTCTTTGCCTGGTGCAAATTAGCCTCCATTAGTTTTTCATAGTGTTTAAGTCTTTGTATGAATAGATATATAAGATAATTTCAATAGAGTATAGATCCTAGTTCAAGATTCCAGACATGTTTAAACACATTCCCAGTTATATTTTCCCTTTATCAGTGTGATTGAAGATCTTTTTTTTTAATTGAAAAGTTAATCAAAATGGTCATGCTGGCAGACCAGACAACTATTAAATTAACAAATTGTATGCACATAGTAATCAACAATAGAGATAGAATGGAATCATAAAAAGATTTAAGCCAGAGAAGGGTGAGAAAGAGACCAAAAAAGTAGCTTTCACATATGAAACAACAAGATGGTAGATTCAACCCAGCCATATCAACAATCGCATTAAATGTAAATGGTCAAAATATACCAATTGAAAGACAAGTTGGATATGTTGGATAAAAAAACAAGACCCACTGTGTGCTTTTTACAAGAAGCCTGCTTTAAATATGAAGGCATAAATACATTCTAAGTAAATTGATGGAAAAGAGATGTCATACACTAGAAAAGCTGTAGTAGCTGTATTAATATCAGATAAATTGGATTTCAGAGCAAAGAATATTACCAGCGATAAAGAGGGTCATTTAATAATGTTGTAAAAAATCTTAAACACTTATGAAACTAATAGCAGAGCTTCCAAACATGAAGCAAAAACTGCATGATAGAAGTGCAAGGAGAAAAAACAAACATACAATTATAATCAAGATATTTTAGCAGTTTCTTGTAATAAGAGGTAGAACTTACACAGAGAAGATTCCAAAAGGATATAGAGGACCTAAATGAAACTCTCAACTAACTCTACTTAATTGACCTTTATAGAACACTGCATCTAACAACAGAAGAATATAAAGCACTCTACAGCCAATAACCTAGCACCTGACATAGCATGCTAGCCAATTCTGTCTGTCAACAGGAAAATGTTTCTGTCAGCAGTAATTACCATTGTTCTGGGCCTCTCTAGGCCATGAGAAATCTCACAGTATTTCTTTTAGAGGTGTACAGGTCCTTTGGGGCACTGCTGCTGAATATCCTGCTAGCAGCTTCAAGAGAAGGTCATTGTTTCAAGAGCACAGCTCACCTTTCCAGAATGAGATCAGGAATTGGATCTGGACCAACACATTGTCATCTTGTTGGGAAGAACATAAGCCTCTAAACTTTGTCCAGACTTGTTAAAATCAACATATTATTGCCCACAGGGGCTTGGCATTGAAAAACAGCATGATAGCAGTGCCAGAGTTAAGCCCATCCAAAGATTTTCTGCCATTTTTTAAAGGTATCTGGACTGTTGAAATAAGTCAAACAGTAGAGACCCCTTCCCAAAAACCTTCTGGAATTATTATACTCCCTTAAGATAATTATGACAAGGCATATCTTACTGCCCCCTATCCAAAGGGAGAAAATTTGAAATGATAAGGACTGTGATAGAACTGTCAAGTACAAGTGTAATCAGCTTCAATTAATAAAATAATTCACATAATAGTGTAACAAATTATAATATTTTGATCAAAGTTAACAAAGATAAACCAGAAGAATATTTGAAAGGTGATATTTTCATGGTGCCATTTTGTAGGTAGCCCTATCATTATCAAAATCTAGTGAGCTGTCCCTCATGGGAATCAGATGTATAAATGAAGGATGGAGGACAGAAATGGCTACAGAGCCACAATGCACCTCACCATGAACCTTGGCTGCATCATGTGTTTCTACACTTCACTTGGGCTTCTTGCACAAAATAGCCTATCCTGTGAACATGAAGCTATGCCCAGATTATAGTACACTTCGTAATTTATCACAGTCTACCTTCAAGTGATAATTCACCACTTTATGTATAAGATAAGGATGTTACAACAGTGTATTTCCATTTCTCTCCTCTGACTCTTGTGCCATTTTTATCATAAATTTTACTTTTCTGCAAGTTTTAAACTTTACAATAGTTTTGTGTTACTTTTGCTCAAATAGTCAATGATCTTTTAAAGTAATTTAAATTATAAGTTAAAAAAAAATCTATGTTTACCCATTTAGTTATCACTTCCAGTACCCTTTATTTCTTTGTGTGGATTCAGATTTACATCTGCTATCATTTTCCTTCTGCTTGAAGTATTTAACATTTCTTGTAATGTAGATCTATTGATACTGAATTCTTTTATCTTTTGAATGCCTGAAAAAAAATCTTTATTTTGCCTTTTTTACAAAGTAAAGAATTTTATGTTGACAGATTTTTCCCGTTAAGTATTGTGGAGATGTTACTCCATTGTATTCTAGTTTGCATTGTTTTAAAAGAAAAAACTGCCTCCATTCTTAACTTTGTTCCTTTGGATGTAATGTATTTTCTTTTTTCCCCCTCTATCTGCTTTTTAGAGTCTTTATCATTGGGTTTTAAGACATTTGATTATGATGTGCCTTGGTGTAGTTTTCTTCATGTTTCTTGTGCTTGGAGTTTGTTGAGCTTCTTGGATCTGCAGGTTTATAATTTTCATCAAATTTGAAAAATTTTTAGCCAGTCTTTTTTCAAATACTGTTTTAGTACTATTCCTTTCAGAGATTAAAGTGACATGAATATCTGGCCTCAAAGTTGCCTCACAACTCAGAGCTTCTCTCTTCCTTTTTTTTTTTTTTCCATTTTGTAAAGTTTCTATTGCTATGTTTTCAAGTTTACTAATGTTCTCTTTTTCAATGTCTGATCTGTTCTTGATCTAATCTACTGCATGTTTCATCTCAGACATTGTAGTTTTTCTCTTTAGAAGTTGGATTTAGTCCTTTTTATATCTGTCGTGTCTCAGTTATCATACTTTAGTATTCCTACCTTCTCGAACATATGGAATACAGTTTTAGTAATTCTTTTAATGTGCTTCTCTACTAATTCCACCATCTGTACCAATTCTGAGTCAATTTCAATTTATTGATTTTTGTACTTCTGATTATGGCTATATTTTCCTGCTTTTTTGCATGCCTGGTCATTTTTAAATGGATATTGAGGATTCCTTGTTAGGTGTTATATATTTTAGTATTCCTATAAATATTTTTGAGCTTTTTTTCCTGGGACATTATTAAATTCTTCGAAGCAGTTTGAGTATTCCGGTATTTCACTGTTCTTAAGCTTTGTTAGGCAGGATCAGAGCTGTGTGGTCAGGGTTAATTTTCTCCACTACTGAGGCAAAATCCCTGTTTGTATAATTAGGAGATTTCTGCACTTTGGCTGGGGGAAAGAGGCACTGTTTTGTTTGTTTGTTTTCTCTAATCCTTTCAAATGATTTTTTTCTGCCTTGGTCTTGAATGGTTTCCTCACACACTTGAGCTGATTGGTACTCAGCTCTAGGGGGGACCTTCTTCAGATCTCTAGAGTTTTCTGTCTCTGTGTGCATTTATCTCCCCTCCACTAGTCTGCCCTGAAAACTCAAATTGTTTTCAGGACTGCCAGATCCATTGTCTTCAACTCAAGAAGACAGTTGGGTTCCATGTGGGTCCCCCTCCTTTTACCATGATCTGGGAACTTTCTCTAGGCAGTAAGTTGGGCCAGTTTTTGGGATCAGCTCATTTGTCTCCCATCTCTCAGGGATGCTTGATACTTATTGCTGATGTCCAGTGTTTTGTAAACCAGTTTAATGTATATTGTCTGCTTTTTTTGTTGTTTCAGCCAGGAATATAAATCCAATCTCCTTATTCAGTCTTGGCTGGAAGCAAAGTCTATAGTATTATTTATAATTTAAGAAAAATCTTGTGCCTTTTCACTATTTTCATTTCATATTTTTAAAAGTGGAGGTAGAGGAGCTTCTGGAGATAAGCCAGAAAGGGTTCCCTTGGTTAAAATACCTCTTTAGATAATTTTTCTCATTGTTTTTTACTTTCAGGATTCTTTGCTTTGCTACCAGAGTGATCGTTCCAAATCTAATCGTCTTTTATTTCTGCCTAAATTCATCATGGCTTCTGAATGACTACTCAATGATGTCCAAACTCCTTGGAATATCTGCAGGGCTCCTGTGTACCTGTTAGCCCTCATTTCTTATACCACTCATCTCTCCTATCATACTTTGTGCTCTAACTAAGCCTCTGCTGTCTGCCACAGTAGTATGTATGGGTTCCTGAGTCAGAGCAACAGTTCAGATCATATATAATTTCCCTGATTTTGGGAAATTAACTTCTTTAATATCTTATCTGAAAATAATAGTAATTAATAATACTACACACCTGCCAGGATTATGAACACTAAATGAAATAATATCTGTGGAGTGTTCACCATTGGCTATGGCACAGAGTAAGTGCTCCGTTAACATAATTTATTACTGGGATGATTCCTCAAATGCATCATGTTCTGCTTCTTTGCCCACTGGGCCTTTACGTAGTTCTCCTGTTGCCTGGAAGTTCTTTTTCCTGCTCCATACACTGCTGCACTTCTTTTTTCAGATGCGTCTCAATCTTTACCTCATGTGGGAGGCTTTCCCTCACCTTCTGATCTTTGTAGGATGTCACAAGATGCCCCATTAGTGTTGTTTTGGAATTGCTTCCCTCTTCCATCTTCACATATGAGGAGGAAGATTGTGGCTCATGGTAAGTGATCAGTGTTAGTTAATGAATGAATGAATGAAGATTGCTTCTTGGTAACTGTTGAATAGAGTGATGAAAAGGACGTTTATAGTACCCTGACATAAAATGTTGTTTGAATGAGCATCATAGAGGCACAGAATTCCTAGGTGAAAGGACATTGGGAGAACAGAAGTAACATGTTCAAGGACACAACATGGCTGATCACTCCTGCCTTTTGAGCTTCTCTGCAAGACTGCAGGACAAGAGGCTGCAATTCAATGACAAGTTATGAAGCTTGTCAAGGGAAAGAGTAAAGGCTGGAGGTGAGAAGGAAAAAAATGCAAGAAAATGAAAATCTTGAGCCAAATAATATGAGAACAGCTTCCTACCCCCATCCTTACCCCATGGCTCAGGCCCTCAGCATTGATGGCATTATCTCTGCACAGCTGGAATTTTAGGAAATCCCTGCCAATATTGACATTACCCCATGTAATGAAATCAAGGTGGATTGGTGAACAATCACTTTAAAAGTTAATCACTGAAAACCCGCAGGTTAGAGCTCTTAAGCTAATGCCTGTTGGCTTGATGGCAGTTTTGGTGCTTTTTTAAAAATGGTTTTTGTGTTTGGTCTCTCTTACTGTCTTGGTTTTGATGGTAGAAAGTAGAGCTCTCCTTAACTTTATTTTTTAAGGCAGGTTAAGGGATGTCTTGCTTGGCTCTTATGAGTAGTGGTTTTCTTTCCTTATTCCCTTTTATACTTCCTTTCTCCATTGTATGCTAGCCCTTTAGCACTGCCTGCCTCTTGTCCTGCAGTCTTGCAGAGATATTTGGGTATTTTGATAAACCCAATCCCTGCTACCTTCAAGCTTCCTAAAGTGCCTGGGTGCTATGTTGTAGGGGATTGTTTGTGACTGACTCATTGGTGACAAAGTCAGAGCTGTGCCAGCATCTACTCCTCAGAACCAGTTTGCCTGATGGTCCTAGAAGAAAATCAGAGGTGGAAGACCTCTATGTTTAATGGAAGACCTTTCTATCCCACAGATTGGAGGCTGGCGCAGTGATGGCCTACCTGGAAGAGAGCCTCATGCCAAAACTACTGTCTCCTTTTTCCCTTTCTCTTCAGACCTCAGACTGAGGTGAGTGAAAACAGGGGATTAAGTCTGGCATAAATTTGGATCTATCAGTATATTTCCATTTATTGATGAGCCGATCACAGACTAGCCCTGGGCATGTTTTCAAACTTAATGAAGAAAAGACAGTTTCTGCCACAAGAGCTCTTCATCTAACTGACAGTATCGGTCAAGAGCCACTCTGACTCCTGGCTGCTCTCAGTAATGAAACCTTTTTCCTAAAAGCTGGAGATGGTGGAGAGACAGGACAGTGGGTCATGGAGGGAGGGGCAGAAGACTAGTTCATCTTACTTCCTTTGCTTCACCAGGGGCCCTGATAAAGGTGTGTGGGAGACCAGAGGGTGAGTTTGGTGGTAGCTAGAAGATCATGGAAAGCAGAGATAGCAGGGAGTCTTTCCTCAAGGGGAATCGTGCCATAGCGGCTGCTTCAAATTTGGTGGTGGTTTTTTTGATTCCCTGTGGTGGAGAGCCAGTGTCTAGGAGGTTCTCCTTCCACAAGCTTATTGTCCTTTCCATTTAGGATGCAGAAAATAGAATTTTTGTTCTATTCAGAAATCTGAGGCCTGTCTTAGAGATGGGTATTTCAGTGGTTTGTAGACGTTTCTTTTGCTGGAGAAGACTTTCTTTTTTCTCCCCAAAGGAAAGCTACAACAGCCCAACAGGTAAATATACCAGAAAGGATAATAAGGATGGCAGTTTGGGATGGAATGAGTGTATGTTGGAGTGCAAACCCCAAGTGGCTATGTAGATGCACCAGCAATTTAGGATTCCAAGAAGCACTGGGCACCATGAATTCAGTTCAGTGACCTCAAGCTGAAGAGCAGAGAGGTCATGAGACTGGTTGAAGGGCAAACATATAATTCCTGGTGGAGCTAGTCTTCTGATTTCTGTTTTCCCCTTAAGATGGACTATCTACCTGTTGCCAAGCATCCTGATGTGCACCAATGATGGAGAGGGAGAGGGAGGAGAAGAAGAGGGAGAAAAACAGGCTGTGTATGGATCTGTGGATCCATATAGGTTTCTGGGACATCCCTCTGATCCTTCCCTGGCTCCCCAGCAACATTGGTGCTTTCTCTCTGAATTTTCAGGTATCTCTGACAGAATGGATTCATAATTCTGCTTTCTAATAGAAACTATTTGCCACATTGACTACAAAACTACAGGTTATCTTGGTTACTTTCACCTCCCTAATCTCCCTTAATCAGCTCATTACCTAGATTTGTTGAATTACCTCCCAGATAACCTGAATCAGTTTACTTGACTTTCTCTTTATCTGAATACCCTGGTCCAAACCACCATAATCCTGCAAGATCTGGCAAAGTCCTCCTTATAGGCTCTCCTCTTTCATTCTCATCTCATTTAAATTCATTCTCAATATAAACCACTGTGATGTTTTTGAGCTGCAGTCCTGTTACATCACTTCCTCCAATAGCTGAAAACTCTTCAATGGCTTCCATTGGTTTTAGAGTGAAGACCTCAATCTTTAACATTGTGCATGACCGGCAGATGTCTCTAGTCTCATGTCTCCTCCTTTCTCTGCCTCCCACCTACACCAGTATCCTTGCCATATATCCTTGCACCACCCTTCCCTCCCTCCATCAGGGACTTTGCCTATGCAGTTTTCTCTCCTTGGAACTCCATTCACCCAGATGTCTCCTCCTCAACCTCAACACTCTGTTCACCCATCAGGGAGTGTCCCCTCCCCTGATTCAGTCACATCCCCTTATTGTGAGCTCTCATTGCATCCTGTGCCCCTCTGTCTCACTTCACAAGAGCAGTTTCATGTTGCCTTGTATGGGTCTGTACTGTGTCTCACTGTCCTATGGAAGGAACTGTCAGCTCCATGGGATGGAGGCCAGGTTTGTTTTATTTTTTAATTTTTAAAAATTTTTTTAACGTTATTTAAGTTATAGTTAGTTAACATACAGTATAATATTACTTGCAGGGGTACAATATAGTGATTCAACACTTCCATACATTACCCAGCGCTCTTTATATGCTCATCATAGACAAGTGCCCTCCTTAATCCTCATCACCTATTTCACTCATTCCCCCACCCATCTCGCCTCTGGTAACCATCAGTTTGTTCTCCAGAATTAAGAGTCTGTTTCTTGTTTTGCCTCTTTTTCTCTTTTCCCTTTGCTTGTTTGTTTTGTTTCTTAAACTGTGCATATAAGTGAAATCATATGGTATTTGTCTTTCTCTGACTGACTGACTTCGCTTAGCATAATAATCTCTAGCTCCATCCATGTCATTGCAAATGGCAAGATTTCATTCTTCTTTTATTTATTTATTTATTTATTTATTTTGCTAAATAATACTCCATTGTATAACTGTACCACCTCTTCTTTATCCATTTTTCAATTGTTGGACCCTTCAGCTCTCTGTAATATGGCTGTTGTTGATATGGCTGCTATAAACATTGGGGTCCATGTATCCCTTTGAATTAGTATTTTCGTATTCTTTGAGTAGATATCTTAGTAGTGCATTTGCTGGATCTTAGGGTAGGTCTATTTTTAACTCTTTGCGGAAACTCCATACTGTTTCCCAGAGTGGATGTACCAATTTGCATTCCTATCAACAGTACAAGAGGCTTCCCCTTTCTACACATCCTCACCACACCTGTTGTTTCTTGTGTTATTGATTTTAGCCATTCTGACTGGTATGAGGTCATATCTCATTGTGGTTTTGATTTGCATTTCCCTGATGAATGATGTTGAGCATCTATTCGTGTGTCTCTTGGCCATCTGTATGTCTTCTTTGGAAAAATGTCTATTCATGTCTTTTGCCCATTTTTAAATTGGATTATTCATTTTTTGGATGATGAGTTTTATAAATTGCTTATATATTTTGGATACTAACCCTTTATCAGATATGTCATTTGCAAATGTCTTCTCCCATTCTGTTGGTTGCCTTTTAGTTGTGTTAATTGTTTGCTTCCTTGTGTAGAAGCTTGCTATTTTGATGTAGTTCCCGTAGTTTCTTTTTGCTTTTGTTTCCCCTGCCTCAGGGGATCTGTCTAGAAAGAAGCTGCTAAGTCAGTGTCAGAGAAGTTGCTGCCTATGATCTCTGAAGGATTTTTATGGTTTCAGGTCTCATATTTAGGTCTTTAATCAATTTTTAATTTATTTCTGTGTATGGTGTAAGACAGTGGTCCAATTTCATTCTTCTGCATGTGGCTGTCCATTTGTTGAAGAGACTGTCTTTTTTCCACTGGATATTCTTTCCTGTGTTGTTGAAAAGTAATTGACCATATCATTGTGGGTTCATTTCTGGGTTTTCTATTCTGATCCATTGATCTATGTGTCTCTTCATGTGCCAGTGCTATCCTGTCTTGATTACTACAGCTTTGTAATATAACTTGAAATCTGGAATTGTGATGCTTCCAGCCTTGTGTTTCTTTTTCAAGATTGCTCTATTCTTTTGTGGTTCCATACAAGTTTTAGGACTACTTGTTCTAGCTCCATGAAAAATCCTGGTGGTATTTGGATAGGGATTACATTAAATGTGTAGATTGCTTTAGGTAGTATAGACATTTTAACAGTATTTATTCTTCCAGTCTATGAGCATTGAATGTCTTTCCATTTCTTTGTGTTATCTTCATTTTCTCTCATCAGTGTGTTATACTTTTCAGAGTACAGGTCTTTCACCTCTTTGGTAGGGTTTATCCCTGGGTATCTTACTGTTTTTGGTGACTTGTAGTGGGATTGATTCCCTATTTTCTCTTTCTGCTTCTTCATTATTAGTGTATAGAAATGCAATCGATTTATGTACATTGATTACTATACTGCAACTTTACTGAATTTGTTTATCAGTTCCAGAAGTTTTTGATGGACTCTTTTAGGTTTTCTCTATAGAGTATCATGTCATCTGCAAAAAGTGAGAGTTTGACTTCTTCCTTACTGATTTGGATGCCTTTTATTTCCTTCTGCTGTCTGATTGCTGTGGCTAGGGTTTCCAGTACTATGATGAATAAAACTGGTGAGAGTGGACATCCCCTGTCTTGTTCCTGACTGTAGAGGAAAAGCTTCCGGTTTTTCCTCATTGAGGATGATGTTAGCTGTGGGTTTTCATAGGTGGGCAAGGCTTGTTTTAGCCTTCGCATGGTGTTCTTCATAGAGAAGGGGCTCAGTGAATATTTCATGAATGAACAAGGGAATGAATGCATGAATCAACTTTAGGAATAGGAAGTCTTTGTTGAATTGTCCCTTTTGAGTAGTAAGGCAAGGTTTTTCTTCTGGGACAAGGGACTTTTTAACCCTCTTTGCATCATCCTCTTGTCACTCAAGTTGTGAAAAGTGCCCAGAGTAAGTCTCTGGGATTCTATAGGAAGTAGTGGAATGGGGCACCTTCCCTTGTGCCACTGGGAACACGGCCTCTGAATTTTTCTGACAATAGCCCTTTTCTGAGCAGTATCTTCATCCTTCCTCCATCCTCTTCTGCCAAATGAGTTGGGCCAGGAAGAACTTTTCAGATTCACTACCCAGTCAAGAGTAAGAGCACAAAGCCATCACTTTGAAGATGGGAGTATGATAATGACATAAATAAGTCAGTCATAGGCTGTGTCCTCCAAATAATTTTGGTGGAGTTTTGCGCGTTAATCCATCTTCTAAAAATGTCTTCCAGTTTCTTGACATTCCTCGATCTTGATCTTTACCATTGGCCACTCTGCCAACAGCATAGCATTCATAACAGTCCAAAAGCTGTTTGGGTCCAGAATTCAAGGGAACATAGAACATCATTTTTCCTTTCCAGTTTCTGGGTCCCACCCATTCTGTGAAAGGCTAAATAGGGCAGATCACTGAGTAGTGGCGTATGGTGTAGAAAAGAGCAATGGCTTTGGAGGTTGATAGCTCTGGGCTCTGACACTAGATAAATAACTTAGGCTTTTGAGCCTCAATTTAGTCATCTATAAAATGAAATTAAAATACTACAGTGTTTTAAGTTTAACTAAGGTAATATGTGTAAGTTTTTTGGCTCAGTGACTGGTCAGTTGCTTACTGGCTATTCTCTGTTAGAGTCTGTCCCTCAGTGGTTCCTCCTAGGGTTGCAAATCCATCTGTTGTCTTGATTGAGATGAACATTAGGCTTTTTCTTTAGCGCTGGTTTCTAGCTGCCCCAGCTCTGCATTTGACACATAAAGGTTCTTACTCCATGAAACTTTGCTTGGCCAACCCCAAAGCTGCCCACTGGAGGCATTCCCAGGTTAGGCCTGAGGCAGGACTAGCCCAGAATACTTACACCGAAATTATGCCCTAAATCCATACCTGGGGCTGCCATCATTTTTATTCCTGGGAGTCTCCACTGAAGTGCTTCCTTGTTACACTTTTTTTAAGAGGTTGCATGAGGTAGAAACCTCAGTAGCTCTTCCCTGTCCTGGAGTTCTTGGTGCTTAACAACCATGGATGCCACTGGCCATGCTCCCAACAGTCCTTAGAGGCAGAATCCTCAGTCAAAATAGAATTTTGGTCTGGAAGCAGAGGGAGGCCGTGACTCCTTTTCTGTGGAATGCTTTGGGCCTTCCACCTCTGTGGTCTCCACCAGGTGGCCCTATGGTAGAATTTGTTCACTTTTTGTGTGCTGGGTGCCCAGACCAGTGTCCTGGCAAAGGAAGCTGGGTGGGTCTATCTGTGGAGATGCTCTCCTCTCTGCAATGGGCCATGTGCCTCCTGACCATTTGCCTGCATCCTCCTATCTTCTCCTCTGGTCCGCAGTCGATCTTTAATTTCTCATCCTTCTCTCAGGCGCCACACATGTGACACATGATTTTCACATACTCGAAACAGTCCCAAACCTGTCCAAATTTTGAGCACCTCCCGAAGAATTTTGTGGAGGAGGCACAGCTGTATAACAATTTATAGTGACTACAGTGCTTCGGAGTGTCTCAGTAGCCTTTTTCTCTTGCAGATGGTGACCCAGATCGGATGGTCTTCAGATTTGGCAATTCCCAGACAGTAGCTATATTTCTTTGCTTTCTTTCTTACTCACATTCAAATACACTGAGTGAGAAAAGTAAACTAGGATTTGTTTAAATGTATTTTAAAAAGTTTAAAATCTCAGAATGTTAGCTATTAGACGTTCTGGCAAGGTAAGGAGCCCAGTGAAGGTTTTTAAAGATCATCTTCAGGTCTTTCAGTGAAGGCCTTCTTCACTGGCTACCTAGATATTCATGATCTCTTGAGATAATTGAGTGTGACCGTGGGTCTTATTTGAGATGGGCAGGGTGTTCTTATCAAGCCTTCTTGAGCCATGCTCCAGTGAAAGGGACTCATTGGGACACTTAATGAGATTAAATTCTGATCCCCCAAGGTTGGCAATGGAAGGGCAATGTGGCATGGTTGGTGGGAGTGGTCTTGAAGCTGGTCTTCTAGGAGCCACATTCCCATTGCAGGTTTCGCTCATCAGTGCCGCTCCTCTCTGGAGGTTATTAGTAGCTTCGTCAGACTCAGGCCTGCTCTTTTGCATACTTCCTTCCTTGGCATGGTACTTCACATCACCTGATAGGGTCCTCTTAACTTCAGACTCTGATTCCCGATCCTCTGTGAGCTACCGCAAGGACTGTCATGGTGGTTGTGGTGGAGGATGCCATACTTTTGCTGTAGCTTCTTTTCCAGTCTGGAGTAAGAAGAGTAAGTGCTGCTCCTCTTGTGTTTCTTATACTGCCCCTTCCAAGGCACGTCTCAGAGCCCAGTAGGACTGACTCTGTGACTCTGCTGAGGAAAAACAGTGGCCTAGGTTTTTGAAAGGGTGGCGGGACAATGGCAGGGTGGTGATTCTGCCAGCCCTGTATCTTCTCTGGCTTTGTACCCTCTTACTCCTCCACCCCCAGGGACCCGGCTCTTAGAATTTATGGAGATAATCATTGCCTGTCCTCTGAGTCTTCAACAAGGCTTTAGCTTTGATATCTTGTGGTTGTTATTGGGGGGATGGCAGGGAGAAATGCCACTTTAACCTCTCCCCCCATTAGTCCTGTCCTGCTGATCCCCAGAGCAGCAAAGAAAAATTCCAGCTTGGAAGATGGGCCCTGGTCAGTTACGAATCCCCCAAACAGGTGCCTCTGGCCATCAAAGTCTTGAAGCAGTTAAACTTGCTTTCACCTTTGTTGCAGTTCCCTTAAAAGAAAATAGAGAGATCTTCGAAAGGTGGAAGGGGTGGCAGGCCAGAAACGTAAAGTGTGTGCAATCACTCAGATACAAGTGGCACCACTAAAAATTGCCTTCATATATCAGCTTATGGTTTACACACTCTGGCAGAAAGGACACTAAAAGGTCAGTCGAAAAAAAATTTATATGTCAGGCCTGGAGCTGTGACTCCAGAGGTGGTGAGAAGACACAATCTGGGAGGGTTCTAGAGGGACCGGCTAAGTGCTTGATGTGGCAGGATTCTTTTTTTCACTCTTTATTTTGTTTTATTTTTAAGGAAGTTGCTTGCAAACGTCAGCAGAGAAGCTAAGGTATAGACTCAGGGTAACCTCTCGCTCCGACCCCCGGTGACAAGACAGATAGTTCCATTCATCTATGGGTGAGCAGTGGAGGCTCCCAGCATTTTTTTTCCTCTTTGCTTGGATTCAGGATATATTTGTTTGCAGAGAGGGATGTCACGCTTGTGAATGCACTGCTCAGTCATGTGCCGGGGGTGAAATCAGAGGAGGGGAGAAGAGAAGAGACAGGAGGGAGGAAAGGGGGCAGAGGGCGATGTAGGGAAAGGGCAAGCTATACTCTGGGGGCTTTGAGTGATGCCAGCTCAGATCCAGGAACAAATCTTCAACCAAATGCTAATGGAGAATGTGCCTTCCAACCAGAAGGATCAGCGAATATGCTGTAAATTAATAATGCACCCTTTTAGTGGCAATTGCCTTGTGAAAAACTCTGGGGGAGGATTATTTATCCACTCCCCCTTCCATCCTGCCTCCTGTAAGAGAAGGAGCTAGAACATTGTAGGTCTCTGGGAGTTTTAAGACTGACCCCCCCCCCTTTATTAACCATGTAACATTTTAAGGTGGTTTTTTCCTCTCTGTCTCCTCCAGCAAGTCTCTATTGATCACTGTTTACAGTTATAATCCCTTTCAAATTTGTCATCCATGACTAACACTGCGTGTATTGATTAGTGTTGACGGATGTCCCTCTACAGTATAGAACCCCTGTGATCCTGGCTGGTGAAATACGGGGAGACAGAGAGGGAGAGGAATACACAGTTCCCACTTCTCCTCAGTTTTCTTTTGGTATTTTCCCCTGTTCTTAACTGTGATGACTTCTTTTCCACCTATGCTGGAAATTGCTTTGTATGTTTTAAAGACAATTTCTTTAGTCTCATGGAAACCTTTAGGGAGGAAAAGGAAGTAGCCGTGTTGCCCATGGGTGGCCGTCCAGGGTCTGTGACAGGACCTGAAGGAGATCAGATTTATGAGGGACATCCATGTGTCTTAACCTAAAGCCTCAAGTACCAAAGATGTAAAGACTAGTTTTTTTAGGGCCAAATTAGATGTCACTTGTGACTATAAGGACAAGGTGTCTGAATCTCTACTAGAAATGGAGTCATTTGTCAATGGTGCAATTTATTTGGGCCCTTTTTCGCTTACTCTCTGTAGTAGTGTCCTCTTTGCCTTACCTCGGGCCCTTTTGTGAAGCTCTGCCCTCACCTGTTGCCCCAGCCACTTGTCCATGCTTCCTGGCTTGGAATGTCCTATAAGTGCCTAAAAATTACCACTCTCCACACCAGGCTGGCACTGAGCTGGCTAATATCTGGCCCTCACCTGCAACCAGCCCACCCATGGGTAAGCTGCCTTGCAAGTCCGGAGCTTAGCTGCCTCCTCCCTGCAGTTTTTCTTGCCCAGCTGGTGAGGAGGCAGGAAGTACCCGCTATGAAAGGACCACAGGAACCAAGATGCTCTGTTCTTCTTCCTCCCTCATCTCTTTCTTTCTCCGGGTCTCAATCTCCTCTCTCATGCTCCATGAGAGCTTTATTACTCTCTGAGGAGGTCTTTCTTCTGTTGCCTGACACTTTAGTAGAGGACCCAAGGACTAGTCTTGAGAGTAGAACAAAGAAATCTCATAGCTTAACTCTAATTTGCCTGACTCATGAGGAAGCTAATAAAGCCTAAATTTTGATGTCCCACAGTGTCTGAGGCATAAACCCAGGAAGAGAACTGTTCCTGATTCTTAGGCAAATGCCTCCCCTTCTCTTTCCTTCTCTCCCCTTCTCACCACCTCTCCATCTCTCTCCTTCTCCTCCCCCTTCCTCCTTCTCTTTCCCCCTCTCTATATCTCCCCCCTGGAGCCCTCCCCTTTCCCTCTTCTTCTCCCAGTGGGTCAGCAGCATTGTAGTCTCTAGGTAGGGACACAAGATCCTTTTCCTCTTGATGCTTACTTTTACTTTGGAAGGCAGAATGATTTTATAAGGAACCCAGGATTTCTTTACAACAGAAAATACACATTTAAGAAGTTAATTTTCTTTCTATGGAAAGAAAAGGGAAGACCATTCAGCTCCCAGAGGAGGGCACATCTACCTAAGCAGTGTGCCATTCCGTCAGGCTATACTGCTTTTGAATAGCTATTTAGTTGACTCGTATGTAAATGATATTTTGTCCTCCCTCATCGCCTCAGCCCCCACTATTGACAGTAATTTGATGGGCTGTTTTTTGCCTCTTATCTATTTTCCAAGTTTTCATGGTCTGTTTGTAATAGTGTTTTTGGTTCTTTGCACTACTTTAAATTAAGTTTCTCATATGGGTCTTATTATACCTGAATACTGTTCAGTTATTTGATGACATAGTTGTAAATCCTCAATAAAAAGATCTTTAATAATCAGTTGGCATTTATTTAATATACCACCCATCTTATTAAATCTAAGGAGTTAGATTTAATAGGACAGTTTATTGTATTTTCATATCAGAATAGTGATGCTATAGTTATGCTTGAGAAGGCACTTTCATTATAAACTCCTGTTTTTAGGCACTTATAATTTTCTCAAGTAGCACATTTATTTCAATGTGCAATCATTTTCTGTTCTCTTCTCCCTCCCTCTCTCCATTTGTATGATCTTTCTCATTTTTTAAAAGTTTAATAAGGAAATGTATCTTAAACTTTAGGGGAAGAGCTGTGTCATTGGCTGAGAATGCTGAACAAAGCTGCCAGGGCCTTGAAATCTAGACTCCCTTGACTTCAGTCAATTTGATGCAGATGGTGGGGAAGGAGGCTGCTAGCCCCAGGATTATGTTCCCACGATGGGAGGAATAGCTTCCCCAGTGCTGTCAAGTGAATTTGTCGTGTGAGTGTTAAACATACTCCAGCTTTGGCCAGTGGTAGGAAACTGGAGGAGACAGACTAGAATGGGTTAGAATGGAGACAGACCTTCTAACTCCTCACATGGTGCTTTTCCTTTCCACCCTACTCATGGTGGAAGGTGGGCTGTGCGTGCTTTGCGTGGGTTGTCTCCCCTATTCACTCTCTCCCTGCTGAACGCCAGCTCATCCCTCACATCTCAGCACAAAGTATCACTGCCTCAGAGATGCCTGTGACAACCAGGTAGGCTGGGTTTGGTTCCCTTGTCTATTAAAACACATATTTCATTGCCATTTATTATGGTCTCTGGTACACTGGAGTGGTCTCATACTGTCTTATGAGAGCTGAATGTGTACCTCTCTTCCCAGCTCCATGTTTAATGACATCACCATAGTAGCCTGAAATCAGTCATGGTGGGAGTTTTTCCATCAAAGAAATGGGCAAATGCTACAAATCAGAGTTCGCTCTGCTCCTTTCCCCCAGAGAGCTGGTGTTAAAACATTCACCAGTATACAGTGGACATGAGGAGTTGTGAAGCCTCTCTTCTCCACTAAACTGTAAATTCCATGAGAATAGGGACTTAGTCTATTTTGGTCTGTGTTGTATTCCTGTCACACATGTCTGGTGTATAGTATGTGATCAAAGAACTGAGTTTATAAAGATATTTGGGAATAGACAAAGTCTTATTTAAGCACAGAGCTGGGCCCTTCAGAGGATCTTAATCTCACAAGATCAAGGTTCTCCATGATTTACCTCTAAGAGTAATTCATCCTGCACCAGGATCTGGCTTCCTAAGAAAAGGGAGATTGTTAGATATTTAATTGGTTCCATTAATGAAATGATTCATCAGGAAGCCCTTGAAACTGTTTAGCCAGGTGCAACAAGGATAATTCTATTTAGGCAGGCACAGAAGCTGGATGATACTCTCTGCATCTTTTGAATTTATTTCATTAAAGAAGTTCTCTTGTTTCTACTAAACAGCTGCGTCCAGGGGCTTTTTCCACAGGTTTTGTGTTCCTGATTCTGAGATAATGAGACATTTCGCTTCTATCTCCTCACCATGCTTCTACCTAGGTAGTCTCTATCCCTTTAGGAGCTTTTGTTATCCAGTGACATGGGGTCCAAACATGAAGTCAGAGAGATCAGTGTTCAAATTTGGGCTGTGCTGTGGTTTTATAACCTTGGAAATTAATTCCATTCTTGGAACATCAGTATCATCATGCCTAAACTATGATACATGGTAAAGCTGTCACATTACATGAGATTTAACAATATGAGAAGTTGCTAACAAAAGTAAAGATTATCATTAATTTTTAAACTTTTCTAACTTTTGTCCAAAACCTGGACTGTGATTTTGTTGTTGTAGTTGAGGGATGGATGACAAAGAGGTTGAGAATATGTAAGGATGGCACAAGTAGCTTAGGTAGTGTAAAGGAAATGTAATTAACATTAGTGATGCATTAAAAACATTTCCTGTCAGGAGTTTTGCTTTCTGTAATAGAGGACTGAGTAATTTGGACAACCATCCTACTGAGAATAACTAGAAAAGCTGGAAAAAGTGTGACAAACATCTATTGAAAGGCATAGTGGAGCTGATAAGACAGTGCAAACTAATAGGGCCAAGACCTGGGAGAGTAATGAACCTAGATAGGTAAGGGCAGCATTTGGAGCAGTATTCTCCAGTGGAAGCTACTGGAATCCTGGAAGAGGTTACCCAGATGTTGAGAAGCCTGACATAGATCCTGGCAGTCTCACCACATTGGGGGAATATACGAGTTCAGGGATTGCAGAGGACTGAGAACTCGAAAAACATTAGCTTTTCAACTGGGTTAAGATTAAGCTGATTTTATACATATTTTTACAGACTGAAACCCAGCTTCAAATCATCTCAGTTTCCTATTGGAAATGCCATGCTGATGTTTGTAGCTGTCTTTCAAAAGCAAATATAAATCCTCTCTGTAGGAAACAATATACTCCTGATTCTGAAATTACTGCAATAATTTTTTATATACTGCATTTTGCACTCAGGTAAACGTAACCAAGCCTGTGAAAATATAATGTGATAAGAAATTAAGAGAAACAATATGTAATATAAACAGACCAGAGAGATCCAGATAATGAAGTTATCGTATATGAATTTTCAAATAACCATGATATATTGATATGTGATAAGAAATAAAAGAAAAGATTGAGAGTGTGGGATATCAAACACATACATACATACATACATACATACATACATTCACACATACATAAATATTTTAGAACTTAAAATACAGTGAAAATTAAGAACTCAGTGGATGGATTAATAGTGAATAGACACAGTGAAAGAGAGAACAAAAAAACTATAGTGTCAGTCAAAAGAAAATATTCAAAATAAAGCATTGGGTATAAAAGAATGATATGGGTAAAAGGGGGGGGGGGGAGAGATAATGACAGAAGATGTAACACGTGTAATTGGAAGCCTGGCAGGACAAGAAAGAGAGGATTGGATAGAAGCAATGTTCTAAGAGACGATGGTTGAGAGTTTCCCAAAATTAATGAAAGATATCAAGTCACATATTAAAGAAGCACTGTGAACCTGAAGCAGAATAAATATAATAAAGTTATTTGTAGTATTAAACTCCTTTAAACAGAAGACAGTGAGAAAACCCTAAGAATAGGCAGAGAGAGAAGAGCAGAGATTAGCAATAGACTTTTCAACAATGATAGTGAAAGCTAGGAGTAAATGAATGATATATTAAAAGCATCAGGAGAAAAGTGACAACTTAGAATTCTATACCAGTGAGAATATCCTAAAAAAAAAAAAAAAAAGCCACATGGAAATATTTGTAGAGAAGCAAAAACTGAGAGGTTGTATCACTGGGAGATTTCATCGTAAATCTATGAACTCTACTATGAAATCAGTGATTTCATAGTAAAGGTTGGGAATGTAGAAGAAAGGAAAAGGGTAAATATGTGGATATATATAAATAGATAGTAACTATGAAATAATGTTATGAGGGAGGAATAAATATATGGAAATAAATGCATTTTAACAGTGGGGGTGTAGTTAATGGAGTTAAAATATTTGGGGGGACCTGAATTGTCCAGGAACGAGTAAAAGTCTGAATTCACATTAGAATTTGGTAAGTCAAGAACATACATTTTTATCTCTAGGTGGCTACAAGTGAAACAGATATATACTTACACTAAAAGAACACATAACAGCATAATAAAAAGGAGTCTGGAATAACTCAATGGATCCAAAGGAGGCAACAAATGATAGGGCACCAATTGAAGAACTGTAAGTTGTCGGACTAAATAAAAAACAATCCCAACTATATGCTGCCAGTAGAGACATAGCATAAAATATATAGATACAGAAAGGTTGAAAATTGAAAGATAGGAAAACACCTACCAAAAGAAAGCTGACAAAACTATGAACACTTTAATGTTACTAAAGACAAAATGTTACTAAAGACGAAAATGGACATGTAATGCCGAAAGTATCATTGCACTGCAGGATGTAACAGATCCAAATTTATAGCCACCTACTAGACAATCCCAAATATATAAAACAGTCCTCAAATACATTAAACAATTCAAGGTAATCCAAACGAGAAATCGAGAAATTCATGATCACAGCAGGAAAGTTTAACATACCTTTCTTTGTAACTGGTAGAACATACAGACAAAACGTTAGTAAAGGTATAGAACTTCTAAACAATGTTATGAACCAAACTGACCTAACTGCCACATAGAGAACCCTGTAACCAACAACTTTTTTTTTTTTATTAATAATTTCTCTTTATTGTTTTGCTTGCTAAAGTTAGGAGTGCTATTTCAGGTAAATTAGAAATTTACCTTCAATTTAAATTATATAAAAACAAACTTTTTTTTTTAACAAAACTTGCAAAACAGATAAAAATATGGCATCCTACTATACATGTGAGAAAATATAACATACACTTTAAAACCCAGAGTTGAAATTTCATTTAGATTGGTCACAATTAAATTACAGAACTTATGTAAGGAATTTAAATTATAACACTTATACTCTATTTTCAAATAACCAACAACTTTTTAAAAAATTATAAAATATATGTTCCATAAAATTTACTATTTTAACCATTTTTACATTTTTTGGTTCAATGACATGAAATACACTCACATTTTTGTGCAGTCATCATTACTGTCCATCTCCATCAACTTGTTTTTAAACTCACAGAGAACATATGCTAAAATTTATCATATGCTGGCTCATGAAGCAATTCTGGAAAAATTCCCAAAGGACTGAAATACTTAATTTATTCTCTGACCAGAGTTGAAATTAAGCTAGAAGTCAGTAACCAATAGATAACTTGAAAATCCCCAAATCCTTGATAGTTAAGGAGTGTACTTTTTAATATCTGATTTGTTACAGAAATAATCAAAACAAGAATTCTTAAAATTTATTTTTCATAGTAAAAATTTTAAAAATATTTTGAACTGAATGATAAAGAAAATATCATATATAAAAACTTTTGTGATGCAGCTAAAGGTGTGATTAGAGAAATAGACAGCAAATATGTATAGGAAAAGAAAAAAAGGCTGAAAATCAACAGTCTGAGTATTCATATCAGGAAGTTAGAAAAAACCAGCAAACCAGACCCCCAAAAGGAACAGAAATGAAACAATATAGATAAGACCAAAGAACTAAAAAAATAGCATGCAAATATAGAATAGAGAAATTCAGTCGACCCAAAAGTTAGTCTCTGAAAGATTGCAAACTGATAAGCCACAAGTTAGATTGAGTAAGAAAAAAATGGGGAAGGCACAAATTACTAATATCAGAAATAAACAAGGTATGGGGTGCCTGGGTGGCTCAGTGGGTTGAAGCCTCTGCCTTCGGCTCAGGTCATGGTCCCAGGTCCATGATCCCAGGGTCCTGGGATCGAGCCTTGCATCGGGCTCTCTGCTCAGCGGGGAGAGCTTCCCCCTCTCTCTCTCTGCCTGCCTCTCTGACTACTTGTGATCTCTGTCAAATAAATAAATAAAATCTTAAAAAAAAAAACAAGGTGTTTCCTACAGATGTTATAGATATTAAAAGAGTTATCAAGAGGAAATTAGGGAAAATTTTATGCCAAAAAATTCTGAAATTTCTATGAAGTGGAAAAATTCTGAAGAAAATATAATTTATCAGAATTATAAGAAATATATCAACTAAAGAAATTTAATTTGGAATTAATAATTTCCATAAAGAAATTTTCATGACATGACCTCACAAATTATTTGTATCCTTTTAAAGTCATTGAAAAATTAATTTTATTTTTTATTTTTTTAAACTTTTTAAAAAAACATTTTATTTATTTATTTGAGAGAGATGAGTGAGAGAGAGCATGAGAGAGAAGGTCAGAGGGAGAAGCAGACTCCTCAGGGAGCTGGGAGCCTGATGCAGGACTTGATCCTGGAAGTCTGGGATCATGATCTGAGCCAAAGGTAGCCGCTTAACCAACTGAGCCAACTAGGAGCCCCCAAAATTAATTTTATAGGCCAGAATATGGTCTATCTTGGTAAATGTTTCCTGTGTGTTTTTAAATTATTGTTAAAAAATGCATAAAATAAATATTTCCATCTAAACTATTTTTTTTTTATCGATTTTATTTATTTATCGGGAGGGGGGGAGAGAGCAAGCACAGGCAGACAGTATGGCAGGCAGAGGCAGAGGGACAAGCAGGCTCCCCACCGAGCAAGGAGCCGGATATGGGACTCGATCCCAGGATGCCGGGATCATGACCTGAGCCGAAGGTAGCCACCCAACCAACTGAGCCACCCAGGCGTCCCTCCATCTAAACTATTTCTAAGTGTACAGTTCAGTAGTGGTAGAGATAATCACTTTGTTGTGTAGAGATAATCACTTTGTTGATTAATAAAATAGCATGCAAATTAGTGGTAGAGATAATCACTTTGTTGTGATGCTTCGGCATCACCTGGCCCGTAGCAGAGTACCTGGGTAACTAGAGATTTCCTGCCACACTGTCAAAAGTGAGCTTAAGGAAGCCCAAAGAAGCCAAGAATTTTTCATTTTGCAAAATTGAAACCCTATATCTCTTATACAATTCCTCATTTCCTTCTTACTCTATACCCTGGCAAGGACCATTCTGTTTTCTGTTTCTATGAATTTGACTACTTGAGAAACCTCATATAAGTGGATCATAAAGTAATTGTGTCTTTGTGACTGGTTTATTTTACTTAGCGTAATGTCCTCAGAGTTTGTCCTTGTTTTAGCGTGTGTCAGAATTTCCTTTTTAAGGCTGAGTAATATTCCATCCTGTGTATATAATGCATTTTGCTTACCCATTCTTCTCTCAATGGGTACGTGGGTTGCTTCCACATCTTGGCTATTTTGAATAGTACTGCCATGAACATGGGTGTACAAATACCTCTTTGAGATCCTGCTTTCTGTTCTTTTGGATATATACTCAGAAGTGGAATTCCAGGGTTAGGTAGTATTTCTGTTTTTAGCTTCCTGAGAAATTGCCATACTGTTTTTCACAGTGGCTTCACCACTTTATATTCTCACTAGTAGTATACAGCAATAAGATTTCTCCAAACTGTCATCAACACTTTTAAGCAAAATTATTTATCGTAGCTATTCTAATGGGTGTGAAGTGATAGCTCATTGTGGTTTTGATTTGCATTTTCCTGACAATGATGTTGAGCACCTTTTCTTATGCTTGGGAATTTGTGTATCATCTTTGGAGAAATGTATATTTAAGTCCTTTTCTTATTTTTTTTATTTTTTTTTAAAGATTTTATTTATTTATTTGACAGAGAGAAATTACAAGTACACTGAGAGGCAGGCAGAGAGAGAGAGAGAAGGAAGCAGGCTCCCTGCTGAGCAGAGAGCCCGACGCGGGACTCGATCCCAGGACCCTGAGATCATGACCCGAGCCGAAGGCAGCGGCTTAACCCACTGAGCCACCCAGGCGCCCCTTTTCTTATTTTTTAATTGGGCTATTTTTTTGTTGTTGAGTGTTAGACGTTCTTTGTATATTTCCTTAGTGTTATCCTCTTATCCGATATATATGTGATTTGCACATATAATCTCTTATTTCATATGTTGCTTTTTCATTGTTTTGATTATGTCCTTCGATGTACAGGTTTTAATTTTAATGTAGTTTCATTTGTCTGTATTTACATTTCTTGCCAGTACTTCTGTTGTCATATCCAGGAAGTCCTTGCCATATCATGAAGATTTTGCACTGTTTTTTTTTTGTTGTTGTTGTTGTTGTTTTATGTTTTAGTTCTTACATTTAGGTTTTTTATTCATTTTGAATTAATTTTTATATATGTTGTAAGGGTTCAGCTTCATTCTTGTGCATGTGAATATTCAGTTTTCCCAACACTGTTGAATAGACTTTCCTTTCCTCCATTGAATGGTCTTGGCACTCCTGCCAAAAAATCATTTGACCTTATATACAAATGTTATTTCTGGGATTTTTGTTAATGTTCCATTAATCTGTGTGTCTATCTTTATGCCAGTCCCACACCAGTTTGATTACTGTAGCCTTATGTAATAAGTTTTGAAATCAGGAAGTGTAATACTTCCTACTTTGTCCTTCTTTTTCAAGAGGGTTTTGCTTGCTCAAGGTTCTTAGATTTCGTATGAGCTTTAGGATGGATTTTTCTATTACTGCAAAAAAAAAAAAATGGCAGTGAAATCTTGTTAAGGAGTGCATTAAATTTGTAGATTGCTATGGGGTGTTTTGATATCTTAACAGTACTGTCTTCCAGTACATGAATGTGGAATGTGTGTCTTCTTTCATTTCTTTTAGCAACATTTTTTTCGTTTTCAATTTACAGGTGTTTTGTTTCCTTACTTAAGTTTATTCTTAAATTTTTTATTCATTTTGATGGTATATCTATGTAAATGATTGTTAATTTCCTTTTGGATTGTTCATTGTTAGTGTATTGAAAGACAGCTGATATTTGAGTATTGATTTTGTATCCTGCAACATCACTGAATTCATTTATTTGTTCTAAAAGTGCTTTTTGTTTTGTTTTTGTGGAAACCTTAGAGTTTTCTACATATAAAATTGTGTTGTTGGTGAACAGAAATCTACTTGAATACATTTTATTTCTTTTTCTCTATTAATTTGTCTTGGGTTTCCATTAAAATGTTGAATAGAAATGGTGAAACCAAGCATCCTTTTCTTATTTCTGATTTTAGAAGAAAAGCTTTCAGTTTTTAATCCTTGAGTATGATTTAGTTGTGGATTTTTCATATAAGGCCTTTATCCTGTTAAGGTAGTCTCCTTCTATCTCTAGTTTGTTGAATGATGTTCCATGTGCTTTTGAAAGGAAAGTGTGTTTTGCTGTGGGTGGATGGCTATATAAATATGAATTAGGTCAAATTGGTTGATTATATTTTTCTGTTCTTTATACTTAATGATTCCCTCTCTGCTTTTTTATTTCAGTTATCGATAAAAAGAGGATTGAAACTTTTGACGTTATTTTATCTATTTCTCTTTTCATCTATCAGTTTTGCTTTAGATATTTGGAAGTTTTGTTATTAAATTCATAAATGTTTAAGATATTTGCCCCTTTGCTGAATTTTTCTTTTTAAAAAAATATTTATTTATTTGAGGGAAAAACACAGAGAGCAGGAGGAGGGGCAGAGAGAGAATCTCAAGCAGATTCCCTGCTGAGTGCAGAGCATAATGCAAGTCTAGATTTCACAACCCTGAGATCATAACCTGAGCCAAAATCAAAGAATTGGGTGCGTAACCAACTGAGCCACCCAAGTGCCCCAAATTTATCATTTTATCTTTATGAAATGAGCCTCTCAATCTGTGGTTAACCTTCTTTGCTCTGAAATCTATATTGTTTGGTATTAATATGGCTACTCCCACTTCACTTAACCAGTATTAGGGTATTATACTTTTTTCATCTCTTTCCTTTAACCTCTTTGTATCTTTATATTTAAAAGAAGTTTCTTATAGTCAGACAATAGTTGAGAATGAATTCTGAGCAAGGAGTGAAGATATGGGACAAAAAAAGCAAAAGAAAGGGTCTTCCATTAGTTTATAAATATCTAAACCAGTCTATCAAAATGAAGCTTTCTTTCTAGTTCTATAATGTCAGGTTTAGAGAAGGAGAAAGTGGCCAGATTATGAGAACCTACAAAGTGAGGGATAGAGATTGAATTTAGGGGAAATTGAAAAAAATCCACAAATATAAATCTGAGCCTGTTTCCAGATTGAAACTGAAATTGAACTGTTTCTACCTCAGAAATGTCTCGGTATAATGGATGTTAATCTTTGCTTCTCTACCATTTTGAAGTCTGCCATGTTTTGAGTGCATTAAAGCTCCACTCTAGAGCTTGAGTCAATTGGAAAGTAGGAATTTTGGGTACTTTTAATGTTCTGTAGCAGTGGTATAAGAAGTAGTAATATGTAGAGGCCAAATAGAAGAGAGAGTGGGAAATATGAAAGGTAAATCAGTACCATCAATACTGACTTGTGCCCTGAGGGTTTCTGCTGAGCCCTAATGACATTGAAGTTTGACTTAATGTCTAAAAAGAGCATGGGAAGGTGGAGGTAATACCTACCCTCCTCAGTGTAGGAAGTCTGACAGAGGCCTCCATGGAAATGTAGGTTTTAAAGGATGTGTTATAACTATGAACATGAACAAGAAAAAAATGCAGAAGAACATAGCAAGGATAAAAATTTGCCTTTGTTGCTAAGCAAAGGCAGGGGGAAGGATGTTCCTTGTGAATTAATAACTAATACCTTGCTCTCATGTGAGTTTAAGGTCAGAATTCATGCTACCTATGCAATCAAAAAAAAAGTTCAGGTGGAATTTATTTGGTAATCATTCTGGGCTGGATTGCTTTCCTTTTTTCTTTGGAGAAAACCAACTTAATTTATGCCTAAAATATTCTAAAGATAAAGTTGCAAAGCAGATAAACAGCCCAGTCAAAAACCATAAAACATGCAAGGAAGCAAGGTGCCATGAATAAATGCTGATGGAAAACTAAAGGCAAAGTCAGACTTGTAAAATATTCAATTGTTGTAATTATCAGGTACATAATTTAAATTAACAAGGTCCAATATATTTAAAGAAATAAAAGGGAAGCCTGAAAATATGAGAAAGGCAAGAAATTATAAAGAATGACCAAAGTGATTAAAATAAAGAGTCAAATTGAATTTCCAGAGAAGACAAATTTAATAATTGAAATTTAAAACTCACTGGATAGTGTGAAAAGCAAGATAGACAGAGCTAAATGGAGACTTAGTGAACTGGAAGAGGCAGCAATAATAATTTGGAGACTAAGGATGCAGACCTAGGACACAAGGATATGGGAATGAAGGGTTAAGAGAGATGCAAGATGGAATTAGAAGGTCTAACATATATCTGATCAGAGATCTAGATAGTTATTATAGGAAGAATGGAAAAGAGCCAACATATGAAGGGGATAATTACTGAGAGTTTTTCTGAATTATGCAGTACAAATTCTTAGAACCAGACAGCCTAACAAATGTCAAGGAGGATAAAAAATAAATCCACTCTGAGATTAAAAAAAAAAATTACAAAACCACAAAGACAAAGAAAAGATCTTAAAAACAGCAGAGAGAAATGAGACATTATTTACAGGAGATAGTATTTAGACTTTTAAATAGCAACAATAGAATATAGTGGAAAAGTATAGTCTGTGTGCTGAAAGAAAATAACTCTTGATGCTGAATTGTATGTAGAGAAAAATCTTGAAGAATAAAGCCTAAATAAGAACATTTCTGACAAATATAACTAAATGACAGATAACCTCATTAAAAGCTGTCCTAAAACATAAACTTCAGGTAAAAGGAAAATTATCCTAGGTAGAAGGCCTGTGGTGAAGGTAAGAATCATAAACAAAGAGAGCTGTATGTAGGTGGGTACACTAAGCAAACACTGATGGTATGAAAGTAATACCTGCTGGTTTTGGAGTGGAATAAACAGAATATAACCAAAATAATGAAGAATTGGGATGGGGAATCAAGCAAAAATGTTCTGGGTTCTTGTGATTCTTGGGACGGAGACAATACTAATAACCAGCTTTGGGGCACCTGGGTGGCTCAGTTAAAGGTCTACCTTCATTTCAGGTCATGATCTCTAGCTCCTGGTATTGAGCCCTGTGTTGGGCTCCTTGCTCAGTGGGGAGTCTGCTTTTCCCTCTCCCTTTGCCCCTCCCCCCTACTCATGCACTCTGTCTCTTTCTCAAATAAATAAGTGAAATCCTCTAAAAAATCAGCTTTGGATTTTGACAATTTATATCTGTATGTTAAAATTGCTAGGGTAATCATAGAAAAAGAAATATAGAGCATATAGCATATAGCTTTCAAACAAATGGAGGAAATAGAGTGGGAAAAGAGACTTAGTCTAAAAAAATGGAATAGAAGACAATTTTAAAAGAGATCTAGAAAATAACAGGGAAATAGAAATACACCAAAAAATGGTAGAAATAAATCTAAATATAATGGTAATCATTATAAATGTAAGTAAGCTGAACTTTCCAATCAGAAATCAAAAGCTTAAGACTGATTTAAAAATTAAGCTAAATGCTATTTATAAAAAGTATACTTAAAATATAAGCACACAGGAAGATTGAAAGACAAAGGGTAGAAAAAGATAACCAATGCAAATTCTAATGAAAATAAATCTAGGATCATTATGTTAATTTCAGATAAAAATGTTTATAGAGATAAAGAGATTCATCACATAATGATAAGAATTCAAGTTGCTAAGAAGACATTACAATTCAAAAATGTATCCTGTCTTTGTAATTTATGCAATAAAAATAGAACTATTTTATTAGGTAAAATAGACAAATCTCCCATAGCACTTGGGATTTTACCATACTTCTCTTAGCAACTGATAAAACAGTGTGAGGAAGTATTGTAAGGCTATAGAAGACTTGAATAACTCAGTTAACAAGTTTTTTTAAATGGATATATATGTGGACCACTTCAGCCATCAACTTCAGAACACACATTCTTTCAATGACACATGACATGTGTGTGATCAACCACCATTAATTGAGCCCCACAGCAGGTTTTGGCTAGTCTCAATGTGTCATTACTATATAGACCACATTCTCTGAAACAATGCAATTATATTATAAAACAATAACATTAAGCTAGAAAAAAGCCATATGTTTGGAAATTGAGAAGCGTGCATCCAAGTAAGTCATGTGTGAAAGGACAAATCACAAATTATTTAGAATTGCATGACAATAATAGTTTATCTATCCCAACTGTGGGGTATAGCTAATTAAGTACCTGGAGAGAAATTTATAGACTTAAATATTTGTACCAAAAGCTTTAAGAAAAGCTCAAAATTAATGAACAAAGCATCCTGTTTTAGAAGACAGAAAAGCATAAACTCCTGAAAAATCAGAGGAAAGAAATAAAGATAGCCATAGAAAGGAACAGAATGGAAAACATACAGTAGAGAAGAGCACCAAAGTCAAATGCAGATAATATGAAGACATTAACAACATAGCATCTCTGGGAGGACTGATTTGTAAACAGAAAGAAATAAAACTAAATTAGAAACAGAAGAGGGGACAGGACAGCTACCAAGACTGTAGAGATAAGAGGATGCCTCCTCTGGGGATGTCCCTTGTGAGACCATGGACCCACAAAGGCATTTCACTTTCAAGTTTTCACTGTCACTGTGTTCAGTGTAATATCTTGAGGAGATGCTGCAGGGAACTTGCTGAGTAAACCCAAAGGCAGAAGAATAGACAGGATGGGTGGGTTGTCTAAGAGTCTAGAAGTCTCCTACTAGAATTTGAAGGTTTCAGTAACATAGGTAGACGGAGAGCTTGCCGAGAGGTAGTCGAGATGGCAAGAGCAGAAGGCATGGTGGCAAGCTTGGTAAGTCAAGTAGATGGGGAACTGGGAGACACTCACCCTCCACAGGCACAGGTGAGGAAGGGGGTTAGAAGGTGAAAAGGATGGGGAAAAGGTAAGTTTCAGCAGTAGCCAGAGCTTGGGAAATCTTTAGCTTTTTACGCTATCTTTCTGCTCTGGGCTCTTGGCTCTGGGCTGCTCCTGATGGGTCCCCCCACTGCCCTCTTGGTATTCCTTCTTGTTTGCCACTGCTGTGGTATCATTGCTCACAGGCAGAGCCTCCATATCTACAAACATAAATGGCTATTCTCACTCCCAATGGTGTATGAAAACCCAAATGACTGAACTCTGTTCCCTTTCAGAATCCTTAAACTTGACTTGATTTGACTTTCTTTATTCTTACTTCCCAATCTTACATTTGTTTTTTCCTCCCTCCTTCCTAGCCCCTCTCTCTCCCATGCTTCCTTTCTTCCTTCATCCCTCCTTCCCTCCTTGCCTCACACTTCATTCTTTCCCTCACACCACACATTTGCTGAGTTCTCCCTGTGGTATAGACCAGTGACCAGCAAACTTTTTCTGTGAGACTAGCTAGTAAATATTTTAGGCTTGGGGGGCCTTACAGTCTCTGTCACAATGACTCAACTTGTCGGGACTTTGAAAGCAGCTGTAGACAATTTATTTATGAACAATGAAATTTGAATTTCATGTCATTTTAATAGGTCACAAAACATTATTCTTCTTTTGATTCTTTCCAACCATTTAAAAGTGTAAACAACGTTCTTAGGTCGTGGAACACACAAACAGACAGTGGGCCTGTGGCCCATAGTTTAATGACCCCTTGTGTCGAACCCTAGAAAAAAAATAAGAGTCTAAATGCCAGCCCTGCCTTCCTACATCTGTGCTGCTATGGCACAAGTCTGTGACACCCTTGTGTGTGAGCTCAGGTTAGAAGTGGCAGGAGTAATGATGAGGAAGGGAAGGTTGTCTCTGGAGGAAGTGACATTTTTATTGCCCCTTAAAAGATTGGTGGGTTTGGATGTCTATAATTAGACTGCTCTTCTGGGTGACTCCTCGTTCTCACTTCATTTCCCAACTTAAAACATCAGGCAGGATACCTGTCTTTTTTTTTTTTTTTTAAAGATTTTAATTTTTTGTCAGAGAGAGAGAGAGAGAGAGCAGGCATGCACAAGCAGGCAGAGTGGCAGGCAGAGGGAGAAGCAGGCTCCCTGCTGAGCAAGGAGCCTGATGTGGGACTCGATCCTAGGACCCTGGGATCATGACCTGAGCTGAACGCAGCGACTTAACCGACTGAGCCACCCAGGCATCCCAGGACACTTGTCTTTTGTCTTTGAAAGGCAGTAGACCCTTTCAGCTGGCTTGGATGCAGCTACAACCCAGATTCTGCACACCCTCCTCCCCCAACCACAGATGATCCTCCTTCCCTGTGATTTGGAACCCTTGATGGATGTGTATGAGTGAGCTGTGCTGTTGGGGGTTCGAGTTCTCAGAGCCAGAAAGTTTCATGAGTAGGAAGAGAGAATTTCTTGCTTCAAGCTTTTGGTCAAGACCATATCTAAGAGAGACACATGCGTGGCCCAGTTGGTTAAGCATCTGCCTTCAGGCTCAGGTCATGGTCTCTAGATCTTAGGATGGAGCCCCACATTGGGCTCCCTGCTCCGAGGGGAACCTGCTTCTCCCTTTCCCTCTGCTCCTCCTCTACTTGTGATTTCCCCGCCCCCCTCTTTTTCTGTCTCAGATAAATAAAGTCTTTTTTTTTTTTTTTAAAGATTTTTTATTTATTTATTTGACAGAGAGAAATCACAAGTACACTGAGAGGCAGGCAGAGAGAGAGAGAAGGAAGCAGGCTCCCTGCTGAGCAGAGAGCCCGATGCGGGACTCGATCCCAGGACCCTGAGATCATGACCTGAGCCGAAGGCAGCGGCCTAACCCACTGAGCCACCCAGGCGCCCAACAAAGTCTTAAAAAAAAAAAAAGACCTTGTCTAAGAAATCCATTTTGATGGCCCCATCTGGACCTGCTACACAGTCCTTTACATTGGACTCGACCAGCTAGTGTACCAAAAAGAGGCTCTCCTTTTCCCGCTTTAGTATTCCAGTTTCTTTCTCTGCCTTTCCGTACTACTTTTCTTCCTTCAAGCCTTTGCAAAAGGCCAAGGTACTAAATAAGAATTGAATGTGCAAAACAAACTCAAATTTACCTGGGGCATAATATACAGATTTTTCATTTATTTCCCTTCACATCTTCCAGTCCTTGAGTGTGTATATAAAGGGTAGGAGACCTAATTTATCATAGTGATCATAAAGAGATGCTGTGGCTTTTGTCTTTGAAATTCTAATGATTAGATGGCATTGTTATTTAGAGCTGAGGCCTGAGGGCTGGGGAAGCTCTGAGAAAGAACCTGGCTCATGCTGGCATATTTTATGATCAGAAAGCTGGTCTTCACTTTATCTCCCAACACGGTCATATAGTAAAAAGAACATTGACCTTGAACCTTCAGAACTGGATTAAGATTCCAGCTTGACTACTTGCTATGTTTATTACCTTGGGAAAATTACTTAACCTCGTAGAAAGTCAGCTCCAGTTACCTATTCTTCAAAATGGAGATAACTAATAATTTTAAATTCATGGAATTGTTGGCAGAGCACTATGAGACAACAGATATAAAAGTGCCTTGCACAGTATGAAATTGGAGAATCTTTCTAGGGTGGACTCCAGATCACCCAAGACTCTTCTGAGCTCCCAGGGACCTTGCTAGAGAAGGTGATGAATGTCAAACAAAGAGAAATTACTCCGTCTGGTTTAAGACTCTGCTTAACAATCGCCCAGCTTCCTATTTCTCCTTGTGGAATTTTCTTTAGTCCCTCAATGTCTTCTTTTCCCAGGTTCCAACTACTGTTTGGCTATGACTTGTAATGTGGTTCACAACATGCTGTCCCAGAATATGGGGCCTTGGACTATTGAGGACTTTAAGCTGAAGGAATTGGAGAAATGGCAGGTACAGAGCAGACTCTGTGACCTTCCCCTTCTATCCTGAAGCAGATCAAAAGACCATCATGTGGCAGGTGTCCTCCCTATACCCAGAGGAAAGGAGCATCCTTATATTTGAAGCAGATATCCTTTATACCTTACATCCTTATGTGTAGGGACATCAAAAGGAATCCAAATAAACATGCCTTGCTAAATTTCCCTTCGTTTACTACCCTTAACTCACACTTTTTTGTCCTATCATATTTTTTCCATGACTTTTCACTCTTTACCAGACCTAGTGTAAAACTACCCAGGCTTAACTGCTTTTTCAGGTCTTCAGTTAGTTATGAAGGCTCTTCTGTCACATAAAACTTCTATTAAATTGATGAGCTTTTCTCTTTCAATCTGTTTTTGTGAGTATAATTTTCACACCCACCCAGGGACTCTGAGAGGGTGGAGGAAACAGTTTTTTCTCCCTTAAACTTAACTACAAATTCCTATATTCTTCCCTTTATAGTTATCAGTTCATTCTGAAGCCCCCTCTCTGTGGGTATATGGAACTTTGGCTCTGTTTTCAAGGCCACTTCCTCTAAGGAATGTCCTATAACTTCAGCTTCTAGACAGAAAAGGATTGCTGCTCTGAGTTGTACCCTTTGGAATGTAATCATACAGTCTCTTTTGTTATGTAAGCCTTTCTTGGATGACTCTGTGTGTGTGTGTGTGTGTGTGTGTGTGTGTGTGTGTGTGTGTGCAGTTGTAAATACTTTGAAATGTATGTCACTAGGCAGTTCTAGGCCCACAGTTAGTGACTGATAAATAGTTATTTTATTAAAATTAAGTTAGCCCATTTAGATGGCCTGAATTTGAGGTTTTTCCCTAGGTCTCTGAGGCCTCTTAGGTTCATTGGAAGCCCTGAAATTGTTCCATACGAGGCTGATTTGCAGGAGTTGTTAGCAGAGTGTTAGCATGTTTATGTAGGTGCTCAACTCTTTCCATAACCACCTGCACAACATGCTTAATGCCCAAGGGAAATCAGCCTGAGTTAAGGCTGCTAGAGTGGTCCCCTGTCCCCATCCCAGAGCTGACAGAGATACCCATCTATAGATATTTTAATAGTCACTGAGGCCCTTCAGGGTTCCTCAAGTTAGGTGGCTGTTGATGAATAATTTTGGGTGTTGAATTAAATGGGTCCTTACTACAGGTGGATGAGGTTGGTTTACTTGTTTTGGCTCCTGAAGTAATAATAAAACTCACTCAGGGCATCATATGTTTAGCTACTGGGTGGAGAAGAAGTGGATATACAAATAGTTTGATTATCTTCTCTTTGAGAAAATTCTGATTGTGCTTGTCTCCCTGGATTAGACTGTCTTAGAGTCAACTCACTTTGGCACAGGCCTCTGTGCCACTGAAGCAGAATATCTGTGGGCAGCAGAGAGCACTGGTCTCTCTTCCTGGAGAAGCTTAGAATGTTTGGTTACTCAACAGCTTGCTTTCAAAGTGCCTCACTTCCTGTTAACGTTCACGATTGCCTTTATAATTACTTCTCTGAAGTCTTTTTGATCTACCAGTGCTTCTCAACCCTGGCTCTGCATCAGAATCACCTTGCTGGGGGGCGACATTTGCAGAATCAGAGATACCAGGGCCCTACACTCCAGAGATTCTGACTTAATTAGTCTGGGATAGTCTAGGCACTGATTGTACTTTTGAAAGACTTCCCAGATGATTTTTAAATTGCAGCTAGGGCTGGGAACCACTGCGCTAGACCAGGGGTCAACAAATATTTTGTGTGAAGAGCCAGACAGTAAGTATTTTAAGTTTTGCAGGCCATACCATTCTATCACAATTAATCAACTCTTGTTATTGCATTGCCAAAACAGCCACAGATGGGTGTGGCTGTGTTCTAATAAAACTTTATTAACCAAACAGGTGGCGGGCCAGATTTGCTCTATGGATTGTAGTTTGTGAACTCCTGCTCCAGAGTCTAGACAGTCACCTTCATGAAGACAAGGCACTGTGCTTATGAAGTTCAACCTTGGGTCCTCAGCGTGCAACAGACAACCATGAATACTTATTAAATTAAATTGAGCTCTGTGAGTTTATTGTACTCATGGGGTAATATCTGAGAAGGAGACAGAGTGGCTGGCCTTGGGGAAAAATTATAGCATTTTGAAAGAAAATGTTTATAGCTTAAAGATTTAGGACAGTTTATGGAAATTCCTGTTGAACTTTGTTAAGCTTTGTTGAACTCTCTAGTGAAACTTTTCAAAACAGATTCATATAAAGTTTTTGTGGGTGTGTATTTGTGTGTGAGAGACAGAGCTGGAAAGACAGAGAAGGAAAGAAGAAGGTTTTCTGTCGTTTCCATTTGCCTGCACCTATAAAATTATAGATCACTGAATGGAATTCCCATAATTAGTCAATCAGTAAGTCAGTTTATGAAAAATGTGTTATCAGTTGGCCAAACTGCCCAGCCTCTTAAGTCACACCAGCACAGTGGTTAAGTCATGTCAACAAAACCTCTGCATCTAAATGGTTCAGAATGTATGAGTGAGAATAAATATGTTTTGGGTCTTTAAGGTTTGCATTGGTGGGCAGGCGGAGCACGTATCAGCCGTAAATGCCTTTGGGCAGTTGGCAAGCCACTGGGTTGGAAGTAGAGGTTCACAGTCATTGCATCATGGCTTCAGATATGACCAAGCGACCCCAGGGATGAGAATACAGAAGCAATCACCAGAGAGTATTTTCAAAGCAAAACAAAACAGAATACATGGGAATTCCTACAAGGAAATCACTTTTGCATATAGATACATCGAAATCTTGGCCAGACGTCCATTTTCACTTCTCCTCTTTGCAGATGCATCTGTCTTATATCTAACGTGAGTCTGTTCCTCAGTGGCAATACAGACACATCTTTGATGTGAAGTGGCTCTGCTCTGCTTAGGAATCCTAAGCTTCCTAAATTCTGCTGTCCTGAATGTGGAAATGACACTGTGTGTGAACAGTTGTGTGACATCAGCATCCTGGGCCTCAGCAAGCCTTTAGAAGGGGTGCGTAATATATAGTATCTAACTAACTGGGACTGCTTTTCTGCAGCCTGTAGGTGCAGTGCAAGAAGGTTTCATATAAAACCCTTCCTTGGCTTTGGTTGGAGTCAAGGTTTCATCTAAAACCCATTCCTTGACTTTGATTGCACACTTGTTGATCTGTGGGCTCAAATGGCCTCTGGATAGAGTCTCGTGCTGTGGGGCCCTGGTGTGGACACAATATAGAGAGGAGGAGGGCAATGCAGAAAAGTTATGTTTATGAGCAGTGGGTCACTGTACATTATGTGATCACAGCGATCTGTTATTAGCAAGAAGCTTATCAGAACAAAAGGGAACATATCTATGGCAGAGCAGCAGGGAGAGGATTTTAAAGTTTTAATGGAAAACTAAAATTGCTTAGGAAAATACAAAGTTTTTCTTTCTCCACGTGTGACTTTTCAATTGAATTTATTTTTAGGCAGTAAGGTATTGTTTTATCCAGGACAGAACATGGAGGGGTCTGAGTTTTGAGGCTCCCAACATTTCTCTGTAGGATTGTTAATGCAAGTCCCTTGGGAAACATGCTTTTCTGTGCATGTGTCCTGTATTGTCTTTTCCTATCCCTCCTCCTCCCACCGCTTCTCCTTACCGCAGAGGTAGCAATCCTCCTGCTATTAGCAAGATGTCTATTATAGTGTCATTAAAAAAGCCATAGTCAGTGCGAGGAATGACTCATGTCATGGAGGACTTAATAATTCACTGTAATAAAAGTATAAAGTTTTATGATAAACCACTCTCAGGGGAGTTAAATATAATCCTTAGCGGGTCACACACTGACTACAAAGCTTACATTTGTAATGGTAATTTGAATTTACTACATTGCCTTTAGTTTTTAAGCGTTTGTGTGTCATTAGACCTTATAAATTGATTTATACGTTTCAACTCCAGTATAATTCTGCATAAAGGTACAATAAATTTTATGGATTGGAGATATGGCATCTAAAACATTTTAATAAAATTATTGTTCTAAATTCACTTAAATGGCATTGATGAATAGCTGCAGCAAAGATGCCAGCCTTCCAGAACTTTCAGGAACGGATGAGGTGGGAGTGACAGCTGCAGGTGAGGTGTCACTTGGTGTAATTCCCCACTTTTTTCTCCTTGCTTTGTTAGTGAATAAGGACCTCTGGGGCCCTTCTGGAAAGGGTGCCCACTGCCATTCTGCCTTTCGTGTGGGGACCTCAAAGCTCTGGGCGAGGCACGGATGATGAGTTTGCTGGAGAGAGGGGCCCTCAGAAGAACCTGTCTGTGATTTGTGGAACCAAAAAGAATTCTGTCTTTCCAAGGAAACGGAAAGAAACTTGTCCCAGCCAGCAGCTTTCCCACTAGAAATTGAGAGCAGATCACCCATTGCTTCATATATTTTCTCCTCCAGTTTCTGAAGGAAAGACGTTCAGAGGGAATAACAACAGCAACTGCAGGGGGAGCCTGATGGGAGGGGCTGCCACATTGGTTGGTGCCTGGACTCCCTCGCACGGATTTCAGCAACTGTACTTTTGAGGAACGTCTCTCAGCCACACTCCCTCTTTCCCTCTGTTATCGGAAAAATAAAGGTCAAATAAACTGGATTATGAAAAATGAAAACGAAAACCCAGAAAAACAAAACTCTTGTTTATTTCCCCGGCTTGGATCCAAATGGCATAAGCTCAAGCTCTTGAGAGGAAAGGAGGGAACAGTCCCTCTCTGCCCCTCCCCCAACACCCCCCCCCAAATCCTCCTATTAACTTTTTACTTTTTCTCATTGGTATTATTTCAACTAGTCAGCTAGGAGTGAGTTGTGATTAATTATATTTTCCTTCTAACTTTGCAGATTCAGGGGCGATTGCTCACTGGCTCCTGTCCTGTGGGAACTTTGTTTACGTCTGGCAGTGTGCTTTTAAGTCACTGAAAGCAGCACTGAAATTGGCTAAAAATACTTGATAAGCTATACCGTCTGTTTTAGGTTCTCAATAATCACCAGCTTTTTTTTTTTCTTTTTCTTTTTGAATGCACCTTCCCCAAAGCTGGTATAATTTCAGTGCGGATCTTCAAAACCCCTTTGTCTAATCCCATGTATAGGCTTTCCCATAAGGAAACTTAAAGGTCCCATTCCTCTCTGGTGGGCAGTCCCCATCATATTCCCTGTAGCCTTTACGCATTAGAAAAGCTTTATCCCCTCATCAAGGGCAGGTTTTCTGTTAGGAAAGCACCAAAGTAAACCTCCAGGGGCCCTCAGGACTCAGTGGGTGTGTCACTGTTAAATGACCCAGCCAGCTGGACAGGTGGAGGTACAATTTACTGGAAACATATTAAAAGTGTCTTGGGAAATGATTCTTAAAAATGTTCCCACTGCTGGTGCGATGCAGATTAGAACCCCAGTGTGCAACTGAGAAAAATTAAATTGTAACAAGAAACCCCTGTTGGTACAATGATGGCTTGTGGGGAGGAGGTTGGAATTCAAGGAACTAAAGGGAGAAAAATCAGGCTCTGCGGTCTTTCTTGCCCGGGCCCGAGCCAGGCCCGTCTGCACAGGGCAGGAAGCCTGATGGGCCCAGGCTCCTCTGACAACTGACATCTGTGTGTGCTTCCCAGGTAGTGGAGGCGTCAGACTCTGCATTCTTCCCTCTTTTCACCCTGCCCCTTAGTGACATCTCAAGGGAACCAGAGCAGCCTTGTGCATAGACAGATTTGGCAGCCACTTGTATGATGTGATTTGTGCAGTGGAAAAGGGTTTCTGGCTGGCATGGTCCCCTTTCAACTTGTTTTTTTTCCCCCAAAGTGAGGACTCTCCAAGAACCCCTATTTAAAATGCAAATGGCCCAGAGAAAGGGAATAGACATTCGTCAGTCATCAGCACACCAAGGTGAGAATTAGTGTCATTGGAATTTAGCAAGCTGAACAGGATCTAAACAGGATCTAAAAAATGGGAGCAGAACATAGGAATTTTTTTTCTTTTAAAGATTTTATTTATTTATTTGACAGAGAGAGATCACAAGCAGCTAGAGAGGCAGGCAGAGAGAGGGGGGAAGCCGGCTCACTGCTGAGCAGAGCCAGATGTGGGGCTCGATCCCAGGATCCTGAGATCATGTCCTGAGCCGAAGGCAGAGGCTTAACCCACCGAGCCACCCAGGCGCCCCCAGAACATAGGAATTTTGATGAGAAGAAAGGATTTCTTTGGAGTTGCTTAAGGCAAGCAAGCCAGCATGGTACACTGCAGAGGAGGCTGGGGTCATCAGGAAGAGTGGAGAAGGCTGGGGCTGGGGAAAGCGTGAAGAGTGGAGACAGAGACTGTAGAAAGGAGATGTGGGAGAGCAGCCAAGTGAATTTGACCAGGCTTGAGTAGTTCTACAGATCATGTCACTTGGAGTTTTGTCCTAGAACTCTCCTCTAGTATCTCTGGAATTTTCTTAGTCCAGTGGCAGTTGGCCCTGCGCCCATTAAACACTAAAATAAATTTATGAAACATATATGACAAATATAAAAATATGCGAAGCACTTTCACATAGCCCCTTTATTTTCTTCTTCACAGTGGCACATAATAGATGGTTAATAAATATTTATTCAGATGAATTGAATATGTGAAACAGTTATTAATAGCATTCCCATTTTATGGATGAGGAAACTGAGCCTCAGAGAGGTTAAGTAAGTTGCCCAAGATCAGGCAACTAATCAATGTTGCAACCTCTTTCCATTCTTCGTGCCCCCAGTGTCATTAGAAACTTGTAGTACCCCACTTTGGCTTGTCCCCCTTAGGTAGCTCCAAAGCAGTGCTTTCTTCCATATGGGAATGGTATTAGGTGAGGCTGTGTGTACTCCATTGTACTGAATCAGGGCCAAGCAGAGAAATTGAGTGTAATTGTGAGGGAACTCCTTGACCTTTTAATTACAACCTGCTGAGTCTGTTGGACTCTAGGTCTCTAGCAGCCCAACCAGATAGACTTTTCCAGGCAACTTGAGGCCTTGGACAGTATTTCATTTGGAAGTAACTCCTGTGGTCTTGAACTGGAATCATTGGCTCTTGTCTTCCATCATGAGTGATAAGGCCTGATTATTGGGAGTTGGTTCCCCAGAGGGCCATATGACCCAGAGGTAGTGTTTTCAAAGTGGGATGAGCTGATGGAGAAAATGCCCTTGATATTCTTGAGTGGCAGCCAAAAGCCAGGGGTCACAGAGTTGGATGGGAAAGGCAAGACTAGAGTGGCATGATGAAGGAGGAGCTGGGTGATTAGTTCAACACTGGTGAGTGCTTGCATAATAGACTGGCCGTGGATGGCCTTTGCTGCATCAGACTGACTTAAAGGTAGAGCGTAGAGCTAGTTCTACCATATGCAGATTGCCCAAACTTGACTGCAAAACATTGTTTCTCTCATTGTATTCCTTTCAGTGTGCCTGCCCCAAACCGAATCTGTGACATCCTTGTCTCTGAGATACGAGGGTCACTCTTTCCAGATCCCAGAGTAATCCAGTGGCTGTTTGGATGGGATTCTCTACATCATTCTCTCCTTTTTTATTGTGGACTCAAGTTCGATCACCAAACATTCATAGGTCATTGTTGAACACTTGAGCTGAGCCACAAGAATGACATTTCTTAGGGTTACTATTTCTTTGAATACATAGTGGCTTAGTTATGTCATGCTATTTCTCTTGAAGTATCACAAATCCTTCCTTCCTTTTTTTCTCTTTTACTGCTTTGTGTATGTGTGTGTGTGTAGGTGTGTCTGTAATGCATAACAACTGAATGTGTGGAGGAAGAAAGTGTGTGACCCTCTAGGCCTGTACCATCCCACAGTTGGAGCTATTAGCCACTTACATGCACAATTAACCAGCTGATTCTTAGATTGAAGGCTGAGGGAGCTAATTGCAGGTGCAAAAATTGTACCCATATAAAAAGAGGTTGGTCTGGAAATTTAATCTTTAAGCCTTTCTTCAGGGTGATTCGGTAGTGTCTTTGTGTATGTGTGTATATATATGTGTGAGTATGTATGTATATATGTATTTATTTTAAGTTGACTCATCTCCCTGGTTTGCTTTCATCATAATTACTAATGGCATCCAGTGGAATCCCCCATTTATGTCATAAATAGCTTCAACCAAATTACATTCCATTTAAGTTCTGACACAAAGATCTATTGCAGGCTCTTTCTCTCTTTATAGTGAATTTTCTCTTAAATCTAGAATCCTGCAATAATTTATTGGAAAAATATGAATGGTGTGTGTGTGTGTGTGTGTGTGTGTGTGTGTATTTGTGTTGAATATCTTATTAAGAAGTGTATCTGGGAAGGGAATTCCTATTTATTGATAGCCTACCTTTTATGGGGCAACTTCACCCATTATCTTATTTATCTTATCAGGAACCCATTGAGGTTGGTGGGTTATTTCCATTTGATATGTGAGGTTACTGAGGTTCTACAAAGTGAGGTAATCTTGCCTGGGGCTATCCAACTAATCTTCGGTATACTTGATGCCAAATGCTGGCTCTTTGCATTGCTCAGTACGACCTTTCAGCTTCATAAACTTCCATGAGTTGGACAGACTCCATTCTTAACATCTCTGTGTAAATATGAAATGCTGTAGTTCAAAACAGTTCTCTTTACACTGTCTCTGGAAATTAGAGCTAGTGGTAGTAAGACTAAGGCTCAGACTGCATATATTAAACAAACTGTCTAGGCTTCACATTCGGGCTTACCTTCGGGCTTTTCCCACAACGGCACACATTGATGCTGAGGAAGCATCTTTGGGATATTTTTTTCCATGCTTTTTGTCCGTTTTCCACCACAATTTCTCTGGCATTCCTGTCTCATCCTACCTTTTGAATGCCTTGGGATTTTTCCCTTCTCTGAGGACATCCGGGTTCTGCTCTGCCTTACCCGCAGTATTCCATGATCTGGATCTTCCCTTCCCATTGCCATTCAGTAGTGCCAACAAAAGCATAGCTCCAGCATTCCTGCCTGAGGCTATGTGCTCTGTGTTTCCTAGTTAGTTAATAAAAGAATTCCACAAGAACATGGAGATTATTACACGTGAATGGATTAATAAATTACGATGCAGCCGCTATATCCCACTATCAGTTTTTTACTTGGAAAAATGAAGGGGCGGGACTGAAGAAGCTCAAAGATCCAGTCTTTCTCAATTTCTTTTTCAATCTATGATCCATGAACCTTCACACGTTATTCTTACGTTTTGACAAGGGCCTTCCATACATAATGGGGCTTAATTAAATGAGCACTTCTGCTTCTTAAGTGGAATGCCCAGGTTTAACGCTTGGCCATCCCCCCTCTTATGGGGGATCCTGGTGACCCCACGTTTATGCTGATGACTCCTAAGTCTGTGTTTCTGGTCTGCCTCTGACCTTGAGCACTAGATGCCTACATGAACCTGTGTGCTGACCATTTCCATTTGGGTTTTCCACCGTCCCCCCAAATTTAACTGAACTGGGAACAAGACCATCGTTTTTATAACCCTCCCAAGCTGCTCTTCCTACTTCCTCACTGTTCATGAGTAGTGTCACTCTCGTTGTCACCCACTGGAGAAATTTGCTCAGAGTCTTGCATTCTCCTGCTTCCTTGCGCTCACAACCATTCCAGTGAGTACATGCTTTTCATCTTAAACTTCTCTTGTCTATCTGATACTCTTAACTCCCCCCAGAGTAGCCCTCGTCAGTTTTCTTAGAAATTACTGTAATGACAGTTTCCTATCACCTAGTGCTATTTTATACTGGGGTTATGCGACAGGGTCAGTGGGAAAAGCAAATACGATAAGGAACATGGATGTGTTTTATAAAATTTGAAGTCTTCTGGTGTGCTCTCCTATGTGTTATGTATTGTAAAGACAGAGCTGATTCTGGCTTCTTGAGTCTTTGTGCTACTTCCTGTGCCTAGAATGTTCCCCTTTCTCCCCTCTTCTTTTTAAAATAATACTCATTCCTTAAGACCTAGCACACACCCTTGTCTTCCAGAAACATGATCTAACCATGTTCACCCTCTTTAACATGTCTTCTTTCTAATCACCTATGATTTCACCCCTTGCTCTTACTTAGTTGTCCTCTTGAACTGCTCTTGGATTTCCCGATTTATGGTTTGTTCTTCGTGATCAGGTTGTAAGGTCATTTGAAGGCAGGGGCCGTATCTTTATTATTCTCTAAAGCACATTAGAAGGTGCTCAAAAACACTGGGTGGATATGTCAGTGGACCTCTGTTTGATTTGGCTTGGGACTATAAATCTGGCACATGCAATCTGTATGAGAAGGATTCCTATATCCCTTTTGTCACCGAAGTTCAGCCGTCCAAGCCAAGGAGCAGGGTATTTGGATCCTGAACCTCTGACTCCACTCAGGGTCAGAAGGAATGAAGCTAGTGGAAATACCATGAGCCAGTACATTTATGACCCCTTTCATGCCTGCTGCTTTTCTTTCTTTCATGGTGGAGCAGGAAGAGGAGACACAGCCAGGTGAATGGCAGGGGGGCTGTGTGGAAGGCAAGTGTGCAGGCCTGTGGTGCAGTGTGCACGTTCCTCCCTCTGGCAAGCACACTAGTTTGTAGCCCGTTGTTTCTGCTGCCCACATCGGCACATTCAGCACTTCCGCCACAAATGTGGTCAGTGTCCTCCCTTGCTTATCCAGATACACAAGTGCACAATAAATGAAACCATGGAAAATCCACAGTGCCAGAGGTCTTCGTTCATTGCTGATTTTAAATGAACTTTGATGCATAGCATGAAAAGAGCCATTAGCAGCAGAGAGTTTAAACTACATTAGAAGAGGGGAGAAAATTGTCCAACATTTGGTCAGTCTGCCAAGGTAAAAAGGAATGTGGGGTGGGGGCAAGCTATTAGGGAAGGGAGGGCTTCCGTGTACAATGGTGCTGAAGAGTAGGCATGGGGTGGAGTGAAGTGCTGGGGCCGGTCTGGAAACAATGCAAGTGTGTGCAGAGTCCCCAGGCAAGAGAACAATTCTTTCTTTACAGTTAAAAACCTTGCAAATGCCTTCTTGCTTCCCTCTCTCTTCTCCCAACTGTGCCACCTTCTTCCTTTGATTCTCCGTCTGTGGAACTTAAAGAATATTTGCGGTGCTTGAAGGAAGCCTTGAACTACTGTTTAACAAGTCGATACTAATTATTGTTTAGCACTGGATTATGGGCCGGATCATGGAATTAAAACAGAGGTGTTAGGACACCTTTGTACCTGGCAAAGAGGTAATGAGCACCTGCGGGGTCCCTGCATTAATGGCCGGGCTGGTTTGCTATTATATTTCAGTGGCAAAGAAACAAAATCTGATAAATCATTTAACTCTTATCTTGATGCTTGCTTTCTTCATTAGGACAATATGAAAGCTACATTGTAATGTTTATCATAAATTGGGATATTATTTTTTCATACTGTTCAGATGGTTGGTTATCTGCAGTGTGGTACGCATATTGGAGGACAAAAAAAAAAGATGACAAGTAATTTGGTATCAGCAAAAGGCACTGGATTAATAGCATAAGCAGAGAAGGTGATTTACTTCTGAGACCATAGATGGTGACCAGACTCCTTCATGACTGTGTGCATGTGTAGATTACGGATGTAGAATAAAATACTGGAAAGTTTGTGCGTGTGTGTATAGGTATAGTACCGGAATCTACATTTCTGGAAGTCAGAGGGCAGGGTTTCTGACTCCAGACCCAGTCATTTGGCGTCTCTTGGTTAGGGCTTCATAACTAGGATAATATGGGGGAAGGGAAGGAAGCTGGAAGGAATAGGGGTGAGTTACGAATGATCTGTTCATTCTGATTAGGTGTCCAGCTGGGATGGTGACCAGACTTCTCATAGCAACCTAAATCACCAGATCCCTGAGCAACTAAATGGTCATGGCTTTGGGGTCCTGCTGACTGGAGTGAGACTTGAACCAGTGACCCGTAAGCGAGAAATGCTATTTGCTGTTGCTAGATGCATGTGCTGTTTAGCTTGACCCTCTTACCACCCATCATGGGCTCCTCAAAATTAACATTTAGATTTGTTCAGCACTGAAGTGTGAGGTGTAGGAGACTGTCCCACTAATCCTGGTGATCAGACCTATAGTTAATTTTAAAAGCTTTGGGAAATGATTGGTAATATACATTATTTATATAAATTCAGTAAGTTTTAATTATGTAAAAAATAAAGCAGGGAAAATTATCTATACATAAGTCAAAGTATATAAAAGATAACATACAGTTTTAATAACAGATTCTATTTTTCTTCCCATTAAGTGTTACTTAATTACTTACTTCAGTAATTTACCATATTGGAGTTTCTTTGTGGGAACTAGGAGTCCATTAAGATGTGTATGTTATGTAGCTGGTATTATATGTAATATATATATATATACATATATATATATATATTTTAAAAACTCTTAATCTTTAACCTCATTATGGCATAAAGATGTAGGGGATCAATTATAGATAAAAAGAGGGGAGATCTCAGAGGACTTGCAAACTTACTGGCAGTTTCTCAAGATACAGTACTGAGTCTGTATATATTGGTATTAAGTTTTCCATGGCTCAGACAAGAAGAAAGATAATTGATTTTATTTGAAAGGAAGAGATGAGGCCAAAGGGGGACTTGTGGTCTCCAGGTTTTGCTTTCAGCCCATATAAAGTAAGCATACTTACTAGAGGTGTTTAATGGTGTACTCAGTCTGTGTGTGTGTGTGCAGTTTTTTTTTTTTTTTAAATGCAAGTGTGAATGGATGCCTCAGGCTAAGCAGGCTCCACCTCTCAGAACCTCAGAGGCTGTGGGAATGATCCCTGCCCTGCCCTCCCGACCCATCCTTAATTGGCCTATAGTCCAAGAAGCAATTAAAACTAAGGGTCTGATTCATAAAATGTGAACATGCTATTTAAATGTGTGCAGGGGGATTCCTGTTCATAATGCTGGGATAGAAGCAGCAAGGACCTTATTTTTATCCTTTTAGCCTACCTTTCATTAATTTACTTTTCTTTTTTCCTCTGGGCCCTAAATGGCCTCCACCCTCTTTTTTTTTTTTTTTTTTTTTTTTCTTTTAAATAAATCTAAAGCCGTCTTCAGGACAAAGGTTGGTCTTAAGTCCTTGGGTGCATGTCATGATGGCCCAATGACCTAGTCCCCACTTTGTCTCCTTAGGCTGGACATTTTAATCCTGATTTTCCCATATTCATTTCTATTATTTAGCTATTTTAATATTTTGCCCAACAGTACAACTCTAGAAACGGCATTGAACATTGCTGTCTGCAGAGATTGAATTTAAGGGAAAGCTGCCAGACCTTGCCAGAGATAAGCTTCAGAAATGAGCTGGGGGAAGAGAAAGTACCCCTGAATTCCACAATGTTTAATTATAATACCAGGGAAACCCTAATTTGACAATCACTATTTACGTTTTCCCACAATTTATACACTCTGTACTCTCAGCTCTCCACTCCACACTATTAAGCTCCTAGTGTTGCTAATATACTGGGTTTCTGAAATCAGTGCAGAAGTTCTGTAAGCTGAATATGATTCTTGGGAAGTGTTTCATATATTTTTCTATTATTTGTTTTAGAACTAACTCAGAGACAGAGTGACTCTCTTATAGGAGATACCAATTAGGGTCTAGAAATTGTGTATTTTAGCTCAGCCACAATTCTAAGTACCGGAGTCCATTCGAGATGCCTTTTAGACTAATGTCCAACCATACAGAAGAATTGTAATAATATGCCCTTGAGAATGTTGTGCTAGCTGTCTGGGACAAACTATGTTGACAAATAATCACTTGATTCAGTTCTTATGTTTGCTTCATCTAATAAACAATAGTCTTATTCTTTATTATATCCTGCAGTTTGTGTTATACTGCTATTCACAAAGTTTCAGTTTATATTCCAGAAGGGTGCTATAGGCCTCATTATCTTGGACTCCTCTTTTAGCTTTTCAGATGGGGCAAGGGGTTATCCGGTACTTCAGCCTAGTAAAAAGGCTGCATCTACACCACACCAAACAACCAGGCAGAAAGTGAAAAAATTTAGTCCGTCTCCCAGATGGCCCCAGATGCATGGCATTGTGTAGACCGAAACAGCCAGATGGCTGAATGGATTTTTCACTTTCCATCTGGGTGCGTGACATGGTGGAGATGCAGCCAAAGTCTTGAGCCAAAAGAAAATGCCAGCCAAGGAGATGAGGTATTGCTACTTTCCAGGCACCTAATTCCTGCTGGGTGGTATTGTGACCTTGGACTAATTTATTCTTCCAAAGCAGGTCACTCTTATGGGAACAATGATTGTCAACCTCTAGAAATAAAGAGGGAGGCAGACAGACCTGAAGAGACTTGTAGAGAACGTCTCATCTCCTTTCTTGCAAGGATGGGTCTTGTACCGACTGGGTGGGAGTGGTCACACATTAGGATGGTCCTCTCCTTCCGGGGCTCTAGAGGTCAGCAGGCTGGAGGCACTACAGAATAAAAATGAAACACATCAAGGGGCTTGCTGTCCATCATGGGCATCACTAAATCTCTTTGAACAACCCTGGGCAGTGAATTATGGCAGCATGGAATTGACTTACAGTTTATTTCTAGTAACAGGCAGTTACTATGTCAAATCTGAAACCATTCAGAAAGGCCTATAAAAATATATGACAAAGTAACAGGCTACCTATAGCTCCTTTTAGCATGTTTATGAGTTTAAACTGCACTGAGCTTGTGTTTATAGAAACAAATACCGGGATTTCTTACATCCCATTCTTCCTCTTTCTCCCTGCCTGGCAATCAGCTCTTTTGTGACTGTGCGCTGGTGTCTAGGACCTTCAGAATTTTTGACCTCCCTACCGGAGTCATCATTTTTTTCAGAGGCAGTCTTATTGATGAGCATACAACTTGTCTTTTGCTGAGATAGTTGAAGTTCTTTTGTTGAAGAACAGGATAGTTAAGTGACAGTTGCAGAAGAAAATCATTTCCAAGTTACCTTTCACCCACTCTTCCCCCCAATGCTGTTTGACACTTACTGAGAAACTAATTGCAGCCTGAGTGGGGCCATGGGACAAATGCTGCAATCCAGGCATAATGCGACACCAAATATAATAAGGTAACATATTGTTAAAAGTCAATACCCCAAGTCTAACAATACGGTGTCACAGACTCATAAGCGTGTAACCATATAATACATAATTGTCATCTGCAGAGAAAAGATCTAATTTTGATAATGCATATTGAGATTGGTTGTCTGAAAAATGCTTATGGCTCCAGAAGGTTTGACAGTCCTGAATATCACATAATAGCATGTAGCCAAGGAACATGGGATGAAGGGAAGAAAAAAAGACTCTATTCCAGAACGCAAGCACTCCCACTCACAGTTTTATTTTTAAAAGAACACGATTCTGCTCAGACAATGAGCAAGTTTACTGTGAAGGGTGATTTGTTCCTGGGTTTCCATATCTGGAATCTGTGTGTGTGTGTGTGTGTGTGTGTGTGTCCGTGCACACGCGTGAATGCACACACGTGCTTGAGCAAAAGTCCCAATCTATCCTGCAGGGTCTGAACTATAGGATCCTGCTTTGACAGACACGAATATCCTGAGGTCTCTGATGTATAAGGACTTAATTCCAAAGAAACTAAGCAAAATCAATGGACTCTTGAGACATACTGTCTACTACTACCATATTTCCTCAATGCTAGGAAATAGCTTTTTAGCATTTTAAGATAGCTGTGGTCAGCATTCTGCTTATAGTACACTAAACATATCTTTTTTTTTTTTTACTTCTTTTTCTTCCTAAAACACTTTTTAAATCAAAGACATATGTTCCAATCCATGATACCTTAGAGTTAAGAAGATATTATAATAATATGTGTGGTAGTACTATTTATTGGACATATGTGGTGTCTTTAGTGTATTAGAAGACCTTTGACAAATGTTTCATTTTGATCTCATTTCCACCGTATGGAGGAGCTAATGTTATTTTCATTTTACAGATGAGGATTCCAAGGCTCATAGCCACTGAGTTCTATGAAAGATTTTCCCTGTATTTGAGGATCTGGCCATCTCTGAACGTGTCACCTCATGGCAAGGTATAGTTGCAATGGAGTGAATTGTTACCGTACTTGTAAATTTGATAGAGTCCACTGACCTGGACTCCCTGATCCTTGAATCTTCTTAGCTCCTATAGACTTGGACTCTCCTCGGTCATTGATGTAGCTCTCATAACTAGAAGGTTTGCACCTCTTTCAAACTCCGGACGTTTATGCCTCTTGCCTCATTTTATTTATTTGAGATTACTCTGTGAATATGCATTTATAACCATGCCTCAAGTCCCTTTACTGGATGAAGGCTTCTCAATGGCAGGGCCATTTCTGTGACCCTTCGTGAACCACACCATCAGTGCATTTAGTTTTCTTATGGTGTGTGACATTAAATATGTGTGGAATAAGCCTGTAGTGTTAAAAGAGTAACAAACATCGGCTAGTACCATTTAAGGAGGATGAAAGGAACTTTGAGGTCATCAACCTTGCTTCTCATAGCATCTGGCTCCATATGGCACTTCCTTTCATTAATTCGTTCATTTCTTCCTCAGATTTTTGTGGTACATGGTTCTGTGTTCAAAGCATTGGTCAGATGCTCTGAGGAATACAGAGAGAAATATGAAGTAACACCTATGTCCTTGAAGGGATTAAAATGTAGTTGAGGAGATCATGCAAATGTAAATATTAGAGGAGACTTGTGGCTATGTGAGGCCTGCATAAGAGGTTAAAATTTTTTAATTATTATTTAAATATCTATCAGTCAATGTGGAACATGTTAATTGCTCTGGGAGTTCAGAGAAGGGAACAATGTCAATGTGGCTGATTGGGGAGGGCATTTTTTTTTTTTTTTTTTTGAGGGGTGGTTGTACATGTAGAAGTGAAGAACGGCAGAAGGAAACAGCAGAAGAAAGTCAGGGTCTTGTACAGTGATCATTTCCACTTTAGCTGCAGTTGGAATGCTGGTTCAAGAGTGACCACAGTTGAGATATTTGCTTGGGGAGAATCTTGGAGGACTTTGACTGGCAGGCCAAGATGTTTGGGGGGCTGCTGAGAGTGTTTGAGGAGGGGAGATGCCTCATTGGGTCTGTGGTCTTGGAGGATGAGCTTGGCTTCTGGTACTGATGGTTGTTTCAGGTTGCCTCAAGCCCAGGAATAGGAGGTATCAGGGGAGAATGAAGATCATCAGATTACCATTCAGAAAGATGCTATTTTGTTTAAATAGGTTTAAGGTATTTTTTAAAAATGGTAAAAGCTTCTCTTAAAAAACTGGCTTTGTTAAAGCCGGTTTTCTATTCTGATAATGGAACTGAGGACCTCCATTGGATGACGAGGATGTGGTCACTAGGAATGCATGGAGGAAGCTGGAGTTGGAGAGCAGGCAACCGAGGCAACCACATACAAATCCTGCCTGGGAGATGGAGCCACAGGGGCACGGCTGCTCTGTGGACAGCAGATCTGTGGAAGCATACTAGATTCTCTGAGAAAAATGGGGAAGCAGGGAAGAGCACAGCAGGAGAGTAGTCTTTATTAAGTTCCTCTGTGTATCAGGCAGAACGATGTAATGCTGCTGCTTATTTATGCTGATTCCTTAAATCTCTACAATATTCCAGTGAGGAAGGTGTTATTATCCCCATTTCACATGAGAGAAAAAACGAGGCTCAGAGAATTTTAGTGACTGACTTGCCCAAGCTATGTAGGGAGCACATTTTTTCCAGCTTCTCAGGGGATTTGGGTGAAGGCAGGTATAGCTTCATCTGGAGAGGTCCAGGACAGTTGTACCCTCCCCACCAGTCATGCAGTATGTCCCTGTGGGTAATAAGGATGCTAGGCAATGGGACTGTATTAGAGGATTGCTCTATGCCAAGTGTAGTTAGTGCTTCCACGTGGACTATTTAATCCTTGTAGCAACTGTGGTTGCCCCTCTTTTACAGATGGGAAGACTGAGGCCTAGTGGGAGGGGATAAGTAACTTGCTCAGAGCCACATGGCTACTGAGTGATGGTGGTTTGATGGTGGCAGCACTGGCCCCACTATGCGATGCTGCCAGAAATCCTAGGGAATTCTCCTCAGGTGCTGGAGAAAAAAGAGAAACAAATTCTTAGTGCTACTTGCTAACAACTGGCCTTAAGTTGATCCCTCAGAGGTACTGACAACAGGGTAAAGAGAGGTAAGAACTGTGTAGTATAGTTAGTGAAGTCTTTTTACTTATTAAATAGCCAGTGGGCTATTATTTAGGGTTGCTGGATTTAGCAAATAAAAATACATGATGCCTTGGGATGCCTGGGTGGCTTAGTTGGTTGAGTGTCTGCCTTTGGCTCTGGTTGTGATCTCAGAGTCCTAGGATCTAGTCCAGATGTTGGGCTCCCTGCTCAGCGGGGAGCCTGTTTCTCCTCCTTTTGCCTGCTTCTTCCTCTGCTTGTGTGCTCTCTCTCTTTCTTTCTCTGACAAACAAATAAATAAAATCTTTAAAAAAATACATTATGCCCAGATAATTTTGAATTTCAGGTAAACAGAAATGATTTTATTTTAGTACAAATATGTCCTAAATATTGCACAGGCCATACTGTACTAAAAATTTATTCCTTGTTATCTGAAATTCAAATTTAACTAGGAATCCTGTATTTTCTCTGGCAACCCTAACATTGTTAATACTGTCTGTTGGTAGGTAAGGATTTCCTTGAACTTCTATGTCTCCTTGATAGCATTAGACAAAGTCAAGTATTATCTAAAATGGCAAAATAATAATTATGACCAAAGAATCACAGGGAAAAGAGTACGGTGTAGAATGGTTACAGCTTTGCTACTCTTTGCTGGACAGTGACTATGTTCATCTGAAGAGTAGGCTAGGTTTTCGCGTCTTGCCCACAAGACATCAGAGGAAGCCACTGAAGCCATAAGCCCAGATTTGGGAAGTCTCGGTGTTGTGAAGATTTGGGAAACAAAAAGCGGAGGATTGCCCTAAATGGGCTTTTTCTGATGTAGATCTTCAAGAGGAAGTAAAAAAAGGGGATATTAGAGAGTTGAGGAGAAGTGATGTATTTCTAAGTAGAGGAGAGCAAACATAGACATACAGAAGGACAGAAGGAAAAGCTCCTCAGAGCTGTTGTGGGGGGGTCGACTGACTTGGAAATTGGTTGGAACGTATCAGAAAGAGCTAAGTAAATAACTAAATACAATTTAATGGGTACAAAGTACTAAATTGTTCTGAGTTAAAGAGTATCCTCTCAAAATTCATGTCCTAGACCCTGTGAATGTGACCTTAATTGGAAATAGGGTCATTGCAGATGTAATCAAGTTAAGATGAGGTTATACAGAATAGTATGGGCCCTAAGTCCAATAGGGCTGGTGTCCTCATAAGAAGAGGAGAATTTAGACATGGGATGCAGACACACAGGGAGAAGGCCATAGGAAGGAGGAGCCAGACATTGGAATGATGATCTGCCGGCCAAGGATTTCTGGTGATCACCAGAAGCTATAAAGAGCAAGGAAAGATCCTCCCCCTAGAGTCTTTGGAGAAAGCACAGACAAGCAAAAACATCTTGATTTTGGATGTTTAGCCTCCAGAATTGTGAAAATGAATTTCTGTTGTTAATAGCCACCCAGATTGTGGTCACTTATTATGGCAGCCCTAGAGATATGCCCAATTCTGTTATCACCTTCCATACAAATAAAAAGATCAAGTGCCATTGAGGAAAACTAGGGAGGAAAGACAATTCACCACACATTTCCTACTTTAATTAGCCTCTAAAACAGACTCAATCACAAAAGACTGGGGTCAGCAAACTTCCTGTAAAGGGTCTGATAGTAAATATTTCAGGCTTTGCCGGCCATGGGTTCTCTGTGGCAACTACTCAATGCTGCCATTGTAGAGTGAAAATAGGGTAAGCAATATGTAAACAAACGGGCATGGCTGTGCTCCAGCAAAAGTTTATTTACAAAAACAGGTGCTGAGCTAGTGGTTTGGATGTGGTCCATGGGCTATGATTAGCCCAACTCTGACAAAGGACATGGATGGCTTTTGCAGACCTCCCTTGTCTTGTAAATATGTAGACATTTATTGCTGGCTACACCAAAAGTCCACTTATATGACTTTGGCTTCTTGCATCTCTGGTGGCCCTGAAAATTGTAGGACTAATATTTCCTCAGGCTAAGTGACATCTCAGTGAGTGTGTCTTTCAATGTTAGTTACTTACGCACAGGCTGCCACTGTTCAGGGTGTGCAGAGAACTTGCCTGTTACAGCCACTCTCAGAACCAGGATTTGAGCCAGCCAAGGCAAGCGGACTCATTTCTTCTTAGCTAAACCTCACTTAAATCTGACATGTGGTTCCCCAGTTTCATTGCTCACCTTGTTCCCAGACTTGGTTATGAGCAATGTTTCATTTATTCTAAGTCAAATTTACCTTCAGAAGATAAAATTGCCACTTTGGGGGGCTTTCCAATGAATTTGCCAAAGAATCTGACAAGGAGTCCTCGTGAAGAGTTCCAGACTCTTGGTCTGGTGACATTAGTAGAGTAAAGGCTCCACTTCCCAGGACAGCTCTTGGGACAGGATGGAGTCTCAGCTGCATGTGTAAATGGAGTGAGGCTTATGTAAAGCTGGTTTCCATCATCTTCCAGACTCCCTTCATTGGACTGGCCCCCAGTGTAGGATGCACACATGTGCGTGCTGCGCACTATGTGGGCAGAGCCATTCCAGAGACACGGGGACACACGACAGCTTTACCCCTACAACCACTACCTTTACTTCTCCGCCAGTTACCCAATGCCTCTGAAAAGGGATCCCTCTTGGGGAAGCTTTTCCAAAAGCATCGGCAACTTCCAGGTCTCGATCTTTTCTCCGCGGAGGTGCAGCTGTACACATGACAGTTTATCAGTCCTGAGACGAGCTGCTTCCCCTGCTCACTGCTGTGGACGTGAGCCTCAGAGGAGCCCTTCTGGCTGATATTGCAGGACATTTTCTTACCCTCTCCACTTTAGAGCATTAGTTTCGTGCTCTCCACAGTGTTCGTTCTTGTCAGAGGGATGCGGAGTGTGTGAGAGCATGGAGCACCCGAGACTCACTCAAGGCTGTCACATGTGATTTCATCTCATTTTCTGAGGCACTGGAGGGAGGAATGCTGGGTTTCATTTGAAAGTTGGGTCTCATGTGGTTGCAGGAAGTGTTCCTCAGACCATCCGTCCACTTCCACTAAGTTTTAAAATTAAAGAAGATGTCATGTGTTATGCTTTATATTATAATATATATCATCATATAAAAATTATAATACATATAGTATATGTTATGATAATTATGTCACTATTAATTATTAATTCTGGTGATGATAGGACTTTGACGACTCCCAAAGGATAATCTTTTTATGTGGAAAAGCACCTTAGGTTTGCTCAAGTAGAATATTCCCCAGGAGCAACACAACTAGAATGATATCTGCAAATAGCGTAGCTTTACCCAGCTTCTGAGTTGACCCCAGAGTGCCTACATAAAGGTACCACATTAATGAAATCATTTGTCTGTGTTTTGATTCATATTTATCTGCTGGAGAAGTAGTGACATTTGTGAAACAGTTCCCATATAAAACCTTAGACTAAAGTTTCTCTGCAGGCTGAATGCTAGTAATGTACACCTTAAACCCTCTGGAGTCTGTGGTTCGGTGGAATACACTTCCTTTTGTTTAAGAACTTGCTGACCAGATAGAGAATGAATATCAGTAATTTTTTTCTTGTTCCAACAAGGAGATTTATGGACTGTCATTGCTAAATACATATAATTAGTCCATGAAGGAAGACAGAGGTAATTCGGGCGCTGCTGAAGCAGGAAACATGTGTACACCTTTGTTTATGTGGCATTTCATGGAGGACTAGGAAAGAAGGCAGGGTGTTGTCACGGAGTGAGGTGAAAGAGCCTCTCGCTGGCATTCAAAGGGCAGAGTTGGAAGGCAGCTTTGAGGGTCTTATCACTGATTCATGTATTTAAGTGAACTAAAAAGGTCCTCTAACCCAGTAGCACATGTGGTATGTGGGGCCTCTTTGGCCCAGAGGGGGCTGACTTTGAGAAAGCCATGCTGACCTTTTTCATGATATGAGCTTCCTCAGCAGAAGTTTCAAGCCAACTCCACCATCATCCATTCCTGAGTTACTTAGGATTACTCAGCAGGGCATTTGGATAGCCACCTGATCGAGTTACTTAGCCCATCTGCACTGGCTGGTTCCTTTGCTGATGCTCACCTCCTAAAGGTCTATGGGTAGGGTCAGAAAACGTTTTCTGCAGAAGTTCAGACAATAAATATTTTGGGTCTTGTGGGCCATGCAGTCTCTGCCACAACAACTTAAAACTCTGCCACTGTAGTGGGGATGTAGTCATAGACCCAGTACGTAAATGAACAGGCACAGCTATGTTCCAGTAAGACTTTATTTACCCTAACAGGCAACAAGCAGGAGTTGTCTTATATACCATAGTTTGCTGACCCCTGGGGGCAGAAGGTTTCTGTTCTCAGACACTAGCAAATCTTGTATTTTGGGTTTAACTTGGAACACTACAAAGATCAAAAAATGAGGAGGCATGGGCTCTAATGTCCATTCTGCAATTATTTGTGGTAACTTCCTTAACCTCGCATGCCCTAATTTCATCATTATAAAACAAGTTTAGATTAAATGATCTCTGAGGTTCCTTGCAGCTGGAAAATTCTGATAGAAGAGTTGGGTGTTCCAAATTTTGGGCTCTAGGGAATATTCTTCCTCACATCTTCAATCATTTTGGGTTCTTGACGGCAATGGTGGTGTTGGGGGCGGGGCTGGGAGAGAGTGATGCTTTATACAGTGCCTGTTCACTGGAGCAGTGCTCTGACTCCCAAACCTGGACTTGGGTCATTGGTATGTAGAGCCCCAATTATTCTTTCAGCAAATCCCATATTCAGTGCATTCTTCACTGGCACCATTTTTTTTTTTTTCACCCGTGACAGCAGAATCAGGAAGTGCTTTGTTTCCCACTTTTCTTCTTTTGCCCCTAAGAATGAGTTCTCACCTTGTGCAGCTACTGCACTGTTTATTTGAGTGACTGTTCTCCCAAGTGGAATGGGGTGGAGCCCACACTTCATGTCAGTAAGTCTTTTCTCACAGGACCTAGTGCAGTGAAGAGCATATGGCAGTACTTACTAAATCCCTGCTTTTCCTTGAGTTCAGGAAAAAGTGTGATAGACCCCTGTCCTCCATTACTCCACATTCAACGGAGAGAATGGATGGAGAGAGCTTGTGGGATAAGCTCAGGGTAGGTCACAGAATTGATGGTACAATGTTGGGAGCACTCTTGTGTACAACGTTGATACTCTGCCCACATACCCTCAGATCCTTTTTTTACCATTTTTGTGCACCACCAGCCACTTAGTTTCTGACAGTCAGGAACTGTAGCTTGTCTTCTGGACTGTCTTCAGACTGTCAGAGCCTGCTTTTTTTGCTCATGGTTTGGAGAGCTGAAAAGTACCTGGGAATTCAGATCTCCTCAAGGAATCCTTGACCAGTGACAAACAGGCCCAGGGATATGAAAACCCAATTTCTTGTCTTCTGGTGACTCTGAGATACAGCTCAGACTCTATAGAGTTCCTCTGAGGATCAGGCTGAAGCTACCTTCCATGAGACTTAACCTGAAATCCAGCCCTTTTCTGGCCATCTCCCCTTTCTTGTCCTGATTCTCCCATTCCCCTCCAGATTTGCCCTGGGAAGATCCTACTCATAAATCACAGATGTGCACTCATCCTCACGGAAAGTCCAATTCTAGGGAATCCCCTGAAACAAGAGCCTCGTATGTTGCAGCCACTCTGTTAGGCACTTGACACATTTTATCATGCTCTTTGGCCCAATCCTGCAGGGCAGGTACCACTGTCCCCATTTTGCAGATGCAGAAACTGAGGTCCAGAGAGGGGTGACTTTGCCAGGTTTATTCCAGTCAGGAGGGGCAAATCCAGAATTCCAAGTTCAGAACTCAGACTATGTCTCTAGAATCCACGCTTTCTACTCTGTGAGGTTTAGTTTGCTACAAACGTAGCGAACCGTCCACTGAGGGAAGTTATCACAAAGATACCAGAGAGTCTTTGCAGTTTTACCTCAGAGGGATATCTGCCTTAGAAAGAGCGCTTTCCTACATGCCAAGATCTGAGCATCTTCCCTCCTCCTGGGAGAGCTGGATGACTTGGACAAATGGAAAAGGTGTCTTTTATTATTTATTTATTTCAATACAGACCCCCCCCCCCCACTATGTAAAATGGCAGCTGCCAGAAATACTGTCTTCGTCTCTCTCCAAGTGCCAGTAAAAAAATTAAGTTACGATTCTATCCTCTGCTGAAATGGGCTCTTTCCTGGGATTGGAATAGTTACGGTCCTAGTCCATGAACTATTCATCACAGTGGCATTGGCAAATGTTCGCACATGCTAACTTTCCCCCAGTGCATCTCTTGGATTTCCACAGCTAATGGTTAAACAGGACTTGGACCCATATTTGCATCTCTCCCAGCCTCTGGCAGTTTGATTATTAGTGTAATAAATATACAACATTTAATAACTCTTCACTTTTCCACTTTGAAACCATTAGTTGTCTCCAGGTTGACTACGGAGAACTTCAAATTCGATTCATTAACATTTCCTTAAATAGTCCTCTTAACAATGCAGGTCTGGCTTTCCCATTATGTCCTGTCACTAATAATGGTTTTTACTTCTTAACCTATTATTAATTAAAAAATTAAAAAAAAGAGCCCTCCAGTCTCTCCATTCTGAGTAAGGTTTATATCCTCTCTGTGTGAACTGCAGAGAGGCCTTTAGAGTGTGGTTTGTAGTGTTTGATAATTGCTATCAAAGTAAATAATTTAGCTGGTCAGACAGAGTGCACTTCTCCCCGTCTCGAGTGGACGGCTTAAGTCGAGACCAGTCGGGCAAACCAAACCAAAGGCAAGGAGAATCAGAGCTGCATGAAACCTGGATTTGGACCTAACAGGAAAAGGTGGCCTTCTCTAAGGAATGCCGCGGTGACCTCTGCCACTTGCCATGACCTGGGACACTGCTCTCCTTCCCAGTTTGCAGTCAGGCCGGGATGTCTGGACCTCAGAACTTCTGCAGACAGAGGCATCTTTCCCCAAAGGCTTTCAAGATTTTGCCATGAAGGACAAATGAACAGACACAGATCCTCTGGACGCCCTAATCTTTTCTTTCTCTACTTCAAAGCCTTCGGAGTTGCCTCTGAGCCTGTAATTACCCTGGAGGTATTTTAGACTTGAAGCGACACCAGCAAAATTGCACTTCCTGATCATGGGAGTCCACAGTTGTGTTTAATCAATTATGAAGCTGGTCATGAGATGGAGCTTTTCAGCCATAACCATTAAAGGGGAATCGTGATCTAGCCCAACTCCTTGAGCTCAGGGTAAGGGACCCACAATCTGAAATTAAAGAAACACTAGCCACTTGATGTGGTTTAATTTAGTCTCTGCCTCCTTAATTAAAAGCATACCATTACCCACCCACAGAACAAACTGGCACTTTTATGCCAGACTGTAACTCAAAAAAACCCCAAAAAACAAAAACCAAAAAACCTGCAAAAGTTACATGGAGCTAAAACACTGATTTTAAGACACCAACAAAGGCTCCCAAACACAGGGTAGTAGGATCTGGATTTATTTAAATGGAAAGCTTTGAATGAGATTTGAGGCTTTCTGAGAGTCAGTTCCCTGCCTGCCTGTCCCTTGCCCCCATCCCCTCTGTCTGTCTAGTATCTCTCTCTCTCTCTCTCTGTATTTATGTCTCGATCTCTGTCTCTCTCTGTCTCTTTCTGTCACTGTATCTTTTTCTCTGTCTCTGTCTGTCTTCTCTGCACGCTCCCGAGCACATACTATCGCATTTATACACATACCTTTGCTAATTTGCCATTAGTGGTACAGAAAGTGAAGAAACAGTTTCTTGAATGTTCTTTTTGGAGACCTGTGGTCTTTTTGATCAGGCACGGGGAATTTCAGGGAAAAGAACTTCAGGCCACCCTTCAGGCATCCATTCCTGTAATCATCCCCATGTATCAGCGAGCCTGGAGAGGCTGGCTTCGAGGAGGCTGGCTGAATGGAGGGTGCAGGACTGCACGAGCTGCCCTGTGTGTCTGTGGTGAACCTTGTTTGCCAGCTCTGCTCAGAGACCTCTACAAGCTTTCAGAGACTTTTGGTGGCAGCAGGGAGCTCATTGCATATGGTCATACAGGCCTGGCTGGAGCGCTTTCTGCTCAGTCTCTTGCCATGGACTCTGTTGTGCGCAAACCCCAAAGCTTGGGGCAGCCTGACCACCAGTCCAGGCCATCATCCTTAGCTCTCTTTCTTCTTGCCCCCAGCCCTGCTTAACCTGCCTCAATTCTTGGTGGCACATTCTTGCTCTGCTTTGAGAGGTGGTATAGCATAGTGGACACTAACAGTTAACACTGTTGTGTTTGCTTTCTTGCTTTGCCACTCCCTAGCTTTGCGGGTGCATCTCAGTCTCCTCACCTGCAAAATGGGGAGAGTAAGGGTAATGACTTCAGATGTTTTCTTGAGGCTCTGAGGAGTTAATTCAGGTTAAGTACTTAGACTAGCACATAACAAATCTGAAATGTTATTAACTTTTAAAACCTGAAGCCACTTCCCATTTCCAGAAATTTGAATGAATCACGACAGGCTGGAATATAATCTTTCAGCCGTTCAACGCTGAGAGAGCTTCATGATCCACCAGCTGGACCGTCTCATTTTTTTTAATGAAGAAACAGGCCTGGTGAGGTAAAGTAACCAACATATTAAACAGATTGAGTGGTGGAGTGGATTCTACTTAATCCAGTGCTCTTTGCAAATATTTCTCCTTGTTCCTGATGAGAGCTCCCTGGGACTTGGGCTTGCTAGAAAGAGCAGCATTGCTGAGCACAGGGTTTAGTACTAAAGCCTTGGCTGACCAGCCTCAGATTCATACAGGCAGTTGGGCTCCTTGGAGTGAGTTGAAGGATGTTTTGAAGTCCCTACACGGCTCCCCCATTGCTGTGGACATCCCACCCTTCTCCAATCATTTTTTTTTTTTTTTATAATAATCACACCAGGGGAAAGTGAGTCCTCCTTTTAAAAAATTGTGCATGGTACTCCGAATATGCAGGAAGCACCCACCATCTTACTGTGAATGAGATGCTGTCTCTCCTCAGCAGTGTTTGGGAGCCTTAGGCCCCAGGGAGAAAATTATTTCTGAAAAAGGGGAAATGTATGGAAAGAATAGGAGCCTCTGCAAACAAGCTATTTGGACTCTACAGTTTTGCCTAGGGCGAGCGTGATCTTACGCTTCCAGCTGCGTCTCCTCTTCCCCTTGGCCGACTCTGCCTAGATGAATAATGAATTGGGAATGAATGTTTGGAAGCAAGCCCCGGACTGATTGGGTGACCTGTGGTTGGCAGCAAGTTACCCAGAAGGGCGTTGGCTGTCCAGCCCTGGTGAAGATCACCCTGCAGACCTCTCAGCTTCCCAGACGGAAATCAGAAAGACAGGAGTGAGGTGGCCCTTTTCTCCATTCCCCACTCCTGCAACCCCCTGAGGATGCGAGATCCAGGCGGGGTGACATCAGGACCTGGAGTGGTTGGAGTCCTCCTCCCCATCAGCTCTGGGCTGCCAGCCCGCAGAGCTCTTGCTGTAGGCCGCCTCCACCAAACTCCGCCGAGCTGGTAATCATGCTGCCTGAGTGAGGAGGAGCTGGGGGTGGAGGTTTGACTCAAGAGGATCTCTTCATTTTGAGCTGGAAGCCTGGCATGCTGCTCTCTGAGTGGTGTCTCTAAGGACTGCATTCCCTAGTCCCAGTGCACAGCTCAGGCCCAAGGTAGAAAGCAGGAAAAATAGCATGTGCCTTCTCATGTGATGTCCCAAGGAATCCCCACCTCAAATGCATAACCTGAAGCTAATCATGAAGAAGTATCAGGCAACCAGAATACAATCAAAGGGCATTCTATAAATAGCTGGCCTGCATGCTTCAAAAATGTCAATCTGAAAGACTAACCTAATTCTAAGATCAGCTCCTGGTTTTCCCTGGGACCCTGATGGCTGCCACTTTGGAAATACAGCCTTCCTTTGTGTAAGGTTCCATAACTCCTTGTACCTACCAAAGTCCTAGCTGGTGGAGGAAAACAAGAACAACAATGGTGTAACTCTCCTTCCCCCACCTTCATGCAAGGACTCACTGTTCTTCGTTTTGAGGAGGTGATTGACTGGCAGCTCGTACATCGTGTGTTTCATGGACAGTCAGTGGAGAGCAAGCACTGAACAATCAAACAAACCATGTTGATAGAAATTGCCACCCTCAGTCCAGCTTGCTTAAGCAGAACTCTGTGGCAGCAGCTTTCTGGCAGTGGAGGGAACAGCATGAAACTGTGCCATCCCTGAGAAAATGCCAGATTGTCTTCTAGGAAGGTTGGACCAGTTTCTCCATAGCTTCAGAGTCTGGACAGCTGTTTTCTGGGGCTTAACTCAGAAGATGGTGCTTTCTGGGACAGGACTGCTCTATGACCTTGGGTCTTAATTTCTTCTTCTGCACAATGAGAGGTTTCATTATGGTCTCCTCAAACTCAGAAACTGTTTGATAAATATACAAATATATCAATAAAAAGACTAAAAGGATATGTGATCATTGAATGATATGATATTGGTTTGTGATGTGTCCTATAAGGTCTCTAATTTAATATTGTTTGCAGAGTCATAGGGCTGACTTCTGGGTATGTCTGGGCATTTTGTTCTTAAATCTCACTTAGAAATAAGACGACCTTAAAGAGCTCTTATTTATAGCATTTGTTCAGATCAAGGCATACACCCTGAGCAGAAGAATGCATATTATATTCTTATCTCTTTTACTCTAATAAGGAGGATCTGTAAAGGGGGTATTTTAAAATAAGGTTTTATTTATTTATTTATTTGAGAGAGACAGAGGAAGGAAGGCAGGGAGGGAGGCAGCACGTGCACATGAGTGAAGGAGAGGCAGGGAGAGGGAAAGAGAATCTCGAGCATACTCCACGCTGAATGAGGAGCCCAACTTGGGGCTCGATCCTTTGACTTAGGAGATCATGACCTGAGTCATAACCAAGAGTCAGATGCTCAATCGACTGAGCCACCTAGGAACCCCTAAAGTGGGTATTTCTGAACCCCAGCCCAGATTCTAATGAGGTCCCATGATCATGTCCTTCAAACCTCTGAAAAATATAATCTCATATTCTCCATAACTAAGACTGTCACTTCTTGGCTACATGAAGCATACCAGTAGTTTTAAACCAACCTCAGGTAGTAGGTCTTTTTTTTTGTTTGTTTGTTTGTTTGTTTTAAAGATTTTATGTATTTATTTGACAGAGAGAAATCACAAATAGATGGAGAGGCAGGCAGAGAAAGAGAGAGAGAGGGAAGCAGGCTCCCTGCTGAGCAGAGAGCCCGATGCGGGACTTGATCCCAGGACCCTGAGATCATGACCTGAGCCGAAGGCAGTGGCTTAACCCACTGAGCCACCTAGGTACCCAGGTAGTAGGTCTTTTTAAAAATTGAGTAAAAGCAATGACTCTCTTCTTCTCCTAAAATGCAAGTACTTGCAAAATATGGCATACAGTAATGGGGGCTCCTTGGACCTTCCAGAAGGCCTTAAATGCCAATTCAGGCACCTCTGTTGTGAAGTAACACATATGCTGAAGAGGCAAGGACACAATCAGTTTTTTTGCTTAGTGGTAGTTTGAAACAAAAAGATACCTCAAATCAAGTAATTATAATTTTTAGAGTCTTCAAGGTCAGAAGGTAGCTAAGTCTCTTATACCTCCAAAACAGACCTTTCTGAGTCCTTGTTCCCACTAAGGTAGAGGAACCTTCTATTGCATCTCTGTTGTACTTTCTGGGATGTCCTGTAATTCCAGGACATCCTAACACTAGGCTCCTCTTGATTTGGGGAACTGTCAGGTTTCTTGGGGCCACGTAGAAGATTGCGAGGAGACCTGCGTGGCTCTTGGGAGGTCACACAGCCACTCTTTTCTCTGGGGTTGGAGAATCTCTGTGCAGGTAGAGATCATCACTTGTTACATAGCTTGCTGAGGAGAGCCCCAGAGGGTTGTGCCTACAGATTTGCTTCCTGAGGTATTGCTCTCTTCTCCATCCCCCATCACTTTAGAACTTCCAGAGAAGTGCCAGAATAAGAGAGAGTAGGAGAGTAGGAGAATCACATTTCTCTGTAGCTCTGGAGTTTTCTTTCTCTGCTTTTGAATTTTTGGTTGTTGACCATTGGCTAGGACCATATGGCTCTCCGTTGTTTTCATGCACATCTCCTCTCCAACTCCCCACACAATGTTGGGACTGTTTGCAAGGCTTCTTTCCATCAGTCCGCCCAGCAGCATATGACATCTTGGGGATTTGCATTTTTTAGTTTAATCATTAGTTTAATGTTTGGGGGACATTAGTCATAGGAAGTTAGTCTCATTCATCCAGATGCGTTTTTAAAAGTTACAGCTCTTCTCTCCCCACCATAATGCCCCCCTTGAGCATCCCTTCTCCCATTTCCTTTTAAAAACACTCTGTTCTCTGGAACTCTCAAATGAAGATATCAAAGCTGGAAGGAATTACTAATTCAGAAACTACATTTGAGTCTTCCAGAGGAGCTGAACCTGGCTGGAGTTGCATAGGAACTGTGCTGGTGTTTGGTCAGGAAATGACTTAAACCTGATCTTTAAGGGCCTGAGATTGTTCCCCTGAAAAAAAGAGGAGGCATTTCTCTTGCCTACAACCCTTTGGGGAGACCTGAGTCCAGTGTTGGCTTCTCTTTCAATGCAAATGAATGAATGAGTTTTCTCCCCAGGCTTCTGGCCAACAGAACTGGGAACCATTCTTGGAAGTTGGGCTGCCTTTTGAGTCCTTGGGCTCTGTAAGTTGCTAGACAGATGGCTCTGGAGGGGAGAGTAGGACTTGACATGGACTTTGGAAGTGCTGACTTTAGATAGAAGGGAGGAAGATTTTTCCAGGTGAGCAAATGACATAAACAAAAGCATGGAAGGAGGTATAATAATGGATATTTTAGGCCTCGTGGATACATGCCTTCTGAACTAAGCAGGAAATCAGAGTTGCTGATTCTGTAGGGTAGACCATGGGTAGAAGGATTTCCTGATACATTGTTTAGAGTTTAGTTTCTCTCTATGGTTAACCTAGACGCATTGGAAGCATAGGAGTTCAAGAATCAAAAGAAGTTTTAGAATTGTGAATTAGAAACTGATAATTCCATAGCTGGTCTTGTGGGAGTCCCTTTCCAGAACTTACTTTCTCAAAGACCAATGACAATGACATCTTTCTTGATAATGAACTTGCCCAGCTCTTAGCATTGCTCCTCTTTATATGTTTAAGACTTTCTTTCAATTGTAAATATGACTTAAGCAATCCCCCTGCAACCCTCCCCTCTTTAAATTGACTATTGGACTGCTTTTGTCCTAAGCACAAAGCCTCCACAGCATTGACTTTAGAAGACTTTAATCTATGTATGTACCCGGGGCATGATCCAAAGAAGCTGTTCTTCTGCTTCCTACATCCCTTTCTGGGCCACAATCTCATTGCCCTTGTGACTCCCACATACCCTTTATTTTCCTCTTTCTCTCCCAGCCTTACTCTTAATCTGAACATTTTCTAATAACCATCTCCCCCAACAGGAAAATATTGTTGGCTCATTCTAAGAATGGAAAAAGTTAACTTTCTTCTTTCCATTCACCTGCTCAAGATCCCCGCTTGAACATTTTTAGACATGTTAAGACTCTAATCCATTGATTCCTCCACTTTCTATCACTTTCACCTGCCATGTATCTCCCTGGTTATACTCATAGTCTTGCAAATGCCCTCACCTTCTTTCCTTCCGTCCCACCTGGCAGGAAAATACACACTCTAGATGAGCTCAACAACCTATTATCTTTGTACCTGTAAGTAAACAGCAAGACATTTCTGGCAAGAGAGAGAAAGAAATTGAGAGATTGAGAAGGGGGTTTGGAGGGGTGTGGAAGGAAGGATGGAAGGGAGGAAAAGAGAAGATTATCACATGACCAAGCAATGTATGGCCACTGTATATTGACCTTCACAACCTTCAACTAGGCTCTCAACATTGCCCAACATTTTTCCTGCCTATCTCTAGTAGGCTTGCTTTCCCACACTTGACAGTCCAATGCATCTTCTTTCTTCTCCTCTCCTTTTGTCATCTCTGCCTCCTACCTCCTTGGTCTACCAGGCCTCATAATACTTAGATAAATGCTTTTTTCTAACTCTATTTAAGCATAATTTTATTTATTAGTCTATACCTTCAAATTGTCCAAAATTCAGAAGGTACAAAAGCTACCGTTCTACCGCAGTTCTCTGTACTCCCTGTTTTCCTTCACATGGGGCCACCATTGATCTCAGTCGTCGTGTTCCAGAGACAATTCATGCATATGAAAACAAATATAGAGGTGCCTGGGTGGTGCAGTTAGTTGAGCACCCAACTCTTGGTTTTGGCTCAGGTTGTGATCTCAGGGTTGTGAGATCGAGCACTGCACTGGGCTCTGAGTTCAGCATGTAGTCTGCTCGAGATTCTTATCCTGTCCAGCTCCTACCTGAGATACCAAAAAATACATACTCTCCTCAAAGACTGGCTCTTTGATATATGTTCTAGATAGTACTCCTTTTTTTTTTCTTAGACCATGATCTTGATTGGCAAGCCCTTCTTTCTGTTCCATCTTCAAACTTTATTCCTTACAATTTCTTTCCATTGATTTCAAGCAAGCATTAGTACTCTTCAGATGTCTTCCTTTCATCCCAGTTCCTCCCTCTGGTTACTACCCTAACTGTACTTCACAGCCAAGCCACACAAAAGAAATTTGTACAAATGTTTCCTCTTCCACTTCCTCACCTCGCAGCTGTTCTTCCATACATATACATATGTCTTTTTTCTCTACCACTCCTGACTGTTCTTGCTGAGGTCACCAGTGACCTCCATTTTGCTCCATCTAATGTTGACTACTCAGTGTTCATTTTTTTCAAATCTCTTTTTAGTAGCATTTGTCAAAGTTGACATCTCCCTTCTCCTAAAATACTCTCTTTTCTTGGTGTTCATGACATCACACTCCCTGTTTCCCTTCTGAATAACTCCCTTGCATTTTGAGTTTAAGGTGTCCAGAGCTAAAATCCCTTTCTTTTCTCTAGTATCACCCATCTTTGTAAGTGGCACCTCCCGCCATATGGTTGTACCTGCCACTAATTTAGGCATTTTCCTGGAAAACTCCCACAGCTCCAGTCCTGTATTAAATATGTAAACATTTCCACTCTTTTCATCTCTGACATTTACCTCTATTCTACCATGTTTTCCCATTATGAAAGCCATAACATCTCTTTCCTAGACCATCACGATATCCTGTTTCTACTCTTACCTGTTCTATAATATATTCTCATAAAGCAGCCAAAGTTTCTAAGCCTGCCAACTAGGTAATGTTTCTTTCCTTCTTAAAAGCTTGTATAGGCTTTGAGTCATACTGACAATAAAATCCAAACTCTCCATCATAGTTTGGCAGAGACTACCATTGGCCTTCCTGATATCCTTTCTCCTCTACTTCTTGAGGAACAGAATCTGCCTGGTTATAAGATTACATTTCCTTCCCACCCTTGTAAACATTGGGTTCTTGTAACAATATGGCCAAAGATATGGAAATGGAAATGTGACCTGGGAGTTCTGGGAAGGATCCCTTAAGGAAACTGATTTAGGGCACCCTTTTGGTCAGCCCTCCATCTTTCCTTCCTATTGCCTGGTGCAGATGTGACAGCTGGGTCACCACAAACCTTCTTGGACCATGAGGGGACATGTCAGAAAAAAAGCTGACATGCTGGGGATGGCCATGTGAAAAAATAGAGAAGGGATCCTAGTTCTGAAGCCATGAATTGTGATACTCATCTTGGACTGATTTCTTTGAAATAAGCTTCTGTTTTCTTCATGCCACTGTTATTTCTGTGTTTCCGTTATACACAGCTGAACTTAATGCTAACTGATACATATGGTTCATAAAGCTCTGCTTGATGATCTGGTCCTGGCTCCCTTCTTCAACCTCGTCTTGTGTGCCTGTCCCCCTGGATCACTATCTATTCCCCACACTGGTCTGCTGTCATTTTCTTGAACTCCTTCCCACCTTGGGGCCTTTCCACCTGTCGTTCCCATGCCTGGAAGGCTCTCCTACTCCTTCTTTGCCTGGCTGACTCCTGTCATCTTTCAGGTTGAAGTTTAAATGTCATTTACTTGGAGAGGACTTCTCTGATTCTCTGATGTAAATTATGTTTCCTGTATCTCTCACACTACTCTGATTTTCCCTTCACAATACTGATTAGAATTTGAAATGACATATTTATTTGTGAGGTTTTTTTGGTTTGGTTTTGTTTTTTGTTTTTTTCCAATGTCTGTCTCTCTACCATGGCAAAAGCATGTCTGTTTGCTCAGTACTTATGCCCAGAACCTAATTCTAGGCCAAGCATCTACTCAGATAGTAATCATATGAATGGAAGAATATAGAGTAGAGTTTAGAGGCTGGAATCAGTGTTCTAGGAGTCTGGGTTTTAATCCTGACTCTTACTAACTGTGTGACTTAACCAAATTACTTAACCTCTTTAAGCCTCATTTTACTGATCTTTAAATGAAGCTAATAGAACATTCCTGAGGGGATTGTGGTGAAGATTAAGTGACCAAATAAAACTAAAGAATTCAGCATAGTGCCCTTCACAGAGGAAATGCTCGGTATATATTGGCTATTATTAATGAATAAATGAAGAAATCAATAAAAAAATCCAAGGTCATTTTTGGCAGTGTGTTATCTGACCCAGGAAAGAGATCAGCGCTTCAGCAGAGGCGTTCATTTGTTGAGGTTACACTGCCTTCAGCCAAAGGATAGTGGTAATGTTTGTCACAGGCATTTTGAATGTCTACTGTGACCCTTTGTAGGGGCAGATGAAATGCCCCTGCTCCAACAAGGCCCACCCTTGGCTTTTAATAGTTATTTTTTTGGTTTCTACAGCACCCTGACTCACTCTCCTGGTGCCTACTGTAAGATTCCAGAACTGTTGCTCTTTAAGCTCATGTCTTATCTATCCCTGAGGATACCAGGCTCTTCCATGCTGTGCCGTGTTTTATGCGCCTACTCTCCTGGCCATCAAATGAAATCCTTCTAAGAGTGAGATTTTAGTCTTTGTTATCAAATGAGGGTGAGAACCAAAACACCTAGAAGTGAAGAATGTGGGAAGGGAGGGGGCGGTTGGCTTCCTGTGTGTAAAACCGCTCCTTACCCAATTACTTCAAAGATTTGGAGAAACCACCTCAGAGTTTGTTTTGGTTCTATTAGGGAAACTCCAAAGCCACAGTTTTGGAAAGGCTTCAAACATTACCCAGACGAGCCGTCTTTCCATTTATAAGATACTCCAAAGTCCTATATTTAGTAAGAGTGGAGCAGGGCACACATACACATACACACACACCGTCTCTCTCTCTCTCTCTCTCTCTCACACACACACACACATGCACGCGCTCACGCTCACACACTCAAGCACCAACCCATTCTGGAGTTGCTGTAATCCTGGCTTGAACATTCAAGAGAATACTTGAATAATACTTACCTATCTCACTGGGGTGTTGTTAACGATTAATTAGTTAATGTTTGTAAAGCACTTTGCAGATGTAAAGTGCGTGTATAAGTGCTAACTATTATTATTATTAAGCAGAAGTTCTATGGTTTGGCTGAAAATATATATGTATATTTTGCAATCACACATTTAAACGTAAGTAAATCAAGTTTATTTACAAGAGGATTTTGCTTTTAGGGTCACCTTCTGGTTATTATCATTTAACTAATCTCTTTTATTTTTATTTGGGCTGTGAATAGAGCTGCCTGGTCCTGAAAACTTCTGGCTTTGAGATGATTTCAAGAATATCCTAGGGAAATAAATTCCCAGGGACACTGCCCATTTCATCAGGAGCAAGGCTGAGTGTGTTTTTCCTCAGCTAGGACTCTGTACCTTTCCAGTAGCCAGAATTCCTCCATAGAGTCCTTGTCCAATTTAGTTCTAAATTGAAAAAAAAAAAAAATACATACGAAACAGCACCCTGTCAAATAGGCCAGTAGAATTAATTTGCTAGATTTGACGAGGATAATAACAGTAATAATAATGAAAAGTAGGGATTGCATGTATTTGGGTTTTCATTTCTTCACTCCTCTGTCTTCAGATTGTCTTTGTTCTTTGGAAGAATGTGGAAAAGGTGGGGGTAGGAGACTGAGGAATAAGCGAGTGCCTTCTTTGGCACAGCAAAATGCAAACTGTCCAGGGGAAAAGCAGCCTTAATGAAGTAGTAAACTGTCTAAGTCCATAACAGCCTGTGAGTAAAGTTCTTTCTTCCAGTGCCTTAGGCAATTCCATGGGAGTCTTGTGGATCTTTAAGGAACTCAGTAGACTATAAATCAACAAGGGATATGACACTGGGGAAAAGGATGAAACGGAAGATCAGACATGGAAGACTGCTGCCTCCTTACTGAAAAAGCACACTGTGTTTTTGAGGGATCATATTCTTTGGCATATTTGGGGGGGCGTGTTTTTTCCAAGGTATGGTTGGACAGTGGCTATAATTAGCAGGGGATTGACTTTTTCAGATTTTGGATGAGTACCATGCAAGGGTTACATCCTTCAAGTGTAATTTCGGGGTAGGTGGGAACAATCAAGTTGACTTACTGACATAGTAAGGAAATGAAAAGTCAAACTGCTGACCATGTATATTTTATATTATTTAATTAAAAGTAGATAACGGCATCTGAATGAATCACAAATCAGATAAAAATGGCAGCATTTTCTCATATTTAGCACATATAAATGTTTGACTTGAGGTTGTGTGACAGTTTACAGCACAGGTCTATGATGTCTCCAAACAGAAAATCAGGAGTGTAGTTAAAAAAAAAAAAAAAATTGCAGAGGTAAAGGAATATTAACTCCAGTTGTGAGCAGAGTTAATCACAGCCACGGTTCCCATCACCATTATTCCCATCTAATGAGAGTCTCCTCTGTTTCTCTCTATATGTTGAAATAAAACAGTGAAATCATCAGAATTTTTATTTTAATAAAATGTGCCTTTTATAGAAATAAAGAGAATGGACAGATTATGAAATCTGTGTCAGGATTCCCTATTTATTTATTTGTTTTAATGGAGTCTTACTAAATATCCAGCAGTCAGTTGTTCGAAGTTGTCCCTCAGGACAGAACTGCTAATTCATGGGGTTATCTTTAGAGTTTCTGGTTTTGTCAGATGAGCAGTTGTGGGGATGTCCATCTACTCTTCTTCAGTATTACTGGAGTGACTGTTCCTAAATTGTGCAGAGAACATTCTCAGTGAATCTAGACTCTGCAGCACCCATTCAGATGTGTCTGGCATAGCCAGAGCATGGCATCCATCGACTTGGAGACAGTGCCATAGCCAGAGCCCTGACTCTCCCTGCCAGGCTCTGTTTGGCATTCAGACTGAGTGGGGGAAGATTATGGTGTGTTCTCTACTTTCTGATCTTCAATTATTAGATGACTCAGTTAATTTATCCATCTTTGTTTAAAAATCTTCACAAAAATCTCTCAGTACACTTTGGTTCTTCTGTCAGAAGGTGAGAGTAAAGTACATAAATATATTCCATGACAAACTGATGATGACTGATTGATGTTTCAATATCTTCTTCTGCTTTGGATTGGGCAGGACTCTGGGGTGCTTCTGCATTAGAATCTGGCCAAGTACTGCCACTATACATACTTCCTTTAGTTCTGAGTCAGAATATATCCCCCACTCTTTAAATTAAAATCTTACCTTTTGTTGCCCAAAATTAAGATTGTCTTCCTGATTTTTATTTAAGGGTTCTCCTTGGAGCCAGGACAGAGAACTTGGTATTTTACCAATAGAAGGGGTTCTGATTCATAGGAGGAATGGTATAGAGGCTGATGATTCCAAGTGAAGAAGAACATACTTTATGTTCTCCTGTCTAGAGCAACCTTGGTGAGTGAGCTGCCCATGAAGGGTGGTGACCAGAGAAGGAAGGTCCTTGGCCAAATCAGCTTAGCAGACTGATTATCTAAGTCAGGTACAGCTGGGACTAGATAGGATTTTGGAAACTGGCTCTGTCAAGTCTGAAGATTGAAGTGAAGTTGATAATAGAAGGTGAGGGGAGAGCATCAAGAACTGGTAGAATTGGTTAGGAGACATGATGATTCAAGAGAGAAGTTCAGAACTAAGACAGTTTGGGAGTATGGAAGAGAGAATTCCCGTTTCCCTTAAAATACTGCTCAGTAGGTGGTATAAGAATGATCACAGTTGCTTAAAGCATTTTCAAAAGGGTGGCAGGAAGTGGGAGGAGGAAGCTAAGTCATTGGAGTAGAGCTGTAGAGTATGCTGAGATCTCCAGTAGGAAATAAATATAAACTTAAGTCTGAAGACAAAGAACAGCATCAGAGTTAGTCTGTTTCATAGATTGTAAGACATTCATGGTCTAACATTTTAGCATCTCTGGCACTGGTTTGCACTTCACAATTGGTGGCATCATGGATTTAATAAAATATGGCCTGGGGGCACCTGGGTGGCTCAGTGGGTTAAGCCTCTGTCTTGGGCTCAGGTCATGATCTCAGGGTCCTGGGATCAAGCCCCACATCAGGCTCTCTGCTCAGCTGCCTCTCTGTGTGCTTGTGATTGCTCCCTCTCTGTCAAATAAATAAATAAAATATTAAAAAAAAATGGCCTAGCATGAAAGGCACAAGCACATAAGAAAGAGGTAAATCTTTGACAATAAATAGTTCTCAACAGACGTGAGGTCTAAAGGTATACTTTTTGTTGTTTATTAAGTGGGTGTATCGTGAACGTGGGCCTTTTGTCTCTCACTATGATTTTTCAAATGAAGTTTTGGAAAGTCTCATTCAGATGCTAGATCTCAGCTTGCTTTCTTTTGACATTGCCGCACATTCCTTCTCTTTTTTTCTGTTTGACTCCATTATCCTGTATTTAGAAGAAGTGGGTGTGGTAGGAAAGCAGGTTAATTGTCAGCCCTGGGAGAGGCCTTCCCAGGCTACTCCAGTCACTATCACGTCACCCTATATCCTTCCCAGGGTAGCACTTAACGCTTTTCTGATAGTTTCTTATTCATTGACTGATTAATTTTATTTGTGATCCATATTCTCTGTTAGAATGTAAGGTTAATAAGCATAAGGGTTTTGTCCACTAAATTGTTTTCTGTTCTTAGAGTAGTGCCTGGCACATAGCTGACTCTTAGTAAATGTGTGTAAATGAGTAAATGGGTGTATGACCTTGAAAAGAGTTGAACTCTTCCCTGGAGAGTTAGAGCTCCCTGGAGTAAAGAGTACCAAGCATTATATCCAACTAATGTGTGTTAGAATGTCTTGTGGGTTCCTTTACATTTCCCATATATCTTTTAATCGAATAAAAAACTTTAAGAATCATGTGATTCTGGGTCTTTAAGATAGCAACCCTAAATTACAGCTTGAGATTTTCCAGAATCTTAAATTGAAGCCTCCTCATCTCCTTGTCCGGACTCATGCATGCTGATCCAGCTTCAGATCAACCAGCAGCTATTATTCACCCTAAAATTAAAAGCAAGAAAACAACCTCTCTTCTTGCAAACAGACATTCATGAAAAGTTTTGGCCTTGTGCTGGTGGCTGTGGTCTTAGTGATCCATATTTATTTGGTTATAAAATATCTCTGACATATTTAAAAGAGATTTATCATTAATATCACACTAGTAGTTGTAATTACTAAGGTTATTACTGCAACATATTTAAACCAACTAAAACTACTATGAAAAGAAATTAACCTACCTCCCCATACAGACAGCTTTCAAAATAGCTCATTTATTGCCTAGAGATGGAGATCATGCTAGGAGAAATAGTGAAAATGGACATGAGTCATGAAAGTAACTTTTAGCCTAACCTACATTGATCCCTTGAACAAGCATCGCTCCCAGAATAAAATTAACCTCGTTGATTTAAGCAGATCAAGTCCCATTATGCCCTTATTCTAACTTAAAAGCAAAAATATAAAGAAAACCTGTAAAATTTTGAGTACGTGTGATACAGAGTCATCCAGGAATCATTTAGGAATTTCCCTTGCTAAACTTAACAGCATTTGAAAAGACAGGTATATATAAAGAGAATAACCCTCACTTAATCATATTAGGGTCACCTTGATGCTGGCAGGGGTCCTTGTCATGCTGGATAAGAATAGTCTGGGCAGTCATCATTATCTTCAGCTCGATGGTTCAAGGATGAGGCTTAATACTTATATACAGATGAATAGTATTTGTTATGTCTTCAATCTGAAGCCCTTATTCTTCTGTATTCTTAGTGAGTGAATGTGCCTAAACTATGGTGACCTAAGGGCTCATTCACTCACCATGCATTCACCAAGCATCTGCTGTACGGAAGGTGCTGCGCTGGGCTCTGAGGATACTGAGGGAGACCCTGATCTTTCCCTTCTAACTGCTTAGGTCATCTCTGCTTTCCTGGCAATATTATGGCAGTGTGTAAATAACACTAGAGTGTCTGAGTTGTCTGTGGAAAAAGACTCATCGTAAGCCTGTGACGTGTCTTACTTTGAGATTATTGAAAAGTAAGACCCAACTATCAAATGATTGATAGAAATTCCCCTTTTGATTTAAGTGTTTTCATTGTGAATAGTCATGACCATTGGGGTTGGATCATTCCTTGGGTAATTTTTGATTTGCTAAGATCTACAACCTTACAGGGGATGTGGCATTGTTTCCATGTTACCTGTGAGGAACCTGAGGTTTAGGTAGGTTTAGATTCCTGTGGCTGCTGTAACAAATTACCATAAACTAGGTGGCTTAAAACAACAGAAACTTGTCCTCTCATGGTTTTAGAGGCCAGAAGTGGGAAATCCATGTGTTGGCAGGGCCACTCTCCCTGTGGAGGCTCCAGAGGAGTTTGTTCTTTCCTTCTTATAGCTGCTGGTGGCTGTTGGCATTCCTAGACTTGTGGCTACATCATTCCAATCTCTACCTCTGGGATCACATTGCCTCCTCCTTTTCTGATCCTATGTCATCTTTGTGTGTCTGTCTCATAAAGATATGTGTGACTACATTTAGGGCCCCCTTGGAAAACCTGAGATCTCCTTCTCATCTCAAGATGAATAACTTAATTGCATTTGCAAAGACCTTTTTACAGATTAGGTGACATTTAGAGGTTCCAGGGATCTGACATGGATATCTCCTGGGGAGCTATTTCCAGCCTATCTCAGAGGGTAACCCTTTTCCAAGGTCATGTAGCTGGTAGAAGTGGGATTTGAACATAGCCAGATCTGACTCTAGAGTCCACTCTCTTAAATCTCCATACTGATACTCTGGGATCTGTGTTGGCATTTGAGAGATATTGGAGTTTTCAGGGCACTTACATAACTAGTTGTCACCTAGAAATCTAGCATGAAGAACTAAGAGGAAGGTTTTATTGATAGAAATATTTTATTACTATCTTCTTCTTGATTCATTCAGCAAGAATAAGCCAGTATTTGCTGTGTGCCCAGGCTGTTCCAGGCTCTGCGCTGTTATAGAAACTTGATGTTAACCAAAAACAGCCACTACTGCAGTCCTTCCAGACTCACTGTCCTGTGCGGGGGCAGAGCTAGATATTATGTAACACACAAATGAGTGTGTAATCACCAACTGAGAAGGAAAAGGGACATAGAACAAGGAAGGCTGACCCAGGTTGGATGTGAAGAAGTTTTCCCTGAGGAAGTGATAATTGGAGTCAAGATTTGAAAGCTGAGTAGGAGTTAGCTAGCTAGATGAAGGAGGCAGGCAGTTAGGGAAAACCATTCCAGAAAGAGAGAATGGCATCTGTGAGGGCTCTGTGGTAGGAGAGATCCTCAGCTTTTTAGGAATTGAAATAAGGGTAAAGCATAGAGTGAGGCAGCTTTCTCAATATGAGCATTTGTTTCCAGGTGTCTTACTGGGTACAGAGTAAGACTCAATGAATTTCTATGTTGGCAGTCCCTTTGAAGGCATGGAATGTGTTCTATTCATCTCTGGGTGCTCTGGCCCAGGATAGTATCTGGAACAGAATATATGTTCAATGTTATGCTTGTTGATTGACAGGGAATAGATGAATGAACCAATTAGCCTTGACCTTACATATGCAGGGTGCTTGACAAAACAGATGAAATAGCCATAGTCCTGCTTGCTAGGCCTTCCCCTTCCAAACCAGAGGATCATAGTGTAGCCAGGTATATTCTGGCCAATTGTTATACCCGCCTGATTGTCCTGTGTGAGCAGAAGGCTGGTGAGGGAGGGAGCCAGGAGTCAAAGCCTTTTTGCACCTAGTTGTGAAAAACTCTGGGAAGGCATTGGCTTGAGGACAGAAAGCTGGGATAATTAAACCTGAAGGAGCTTTCTCCGCCCTCTTCATGGCTGTACCCCAGCACAGACCCTGCTGATTGCATCTGGAGGCCAGAGCAGTGCCCATGGATCCCTCCAGCTCCTTTGAGGGGAGAGACAATGTGAGGCTTTTCTGCAAGCCTGAAAGCCTCTGTCTGTTGCTCCATATTTTGTTGCACCAGAAAAGAGCTAGCTTTGGGTCCTAAAAAAAGGGACAGGCCAGGAGGAAGGCTTTCCCATCCTCCACTCTGAGAGTTTAACGTCCCTTGTTCATCATATGCCAACTGGGCCACCTCCTGTTAGAATGTATGCTTGTGAGATACATAACTTCTATTAACACTCATTTAGCTTCTTTATCTAAGAAAGAACAAAATTAATTTCTATACAGAACTCACTTAAGGGGATAAGGTTTCAGGGATTGCCTGAGTGCTCACGTTGAGAGTTCTGCATGGGATGAAACCTGGCTAGCGGTTTTGGCCACAGATGCCGCAGATATGAAGGTTTGGTCATGAAAATCTCGGGGGCAAGTGGATGAAGGCCCTCAGAGGCCTGTGTCTGTAATTGCTACCATTCTATACAGGAAGCTCTCAGAGCTGACAAATTGTGTCCTGGACTTTGCCTGCCATACATGGGGTGTCCACTCAGAGAGAAGTATGATATTGTAAATTTTTTCCTAAAATAGGGATTCTCCGTTAACTACTAGCCTTGTACATCTAAGGTTATCTTTCTTCCATCGCTTCCCTATCATCTTTCCTGCTTCTCTCATCTTTTTTCTCCTGTTTTTAGTCTTGTCTTGACATGGTATGAGGCACTAAAAATGGACAGTAATCAGGAGAGCTCTAGACCAGCCCTGGCCCTAAGTAGCTCTGTGGGCTGGGCCGTTCCATGGAACCACCTTGGTCTTCAGTTTCTTCATCTACAACGTGGAACTATGGAATCTGCATACTGTGTGAAGCATTCACTTCGGTTTTTAGACCTTTCTTCCCTCTCCCCCGCCCCCCCCCCCCCACAGTCCACTCTTCTTTCCCCTGCCCGCAAGGGCCTCATCTCTTTACAGGCGTTTTCTGTACTTCCATCCCTCTTCAGTCTTTCCTATTCTTAGGAGGCGTAGAGGATTACAAGTTGGATTTGATATTTATTCTCTTTGGAAAATAAAGGAGAGATTTCTAAAGCTCCAGTTGATAAGATCTATTAGCCATAGTTGTGAGGTCTGTACTACTCTAATTAGAACAGTCGGCGCCAAGATGTCGTGGGCTGCGAGAAGCCATGGACTGCCAAAAGGTACTGGTTCATGACATGGGAAGGAACTGGGATGAGAGGAAAGATGTGAGGCATCTCTTTTTCTTTGCATATCTGTGCTCCTGTTTGTTTTCCTTGTATTGGGGACCACAGTCCCCGTATCCTCAACTCTGAGGGAGGTCAAGGGATTCCCATTTGTGCTCCTTCATTGGACTCCAGCTGCTCCCCAACAGTGGACAATGTTGGCTAAACTCACAGGAGACTCTCCTCCTCCTTTCGTCTGCTCTCCCAGATTATACCTTCTTTCTACATTGTTTTTGAGAGACAAGACCACCTCAGAATGCGGCTTCTTCCAAAAGAGCATTTGGCAGCTTGCTTCCAAGCCTGAGGGTAGGCTGAGAAGTGGTTTCTTCTTTTTCCTAATACAGGTATTAAGCTGACTTAATATTCACTTACTCTGAAAAATCCCACTTCACAGAAACATTTTTTAACATGAGCCAAAGTGTTTCTTCCTAATTCAGCACAATTGCGCCTGGTTTATATCCATTGATGTTAAATGATTTCCCGTTTAATATCAATTGGAAATGGCTGATTTCCTACCCCAAACAGTACTTAATGTCAATTATGGCAGGCAGGGCAGAGCTGTTTTTCAATTAACTACACCACTCCATTTTGTTTGCTGGTGAGTGGTGCAGAATACATGCGCACAGAGCCCCCTTGTGAAACAGTGACAGAGAGGGATTTTGTTTCCTGTTCTTGACCATTGGTTGGGGCCGTGATGGTGGGATGAGGGTTGCTGGGAGCTTCCCTTTTCCTTTTTCCCCAGGGACCAGTCATGGTTTAATGAGAACCTGCCCTTCCATCAGAGGAACCACTGGTCCAGTAAGGACCAGAACTTGTCAGGGAAAATACAATGCATAACCATAAACAGTCTTGCTAGAACAGAGTTCCCAGACATGTGGAGGCGGGGTTATGGATTCATAAAGAGGATATTATTGTGAGGTGGATTTTCTAGTAATTTTCAGATAGCCTAGTATGGTTGTGGTGTAAGGCTGAGAATGGCAGCTAATATCTAGTGAATGCCTCCTGTGGGTCAGCAGTGTTCTGTGATTTAATCCTCTCAACAACCTTGTAAGGGTGTATGCTTGTTATGTAGATGTCCATATCTGAGGCTAATAGGATCGTGTAATGCCATTAAGCTATTCAGCAGCTGGAAGTAGAGGTCAAATCCAGGGCTGTCTGATTTTATCTCGTGGACCCGGCTCCCTTTGTAATGAAACAAATGGTTGAAAATATCCCTGGTGATTCTATGTGATCAGGGCGTCGCTCCTTGGGATGTTGGAGGATAGTACCAGAGGCAAATGGCATCCAGGGCTTTCTCTTCTCTTTGGTCCAGGATCCACAGCTCGACACAGTCTTTTCTCATGTTGCCGTGTGTTTTTCCACCTCTTCTGTGTGTGGAAGCCTTTCCTCACACTCCTGCCTGTGCTAATCCCACGCCTTTCAGGAACTAGCTTGAGTTGTCTCTGAAACGTGCTTGACGGCTCTGCCCACCTTGGGCACTACCTGCTGAGCTCTTTCAGCACTTGTGCTCGAAGATCCTTTGCTCACATTTTCCATATGTGCCTGCAGCAGACTTGCTTCAGAAACCAAGCAGGAAAGAACTTCATAGGAGGGGGCTAATAGGTCGGAGCTAAAATTCAGTTTTGTCCTGTTTTACCTCATTTTTCTTCCTTCAGTGAAGAATTATTAAGCACCTGCCATGTGCCAGGTGTTATGCCAGGAGCCGCTGATGCCAAGGGGCCTGTGTACTAGTGGAGGGAACAGACACTGAATCGGTGCTTCAGTGAAGGATCCTAGGTGCTCTGGGATTGCCCGGGACAGAAGCACTTCATCCGTGATAGAGAGGAGTCAGGGAAGTTTCTCTGGGATGGACATGTGAATTGAGTTTTGAGGAGGTGGCCAAGCAATGGCAGAGAGGGGTCAGAGACTGGAGAGAACGTTTTAGCACAGGAGTCAGCAGCTGCCTGGGTGTAGGGAGCACTGGACCTGGCAAGTTATTGATGCTCTCGAGGCTCCATCCTTTGTAAGGCTGCACCTTCTCCATAGGGATGGTGTGGGGATGAGCAACAGCGTACGTTTACTACTGTTTGCTCTGAGCCTTGAGTTGTTATAAGCCCTTTCCTTGTTTGAACTCTTTGAATCCTCATAACCATTTTATGATGTAGACATTGTGGTGATGCTCATTTTACAGGTGAGGAAAACGGAGTTGCAGAGAGTTTACCTCTTCCAAAGCAACCAAGCTAGTAAGCAGTAGGGCTGGAGTCAGACTGGCGGTCTAGCTCTCGAGCCTGACCTCTTAGCCATTAATCTCCGTTTCCTGAATGAACTGGGACGTACAAAATGCTTAGCAAAGTGCCTGAATAAAGTCATCACTCCATTAGGAGTTATTGCCTTGATTTTTGCCTGTACTTAAACAACAGCAACAACCACCATTCCACTCCTCTTGAGAAAGGTAAATTCTTCGTTCTTCAGAATACCACTTTCCTAGGAATAGGTCTGTGCTAGCTGCACAGGGTCACTGTGCAGACCTAAAACAGAATAAGACGTGGCGATAAATGCTTGTGTGGTTGAAGGATGCCAGCCAGATTAGGAAAAAGTGAAGCTTCTTGTTTCTAGGGTTTATCAGAATGCAGGTGGTTTCTTGTCTGGGTATTGCCAAGTGAACGGGCAACTCTATTCTTGGCTACTCTTTCTAAGATGGTTCGTGAATGTGCTTTTGTGGGGTCCTCTTGAACTCTCAGATTCCAGGATAACTCCTATTTTCTGAGGTGGTTTGAGTGTCATAATTGTGAATATAAGTTTTACTAACCAAGTTTATTTGGAGGAAATGTCAAATTCCATGCACAGACTGATCCCATGGGTTGAAGAATACAGTATATTATCCAAGTAGTTCTCTGACCAGCACTTGAAGATGTACATTTTCTGTTTACTCCTCCTGTGTCTTCTTTTGACCTGCATGACACATTCTGTATATCACATAAATGTCTGAGATGTTCAGGTTTGTGTAAAAATCTGTGGCATTATTTGGTAAGACCATTTGAAGACAATTCGAATTTTCTTTAAAATTCTTATGCTAGTAGGAATTTATTCTTTAAAACTTAAAATAATTAGAATTATCCATAAATCCTAGTCATTTTTATTTTCCTGTATGTTTTTGAGTTGAGATTAACTTTAAAAACTAAAAAGGAAGGACAGTAAAAGGATGAGACATAGGGAAGGGCTGGGACTGAAGAGCCTTCACTAAGTTATTGAGCCAGCTTGTCATTGTTTCCAAAAATGGTATCAGTGAGAACTTGCATGCAGTAATTTCTAGCCTAAACAAACAAAAAGAATTTTGTTATTTGATATTAGGCAGTATTTATGGACATTGTTTCATTCATCCCTGCAGTATCTCAGAATGTCTTGAGAATAAATATCTTCTTCAATTCAGACTGGCTCAAGGTCGATGCATGGAAGCCAGACCTTTGGACTACTTTTTTCCTACATGGCTAACGCCCAGTGGTTATCCTTTGCCTTGACTGAAAGCATTCTTGTCTAGGGCTGGGCTCTTAGAATTGGGAATCCTGGACAAAGAAGAGGTTTGTGAAGAAATGAGAAGCTTATAAAGAATGCCTTGGGCAGATTGGGCAGATTTTCAACACATTCTTAGTTCTTCAGAGGAAGCCAGTTCTCTAGACCCGATGTATGCACCCCATTGGCATAGTCTTTACAATAAAAGGTGTTGAGAATCCCAGGCCTTGCCAAATGAAAAACAGGTATTTGGCATGGTAGTGGGGTAGTAGGTCCACATTATTGTATCTGTCTCACAGGTCTGGTGGAAAGATGGTCTCAAGTTTGTTGGGCACAAATTCTTGACATTTGGTTCAGGTCTCTTTTTGGTGCCTTTAGCTGCTCACCTCCAGCGATACCTAATCCAGCTGCTAATTAAGGGAAAAATAGAGACAGAAGATGAGAAGTATGGCTTTTTTCCCCCCTTTTGAAGCAATTTAAACCTTTGGAAGATACACAAATGTAGTCCTGTTATTCAAGTTAATTTATAGTCCTTCCCTTGTCCACCACAAGGAATTTATGAACCTGGAAGAGCTGGAAGTCTCTTAGCAAAGTAAACAAACTGTAACTCAGGGTTGCATGCTTTCAAGGAGCCTCTATCAGCAGGTTTTATTTTCACACCAGAGGTGAAAAGATAATTTGGTGAGCCATACCTTGTCTTGTTGCGAGTGGCCTACACTGGCAGTAAGAGAGGGTTTACGTAAAGCAGCTGTCATTGTCCTGGTGAGAACAGCGATGTCGAGAGCCGGCATTGACTGAGCCTCACCATGTCTCAGGGACCATCTTCCAGGTTTCAGCCTCACCACACCCTTTGAACTAGACTCTGTTAATATCTACATTTGATAGATGAGGAAACTGAGGCTTTAAGGTGTTTGCATGTTTTTCTTCTAGAAGCAAAGTCAGAATGTGACTTCACACAGTTTAGCCACGGTTGGAGCATTATCTGAGGTGGAGAGTGTACTCTGTGTGTGTGTGTGTGTGTGTGTAGGAGTGGGTAGCTTTTCTTTTTAGAAAGGGGGGAGACTTCTTGTCTTTCTGTGTTTGCAGCTCCTTGTTTTCCCTTTTAAAGCCGATTATGAACACTGGACTGGAGGTCAGGAGGCCTGCATCCAGTCCTCACCCTATACAGTATTGACTACATGATCTTGAACACTTCCTTTCCCCTCACCTGGCATCAGTTTTCATATTCCTAAGGCAAGGAGGGCAGCACAGGTGGATGCTGTGTAGGACCCGTGGCTCTCGGTTTTAAAGGCTTGAGGAGTCGGTGAACCAGGGCAGGGCGCTCGATCTTCGCCTTTCAACCCCTCCCTCACCACCTATGTGTGTGGGACAGTGATGCTTCCCTCGGATGTGCTAGGCCCTGAAAAGAGAGCAAGTTGTTTTTTTTATGTGCTGTATACCAGACGACCTTGATGTGATGGACTGTGGGATCTGGTGACACTGCACACTCAGTACTATTCAACACTTTGCCTGAAAGGGAGGAAGGAATGGATTTATTGACTTGTGACTTTGACTCGGGCCTGTGTATCAGGCCCGTTATTATGTGGAATGATTAGGCGGCAGTGGCAGGGACAAGTTAAACTAGAACAACAAAAGACCTCCTTAACCTTTACCTGGACACAAGGCCATTCATAATGACTTGCATGGTTTGGAAAGCCAAGTCTCTCCTGGAGCACTCAATAGTTTTGCAGCCCCAGCAAATGAGCAGGAAAGGGGAAGATGGATGGGTGAGGGAGATGAAATGTAATCCAATTCTGCATAGTCCTGTTTAGAATGCTGAGTTCAGGTCTGTGTCAAAAAACAGCGATGCCTTAGAGATCATCATGATTTCCTTTGGCTTGAAAAAGGAACTTGAAACCAGATACAATGATTGCTCGCTGAGAAAACTTCAAACTATTTGTTATCCACTACAGCAAATTATGCTGTTTCTAAAAGATATTTTCTCTCCTGAAGGAACCATGTGCCTTCTATTAATGTGAAAGGAACTGGATACGTGGAGCTTTCACACACATGCGTGCGCGCACGCACACACACACACACACACACACACACACACACTGAGTCTCAAATACAAGGTCTCCTTGAGAAGCAAAAATAACCATCTTAGGATACTCTTCCTTCTGAAAAATACTCTCCCCTCTAACCCGGCTTCCTGGCTCAGGCTGATGAGCCATAATGTTTGGCAGAATGGCTATCACGTCAACCATTTCAAAATCTTGGGTAGCACATTTTTGTTTTGTTTTATCTTGTTTTTTTTTTTGTTTGTTTGTTCGTTTGTTTTTGTTTTTTCCAGACACCTTCCCCTAAATATTTTAAGTATTAATGGAGCTGGATGTGATATACCATTAGAGATTCAGAGTATTACGGTGGGAGGAGACCTTAGTGATCATCCAACCCAAGGGTAAACCAGTCTTTTCTTCAGAGGGCCTGGTGGCAAATATTTTAGGCTCTGTAGGCTAGTCAGTCTTTGTAAGAAATACTCAACTCTGCTGTTACAGCAAGAAAGCAGCCCTGGACAATACGCACACAAGTGTGTGTGGCTGTGTTCCCTAAAACTTTGCTTCCCAAACCAGAAAAGTCACAGGTCAGATTTGGCCTGGAGATCCCTTATCTAAGCTGTTGATCAGATGGCGGACATGGAAGCCCAAGCGGTGAAGATGCTTACCCAGGACTGCTGCAGCCAGCTAGCCATAGAGCTAGGACTGGAGATCTGTGGAATGGCAGTCAGATACTTCATGCTGGGGTACTTGGTCTGGAGAATTTCTTTCAGCAGCATGGTCATAGTCCACTTTAGCTCATGAATATTTCAAAGTGATTTGTGGAAGTTATAGATAGACTCTGGAAACCATAGAGGTCATAGCTAGGGTAAGCTGAGATGTAGGTGGTTGTTGGTTGTTGGGAAGGAACTTAAATCCTTTGGTCACTGGGACAAGCCTCACTGGGAGACTTGAGTGGGGTTGGTTCCAGCAGACACCAGATTGCAGAAAAGGACCCTAGGGTACAACAGAGTGAGGAAGTCTGGTAGAAGTGGACCAACTTAGCTGTATTTGGTGAAGGACCAGAGTTCTGGGACAATAAAAAGCTGTACTAAAATCTAGTTGACCTGGTCACCTGGGGTCTCCCATGAATCCTGCCATAATAACACTAAAAAAAAAAAAATGAGATTACTAGGAACCCAAACATCTCTGCAAGGAGTGTCTATGTTCCCTTGCAAAATAGTACAGCCAAAAAGAGCATGCATTTCTTTTCCTGGTGGAGATTTATGTAGCCTAGAAATCTGGAATGGAGTAGTAGTAGACACCAGGTAGAACAGCTGAGAAAGTGGACACCAGCAGGAGATGGAGGTCATGAGTGAGCCAGTGCCGCCACCCAGGTGGCACAGACAGGCACCGGGGCATAAAACCCAGAAGACGCAGAGGCAGACTATGCTAATACGCAGGGGTGGTGACAGAGAGGAGAGACCACTTGAAGTGTTGGTTGCGAGTGGGGGTTTGTTGGGCTGATATCAGTGTGTTGGGGCCTCAAGCGGAGCTTCAGCAGTATGGCAGGTCATGGTGCTTGGCATAGGTGTGGATGAACCTCGAGAAACAGACCTGTCATAAAGCAGCTTACCATTTCTGAGCAGTGACTGGACGTCAGACGTTATATTGCCTGCCCTTCAGGTGTCATATCATTTGATCTGCATTACAGCCTTTGAGGGTAGGTACTGTTACTATCTTCTGTGCCTGTCAGCTAATGCTGCAGTAGCATCCTTCCCCAAATACCAGTGCCGTATAGCAATACAGCATCTTCTTCTCACTCGCATTTCATGAGGGCAGGTTGGCTGTAGCTCTGTACCAAGATGAAGGTGAACTGTGGGTCTGTTTATGTGTTTCCTCATTCTGGGACCATGGCTGAAGGAGCAGTCCTTATTTTAGACATGCTGTTCTCATAATGGGACAATGGAAGGAAAATGCAAGAGCGGCTTGAACCTTGTAATCACTTTTAAAGCTTCTGCTTGGATGCTGTGTGCATCAGATCCACGCACGTGCCACAGGCCAGAGTAAATCATGGCCAAGCCTGACAGTGGGGTGGAGAAGCAGTCTCTGCCTGCCAGGAGGCAGGGCAAGTCACATGACAAGAAAAGGAAAGGGTATTTGTGACTAATTTGATCTATCATGTCATCTCTGTTTTATAAATGAGAGAGGAGTCATTATATCACATAGCGATTCATTCATAGCCACTCATTACACTATACTTGGCGATGCGAAGGAATACACAGCTGACTTAATTATATGGGAGCTCTCTTATGCCCTTTGTCCCCAGTCCGTATATACACACTAAGGTGAGGCCATCTGGCAGGTGGAGGATACTGTGCCTATAGAATGAGGAACACACACAGGCATTTTAATTTGGAGTCTGTTATAAAGTTGAAGCTCAGACAACATTGAAAGTACACTTTTAAAATTCATGGTACAAACACTTTCCTGCTATTGTACAAAAAGGCTTTTCTTCTACCATGCCTAGTCCTCTGTGGTACCGTAAGGACTCTGATCTTGCAGAGTCAATAGTGTTATTCTAGAGCTAGAACTTCTCTTTGAAGCAGGCTGCCTTGTCAGATTGCTTTGGGTAAGATTTGAGGTAGAGTATCCCTCTGTCTTTTTATTATTAACATTTTCAAATCTGCAGAAAGGTTGGAAAGAATTGTACAGTGAACACAAGTTTCAACAGTTCCTATTTTCTCTATCTGCAGATATCTAAACACACACACGCATGTGCACAGATGCATTTATATGCACACATACATGTATGCATGCACTGAGCCATTTGAAAGTCATTTGAAGACACCGTGATATTGCATCCTAAATCCTTCTGAATGTAACTCCTAAAAATGGGCACATTCTTCTAAATAACCATATTACGATTACTATACCTAAGAATAATTTCCTAAGTCTACAAGATGTCATTTGTAGCTGGTCAAGGTTTGGTACCAGGATCCCATCAAGCTTTAAGCATTACATTTGGTTGTAATGCTTCTTTAGATTTTTTTATTTAGAAGAGTCCCAACAGTATTGCCACTTTTTAAAAATAGTATAGATTTTTTTTAGAGACTGGGATAGCTGTCTTGTAGAGTATCCCATCATCTAGATTTGCTTGTTCATTCTATTCTCTCTCGGTGTTCTTTGATTTTTGCCACTGTCCCCTGTATTTCCCATTACTGGAAGTTAGCTCTAAAGGCCTGGCAGGATTCCCAGATGACCTTGATGGCCAGAATGGTTTACAGGAGGTTCTGTGTGCTTGACATTGCTTCTTATCAGGAGGCATATGGACCAGGACATCTCATTATCTGTGATCTTGAGTTTGATCATTTAGTTAAGGTAGTGAGTGCAAGCACTTTCCATGCTAGGTTTATGTTTTTTCCTTCGCAACTCAGAGTGATACTTTGAAATCTTGTGATTGTCTTGTTCCTTATAAACCTTTTGCCACATGATCACAGCAAATAAAAATACAGATGACCAGTTGAATTTCAATTAAACAATAAAAACATTTTTTTTTTGTATAGCGTGTCCCTAATATCGCATGAGGCATATGCATACTAACATTTTTTTTTGTTTGTTTATCTGAAATTCAGATCTAACTGGGTATCCTGTATCTTGTCTGGCAAGCCTAGTTTCTGAGCTCAAGCTTGGGGATGTTGGAGGTGGAATGTTGTGGAAAAGGAGGGGAGAAAGGAAGGTACCAGATGCTAAAGACAACCTGCATGGATGTGGTGAGGCTGCCCACCGACAGATTCGTACATCAAGGTTGGGACCTGTACGTCTGGGGATGCTTGGGATCCCCACGCTGCAGGGGTCGCAGTCATGTGTGAGGGTCATGTGGGAGGGCGAGCTCTTCTGCTGCCTCCTGCAGTGCACACATCGGGCTCAGTCCCGGTGTGAGGCAGAGTGGTGTTCTCGTGCTTCCTTCTCCCATTCTTCAGTGTATTTCAGACAGTGGAGGGGCTTTGACGCTTCCAGTCTGGGTAGTGGTATGGGTCAGCGTTTCTTTAATGTCAGTGTTCACACAGGTCATCCGAGGATCTTGTGAAAATGCAGTTGGCATGGAGTGAGGCCTGAGATTCTGAGTTTCTAACACATTCCTGTCGCCGCTGACTTCTCAGATGGTCCTCTAGCTGGCTCACACAGTGGGGAAGCGAATGGTATCAGGGCCAAAGAAGCCAGAGTTCAGGGCTCAGCTTTGCAGCTTCTGATCTGTGTCCTTGGGAGGTTACACCATCTTTGAAAGCTTCCATTTCCTCTTCTCTAAATAATCGTGTCTAGCAAATAGGGTCCATACAAGGATTACGTCAGGCAGTGGCTGCGAAGCTTGTCATGAGGCCTAGAATGTTATAAAATATGCAATAAATATTTGCTGTTTTTGTTAATATTCACAACAATATATATGTGAAATGAGTAGATATCTCCAAACTCATGCATTTAGTTCTGTTGGAGTGGATGAGATTCACCCCCAATTTGATGTGATTTATACAACATACAAAGTACAGTAGGCAAAGAGGGCAGGTGTCCTCTTATTCAGAATAGTATATTTCTGTCTAGGAAAAAGCGTACATATTTTCCAGGAGAGGACAACAGATTAATTCCATGAAGGGAAGAAAGCTATGATATCCAGAACTAGGGGCAGCCTGGAGATCTGAAAGGTAACAGGTGAGGGGTGTGGAGGAATCGTTAAGTAGGTAAGTCAGGGTGAATGTGCATCAGTTGGGGGTTATTTAGTGTGAGGGACAAACAGCCTTGCTTCATTTCATAGTCACTAGTGGGATCCAGTTTCTCAAAGAAAATTCAGGATAACCATTGCAAGAATGATATAGGACAGTAGACATTCATTAGAAACAAACGACACTTGACTTCTGATTCTATGCTGTAGAATTTCTTGGGATTACTTGATGACTCCATCCATGTTTTAATAATGGCAATATGGCTGGACCAAGAGGGGTTCATGACCTGTAACCAGAGTTATGAGTTTGGGAGGATACATGTACAGCTGGCTATAGCATGAGCTTTCAAGCCAGACAGATAGGAATCTCTATCCTAGGCACTAGAGGGTAGAGGCAAAGAGCACTAGTTCAGAATCCGACTGCCTGGATTCCATCCTACTTCTACCACTGAGCAGCTATGTGACTTTGAGTGAATTACTAACCCTTTCTGTACCTCAGTTTTCTCATATGTAAAATAGGGATAATGATCATAATATCTTCCTCATGGCATTTTTATAAAGCTTAAATAGTTTATGTAAATATATAATGTGTCCAGTAAGCAGTAGTTCAGTGAATAACATCACTACTGTATCAATGAGAGTCACTGCTTTATTGATTGATTTATTTGTTTGTTTATTTAATGTCCAACCCTGAAAGCTCAGTATTATCTATGAGGGATAAGTCTCTGCCAACAGCCAGGGAGCACCTTGCCCATTGTTTTAGCCAGGATGACAGATGTGCAGCAGCTTGAACTGAAAGATCTGGTTGGTTGAAATTGAGGTGGAAGTGGGGAGGTGAGGGTAAGGCGAGCTCAGAGGATCTAAGTCCAAGTGTAGAGATGTCATGGTATGGGAAGCCAGATGAATCGTTGAAGGGCATTATCAGGAGACCTGGTCCTGATACCTGCTGAGACCTGCTAGCTCATCGTTGAGGTCAGAAGGTGAGGGACAAGGCTGGAAAAGGTTAGACAAGTGGAGATATGGCAGGGAACACAGATCAGTACCACAATGCTCGCTGTATTTTGGCCAACTATCTCTCCAGCTGCACAAACCAGAAACCTAGATGTCATCTTGACAACACCCCATCCCACACATTCAATCCAAATCTCTTTGCTTCTGCCTCCTAATGCTTTTGCTTTTCCCCTCATTCCCATTTTCAGCACCACCCTTAAGAAAGCCAAATCACCTTTCACTTCAACTGTAAAAGATGCCCATCTGATATCTGTGCTTCCATGCTGGCTTCCTTCCTTTCTTTTTCCCATCCTGTAGCCAGAGGGACTTTTCCTAAAAACCAGTATGATTATGTTGCAGCCTGCAAAAGTTTTTCATAGTTCTGAGGACAAAGTTGCAGTGTGGTTGAGCCCCCGTGCATTCTTCTGCAGTTGTGTCTTTTTCCAGGTGTTTCATCATGGTCTTCTCCTGTAACCCTGGTCTTTCTTTAGTTCTACTGGTCACCACACCAAACACAGCTCTTTCAACTGCATTTGCCTTTGCCTGGAGCACTCTTCCTTCCTCCTTTTATCTACCAAATATCTTCCTATCTGTCCTAATCAGAGGGCAAGCATCAGGGAAATTATCCTTGATCTCCCCGATCAGTCCAATCATCCCCCCCTCATTTTAGGCTTTCAAAGAGAACCGTGAATTTCTCCTTTGTGGTGCTTAACACAGTTGGAATTCCACGTTTATTTGCAGTTAATTATTAATAAGCTCAATGAAGGCAAGAATCATGTTTGATTTTGCTCAGCATTATATCTCTAGAGTGTAGCATGATGTTTAGAATAGACTCTCTACTTGATAAATATTGGTTGACTGAGTAAATGCATGCCTGAATAAATGAATGGATACATACACAAAAAAGCAGAGCTTCAGGCAGAATGAGGTTGTGGGATTGTCTAATAGTACAGGTTCCTCAGGAGATAGTAACACCTGAGTCATCTTGCCAGCAGATAGCTCAGTTTCCCAGATTGTTCCGTCCCTTGAGCTCACCTTTTCAACCGTGAGGGATCTTTACTCTTCTACAAAGTTCAGGCATGCAGAGGTTCCATTCTGGTTAGGTTATCTCTGCATCTTAAGCTCAGCTTGTGGCATGCAGGGGGCACATAATGGATTTTTCCCCCCTAGTGAGTGAATGAATGAATCATTGCCTGGGGGAATAATTCCCCACAATCTCATTTTATCTACCGTTTTACTCTGGGAAATTTGGGCTGGGATGTCTGGTCTCTGTTGGAATTGGTACAGACAGTGTCTCTGATTGTATCTTAGATCCACCTCTCCTTTGGAAAGGTTTCTGATCACTGTACTTTGATGTTTTAGGTCATTCACGATCAGAGTTTTGGTCTCTCTATCCCATCTCTGCCATGTTGTGACATACCAAACAAACCTAAGCCGCCTCATTCTGGGGTGAATTTGGACCAGGGCTGTTGTCTTTGTAGGGCACTAAGCTGGATCAGGAATCTTCCTCCCCTCCAAGGCCTGGGAGTACCTCTCTTTCCTCAGTTGTTCTGAGGAAATTACTTTTCTGGAAAGAATAGACCCAGGCCCCAGTTTCTTGGCAGCTAGTATGGGAGGGAGAGTGTAAGCTGAGCCTTATCCTTTCTCCCTGTACTTTACAAATATCTCATTCTTTATTTCCTTCCAACAACATGTGATGACCCTTTGGCAAGTCCTTAGTGCTAAATTTCTTTTTTATGGAGGCAGCAGTAAAAACTCTAGGGCCTTTGATAGGCAGTGCTGGGACGTTGAGCGGATGTAAATCACTTGAGCATTGGCTGGATTCGGTTGACAGATTTCTAGGTTCAATGAAACGTTCCTTTTCCAAATAAATCATATTCTGACCTATGAAGGTCTAAGCTGGGAACACTTCTGAACTGTCTGCATTTGGACTGAGGTTGGAGGTTGTCCTATTTGGGTGATGGGCATGGATTTTGTAGTAAGCATGAGAGGAAACTCACGATGTAGTTTTTCATATTTCCCTTCCACTTGAGGCTTTGGTACTTTCTGCTCCTGGTCCCTTAAATGAATTGGATGCAAAATACATAAAAAGAAAAATGAGGTCTTGGCATAAGCATGGAGAATTGAACTGAAGCTTTGGTGGTACAGATAGTTTTACTTGCAAGGAAGTGTCTGTGTGTGTGTGTGTGTGTGTGTGTGTGTGTGATTAAACTCTGTGAACTTGTTTATGTTCACAAAGAACAGCTCTGGCTGGACCCTTATAAGGGACTAGTACATGGAATGGCATTGAAGTGAGATCTGCTTTTAGGACATGGAATTTTAGAAATGTCCCAACTTCTCATTTTCTTATAGTGACTCAAAGTACCTTGAGGATTAGAAGGACCTGAGTTTGCTATTAGACTTAGTTTCATCATTTCCAATGATAAATTATTTCCCTTTATAACACAGGTGCCTGTTAGCCTGTTTACTATAGGAGTCCAAAGAGAGACTAGTGTCCAGGACACAAGTGTCCAGGATGGGTAATTTAAGAAAGCACTCCGTCTACCTCTCACATGTATGGGTACCATCACAAATGGAAATGTGCAGCTCCTCTGAAGCTGGATATCAGTCAGCTTCAGGTGGGGGAACGGCGTTGACACTCACTAATGGCCCAGTTATCACAGAATAGCATAGTGCCATTAACAACTGATTATACATATTATTGGGTAGCTCACAGCTAATGGGACCTGTCACAAGATCTCAGAAGACTGGGCTTATGATCTGTTGATAAATAGATATGTGGTACACGTGGGTCAGTCATTTCCTTGTTAAGGAAGAAGAAGGAAACAAAGTGACAGCCTCAGCCGTTCTGCATGGGCCATGTCTACATGCCTGGCTGGAGTTTGGTATCAGGATGTGAAGCCTGAACAGAGGCTGGAGTTCAGTGGGGGCATATCTCTATTCTAGACCTGTAAATATAAAGGGTGGTTGTGGACAGGCAATGACACGGAGATTTTAAAGAGGGCCTCAGACCCTCAGGGGCCCCACAGCATGTATCCCCCACCTAGCAGGCCCCTTGGGAAGCTGGCAGTGCTTTCTGGTGGGACTGTCTTTGTTCTTTTATTATTATTATTATTTTATTTTTTTTGTGGTATTTCTATGAGAAATGAAGATGATATATCCTTTTTGAGTGCCCTCAGTTGTATCAGATCTTTAAAGGAATAGTTCGAAGATGTGAAATAAACAGAGATGGGAATATTATTACAGACTAGTACTGTATAATGTAAGCAATGGTCGAGGTCTACTGGTACACTTATCCAGGGTGATAGTAAAGTCGGTCTGAACTTGTGGCCACAAATACAGGTGTGCAACATTATTGTATTCAAGGCAAATTGTATTTGATTTCACTCAGATGAGAAATCTAGTCTCCTTTTGGTAAAGAGTGGGGGGTGAAGACGTTTTTTCAGGCCGCTATGGTATCAGTGGACCTGGGCATTGTTTAGACGCTAATTGTTTAGACCCATTGGTTCCTTGAAGTCTGGTGCTTCCTTGGTGCCCTATTTTTGCTAGGGCTGGGAATCTTTCTGTCTAAGGTCAGCCCTGTTAGGTGTATTATGGCGACTCTCCACCAGAGACCCTGTCACTTCCTCAGGGCTTTGCAGAACCCTGGAGTCTCACCCCACTTCAACCTCATCCCAGTCTTGGGAAACCTCTCAACTCAAAAGCGTTTACCTCTCTTCCTGTGTCTCAAGGAGCTCAGATTTTTAGGGGGGAAAATAACCAGAGAAAGACTTCTCTGCAGGTAATTTCTATGTTTGGCCTTTACTCTCTGTGAAAGTAAAGGAACACAAAGAGCCTGGCTACTTTTTGGGAACTAAAGAGGGGGAAATATAGTGAGAACAAAACACACATTAATATCTCAGTGCATTATACTGCCGTGATAATGATGGTGATGACAGTGATGGTGATAAAGATGATGATTTATATTGGCATATGGCTTTAGAATTTCAGACCACTGCCTGGTATGTTCCCTGTAGTAGGCTGGTAAGATAGGAGAGTGTGCCAAAAGGAAATGAAGACTCAGCGTGGTTTTATGAATTGGCCGAGGCCACACCGTAGGTTAGTAACCACAAGTCCTCATTTGTTGGTTCAACATAGCTTTCTCTGAAAAGAGGCCACATGTTGCCATCTTTTGTTTGGGGAATACCAGACCCACCCTTCTAGGGCAAAGTGGCTTCAAAGTGACTTAGTGATAGTCAGGGTCTTTGACATGCAGGGATGTTAACTGAAGGAACCAGGGACTTCCAAATCCCTGAAAATCTCCCTGCTTCCTAGGCAGTGGGAGTGCCTGTCAGGTCAGCCTGAATTTGACCCCTGCCATAGGGATGGATTCTCCTGGAAAGGAAAGGAAGTTTATTTTGGTGTTATTTTTCTCCTCTGCATCAATCTCCCTAAATGTCTGCTGCTCCTTTCCTTGTACCAGGACTAGCTGTTTACTTAATTATTCTGACAGAGAAAGTAGTTAAGGGTTGGACAGAGGAGGCAGAAAAAGATTGTGCTGGAAGGAAAGAGAAATGTTCTATTTTTTCAGAGGGACACAGATTTATTTCAGTTTTAGTAGTTCTTATTCAAATTCATCTGAAGTAATTAATGAAAGCTAGAAGAGGCCTACACACATACATACACACACACGCACACGCACACACACACACACACACACACCCCTTCTTAGGATTTTTTCACTCTTACTTGAATTATGTTGAGCTGTTTGGTCTATTGGTTCAGTACCCCAAGCCTAGTGCAGTATTGTCATCCCTTGCTTTACAACACAGTCATTATATCCCTAAACCACATTGTGATACACAGTGCCTTCTGTTTACGACTCCCGAAACTCCCACTCCATATATCACCTGCCATAAAACCCATCAAACTGCTGCTACTAAAATGGTGCACAGTGGTCTAAGCAGGAGCCAGGCAAATTGTGTGATACCCTACTGTGGTTAATGAGAGTGAAAATGTGGTTAGGATTTTATTCAGGCGATGTTCATTTGCAGGGCCATTGTAGTGAGATGGCAAAGAAAGATTCTTTTGTTAACTTGAATGACAATATATTTTCTATTGTATGGAGTGGCTCGGTGCAGAGTTTGCCAAGTTATTTGTCAATTGTAAATAAGTCAAACTGTGACCTTGAACGACTAGCTTTTTATTGCCTGGGGGTCCTGAAAACTAATTAATATACTGAAATTGTTATATGGTGTATCAGAAACCTGTTGCCAGATTTTAAAGTACAGTAGTGAAATTTGATTCTAATAAAGACAAAAACAAAAGTTAAAATAGAATGTTCCTTTTTTGTAGAATAGATAAAATTTATTGTGTCTTTTACCCTGTTTTTTTTTTTAAAGAAGATGAATAAGAGAGAGAGCATTGTACCTTTCATTTTTTTTGTATTCTTCTGAAACCTGCCCATATGCAGAAAATTCTTAGTAATACCTGTAACCATCACTGAATCCTGAAAAGATATATGAGGATCTTCTTAAAAAAATAATTAAAGCAACTGAGCAGCTTTGTTCTGTAAATAATTTTAATTAAATGGAATTCTCATCCTTCCCCCCACCCTCCCTTATCTCCAACTCAAGAGCCAAGACATTTTGATCCTAGTAAGGGATTGCTTAAAGATTCAATCAATGCAGGTATTTTACTCAAGGAACAAGAATGTAGATGTCTCTCCTGTTAATATACAAGTCACCTTATTATTGTCTCACACACAGCTTTTTGTTTTCTTCTAAACAACTAATTGTGTAGCATGGAAGACATATACTGCTGATAGTAGAAAACTTTCTTCCACGAGCTTTGGTCCATTTATGAAAACTTTAAGGAAAAAATTAGCACAGTGTATATACAGGATGTCTGATCTCATTAACTCATTAATTCATCACTGAGATATGAGTATCCCCAGAGACCACTCTGGGCAATGTCATGGAATCAGAGCTTGTTCCTGGCATATTTTTCCTCTTTATGTGATCTTCACCACTGTCCCCTCCTCTTCCCTCGGATGAAGGGGGTACTGGGGCTGTCCCAGCAATAGCATTGTTACCACTGCCAAATCTGCTGTGGACATCCCATCAAACCCCAAGTTCTCCACTAAGTGCTTCCTGTATGTTATTCATTGACATATACAACAATGCTACGAGGTGGGTTCTAGTGTATTTTCTGCTTTACAGATAAAACAAGTATGAGGCCCGTGCAGATTAAACAATTTTCCCAAGGTCAAGTGAATAAGAAGTAGTAGGACCTATTGCGGCCTCCCTTCTTTTAGACCTTTTTCTTCCTTCTGGTCACCTTCTCCTGGGGTTCTCTCCATCTGCAGTCCTTTTACCCCCAGCATTTATTTAAAGTCTTGTTCTCTTCTGGGGAAAATGAGTGAGCAGGTGATGAACTATATAACCCCTCATAACTCCCACATAAGTGCTGCCTTATCTAAGCGCAAGGCTCTTGCTTCCTGGAGGTCCTTAAAATGATGCCTTTCCTGCATATGTTACATGCTAGAGCCTCAACAGAGAAGCTATTGGGAAGGAGGCACTAAGCCTGCTTCAGAAGTATTATGGGCTGGCCCGCTCTGCAATGAATGGATTTCCTTAGAGATTCATATCTCTCTGTTCTTGTCTTGAAAGACTTAACCATGGAAGAGGGTAGAATTACCATTACAGGAAGGACTAAATAGGGGTAAAAGAAGTATCCCATCCACAAAGGTTTTGTGCAGAACTTATACTAATAAGTTCTAAATTATGAATTACATTCATGAGGCTTTGTTCATCATTCCCAGTATTACCCAATTATAATGCTGAGAAAAATCATTCAGGTAGAAACAAAAGGATAGCAAAAGGAAGAATACTATTCTCCATAGAATGACCACAGGCTGTGGGGCAGTTTTCAGATTGGGCCCTTCTGTGACTTGTTTGACTTTTTCAGGGGAAATCTGATTTCAATTGAGTCATATTGTTTTAAAAAAATTCCAATCCCAAACAGCACCATGAAGAGGAAATTAAACTATAAAAAGTGCATTAGGGTAGGGGTAGGGATCTAAGTTACTGTCCCAGAAACAAGTCAAAATCAAGGTTAAGAATAGAACCTGTAAGTTGCTCTAGTTAGACATTACAGATACCACTGGTATTTATAGTTGCTTGATAAAAAAACAGTCTGTCCTGCAGTGGATGCTGACATCATAAGCATAGCACTTAGGACTTGGGGGTCTCCAAGTACTTTTATAAGCATCCCTTTACTTACTTAGTTCTTGTGGAAAATCAGATAAATGGAAAGTACCATTATCTCAGCCACATGAATAGAAGTGCTTCAGTTGGAAGTGCATTCTCAGTATGGGGGCTAACAAGGTATTGTTCGCCCTCCAAAGATTTGTCTACATTCTTTCCCTGACTCAGCATTCCTGCACTTTGTAATGTATATTTCTAGCATTAGAGATCTGCATTAAGACAGGCAGTTGGGGGTTCTGGGCTGGTTCAAGTCAGTAGAGCATGTGACTCTTCTTGATCCTGGAGTGGTAGGTTCAAACCCCATTTTGGGTGTAGAGATTGCTTAAAAATAAAATCTTAAAAAAAAAAGAGAGAGGGGCAAGTGGGACAAGATAGATAGCTATTTATAATCTAGACTTGGTAGTACCACTAACTGGCTCTGTGACCTTGGGCAGGCCACTTATCTTCTCTCACATGCCTACTGTCCAGAGTCATTTTGAAGATCTAGCAATATTAAAAAAATAAATAAATAATGCGGCCAAACATAAAAAAGTCTAGAGCATAAAACAATTGTATTATCATTTTATAGGAGAAAAAGAAGAAAAACAAAGGAAAGGTATAATTTAAAAAGTTAAGGTGAGGATGGGCCGCAGTGTTTTGCAGGCATGTAAATGTAATATCAAATTTAATTCAGGTGTGATTGTGCCCTTCCTAATTATTTCTTACACCTGGATGTGGCCCATGGGAAAATTCTCTCAGAGGCCATGCATTTAGGGTCTTGTATATTTTTCAGGTTTCCTTATTAAGTAGAAACCAGAAGCCTTTTTATGTCTCCACAGGGACACCTCCAGAGCTTGTATCAGCAGAAAAGAAACCATAATGTGAGGTGTTGGGGTTAGGACAGAAAATCTAAAGGGGCTCAACCCCAGAGAAATGGAAGACCAGTCCACTGGCTGCCTTGTGGACTGTACAACTTAATGGTCTGCTCCTGGACACAGGATGGTGGTTGTGTTTAAAAGAAGCTTCGCCTTTTAAAGAGGAAAGAGTTTAGTAGGGTGTGTGTGTGTGTGTGTGTGTGTGTGTTTATATATAGGCTCTTAATCAAAATGTTTTGGAACTCTTCACTAGCAATCGGTGAGAAGTATCAGAGATAGAAGAAAAGAAAAAAAAAGCTAACAGATATTAATTGAACACCTGGTGACATAGAATATTGTGCAATATGTTATCTGTGATACACTTTTTTTTAAATAGAGGTTGGACATGGCCAACCATTTTTTACTCTCAACTATTAATTGTTTGCAGGTTCACAGAATCATTCTTTCTGATGGTTAATCCACTGCACCCTGCCTAGTTTCAAGCTGGGTTTTCTGGGGTTCAAAAGAAATCAGAGTCATACTCACTAGCCTGGAGAAAGTTATGGACTGGTCAAGGAGAATATACTGATAAAAAGAGAGTGCATAAAGTGAGAGTATTTGCAGATAAGTGAGTGATGTATCAAGTGGCAAAGACAGTCCATGTTTTGAGGGGTTCAGAGAAAGGGAGCAACAGGTATTGGAGTTACAGGTTGGGATAGTGAGATCTCCTGGGAGTGCAGGACCAGAAGTGGCAGGAAGGTGTGGGTAGAATTTGGAGACCTACCTCTATAAACACTTTGGTTCTGTGAGCCTGGGACCAGCAGAGGGAGCACAAGGTAATAAACAGCTTTGGTTTGAGAACCTGACTATACTCTTTGGAACTCAAGGAAAACGAGGCCACGAGAGCAAGATGGGGTCATTCACCATTATCTTCTCTCCCCTTGTATGTACTTGTTGCTGCTTAAAAGTCTACCATGTTTTGCTCACTCATTCACTTACAAAACTTGTTCTATGGTAAATGCAGAAACAGACCCTAAATCAACCAAAAGAGCCCACAAGGAAACAAAGAAAACATAGACAAAGAAAAAATGACATCAGTTCCTAATTGTTCTTTAAACCAACTTCAATTTTTCAGTTCTTTGAATAGTCAGGTAATATGAAGAACTCAGAATATTATAGCTCAGAGACCTGTCACTTTAATATTCTCTCTGCCTTGGGGAAATGGGCTATTTAACAAAATTCAGCAAATCAATGACTGTTGGAAAGGAGATTTGAGAGGAACTAATGCAATCTTTCTAAGGCTTTGGTGGTGAAACATGCATTAAAAAAGGCTGCAGACTCATGTTTATTCTTAGCAGAACTACTTTAAGTTTCTAGAAACTTGGCCAAATATGGCCATAGATATGTTAGAGTGAGCCTCTAGCTTTACTGAGCTGACTTTGCTTGGCACTCGATGGCCCATTTCATGGCCCGTACATCAGTTCAGCAAAGAACAACACAACTCTGCGTGCCTTGGGGCCTTTACACCTATCGTTTCCATGGGAAGCCCCACTCTTCATCTCCTCTTTAACTTTCTTTGGCCAGGTTAATTGCAACTCAGTATTCAGATCTTGACTCAGGCATAACTTCTTAGGAAAGTCATCCATGACCTACAGACTAGGTCTGTCCACCATACATTCTGAGGGCACTTTGCATTTTTATTTATAGCGCTTTAACACAGGTTGTAGTTGCATATGTATTTTTGTGACTATTCCAGTCATTGTTCTTTACCTTATAGACAAAAGCTTCAAGGTACAGGGACTCTGTCCTTTTTATATACCATTATATCCTCAGCATGAAGTATAGGGCCTAGTATTTACTAAGGCTCAATAAGTACTCATTTAGTGGATGAAAAAAAATAGGTAGTAACTATCAACTGTAAACAGCAGGTGTTACATTCTGCTAAGGGAGGGCTATAGGAGTAGGCAGAAGAACTGAGACTTAGGGGAGGACAGTAAGGTGAGGAGAGCCTTGATAAATACTAGTTTTTGAAGGAGAGGGGTGGAATGGGGGAGCAGACTAGGAAGGTATTAGGAGAGAGGCTTGACAGGGGATGTGTCCAGAGAAGCATATATAGGATATATGGAGATAACTGCCCTGTGCCAACCCCTCTGGGCTGAAGTACCAGTCACAGTTCAATGTACTATGATCTGAACAATGTTATTGGTAGTGCTGGTTCTTGTTTATTTGCTTCCCATCCCTGAATTCATTCTATTTATATTCTTTCTGTGTCCAGGAGGCTGACCTTAGCTCCTGGTTGGATTTGGCCAATGGAAGGCACTGGCATGGACTGGCGGAGGTGGGGAGCAAGGAAAGAGTAGGTGGGTAATGCCCACCCTCTCACTTCCTTGGGTGCACATCTCTGGTGGCAGCCGTGGCCCCTGTCCCTTGGCAGAGCTCTCACTGGTCTCAGGAAACCATTTCTTACACTCCTTCCATCAGCCTTAGGGCCTCCTGCTAACTTGAGTCTCTTCTTGCTGCTCTGCTTGTTCCTCGTTCCCTGTTTGTTTCCTTAACTCTGCTTACTCCCCTGTTAGTAGCCCCTTGTTAAAGTCTCATTTTAGTCATCTGCAGACAACTCTGTTTCCTGTTGGGATCCTGACCGATGCACTTACTTTCTCCAAGTGATGGCCATTTGTCTAGACTCACATTAGAAATCACCTCTTTATTTTTGAGAAGCACATTGGCTGTTAGATTCTTGGCTCTGTCAGTGGAAGGAAAGGCCTCTCTTACTGCTGATTCTGCTGTGCATGCAACAGCTATCTGGTTATCAACCTGATCCCACACCTAAAATTTCTGAAGAAATGTGACTTAGAAAACCCCAAGCTGGCAGGGGCATGGAGAATAGAACCATTAGCAGGTAAGAGTGCTTATTAGACATCCACTCTGCAAAATTCAGGTCACCAAATTTTTTTGAACTGGGTTATTTCACTAGCTGCCTCAGTTTTCTAATGTATTTTGCAAGTGCAGACCCTGGGTTTGCATCCCTTCTTCTCCCCTTGCCCCAAATAAAAAGTACAGCAAAGAAGAATGGGAAGATGATAGGTGCACGAGATTTCTATCCTGGTTCCAGTCCTATTTTGATATGATCGGCTAGTTAGATTTTTCTCCCTAGACATATTGAACAAGTACCCCCAGATCTACAAAATGTCCAATTAAGAAACCAAATGAAAGTGTTCAGGAACCAACTCAGTTATACTGGTACATAATGTAAGGCTTTCAAAAATAGAAGAGAATAATTTAAATATGTTTTTAAACTTATGGCGTAATATTTCTTCTGACACTCCCCACACTCAACTCCCTGCCAGATACCCAGAGCAAGAGTGAATTTTCTAAATTAGGAATTGAGAAATGACCCATTTACAGAAAATCAAATGCAGTCTCTCACACGTTCTGCAAGTACCTGAAGAAAATATATAGACGATTCATTTTAGAATCTTGCACAAAAAGGGCCAACCCTTGATCTGTAGAATCCTTTTCACTAAGGAAACCTTTCGTCGTAAGGTGGAATGTTGGGATAGAAGACACCAGGGTCTGGATCCTGCCTTCACTTGGGCTTAATGGGACTGGGCTGGGATGCCACTCAGAGCTCCGTGACCCAGAGGAATGGAAATATCATGTTGGGGATTTAAGGTAGAATGGCTGCCTGATTGTTTATTCTAATTTTAGTTTCCTTCAGATTACTTTAAAGAATAATCTTGTATTATACAACTTGTACTTTTCCATAAATAGACTCATTCTGTTTGTTTTGAAGCTCTACTATCTTTCTCTTGCATTCCTGAGTAGGAAATTCTACTCTGAGACCATCATCCATAAGCCTAGGGCTTCAAAGGAGAGCTGGCATGGCCTCTCATTGCACTCCCCGTGTGCAGACCCTCTTCTCTGCTGATTCTAGAATGGGGGTAAACAAAGATAAACATAAAAATAATCTGGATTGTACCTAAGTCAAACCTCTGGGCCTTTTCCTCAGCCAATTTCCCCATCCTTTTCTTTCTCAAGAGGTATATGGTTAAAGGAAACTCACACTTTTTACAATTGGTCTTGGAGAATTTGCCATATGTAAGGGACTGTTTATAGGACTGATTTATAAGTATGTTGACTATGGTTCACAGCAGAAATTCACTGAAGTAATAACTCCAAGCCTTCCTGTGTTGGTGCTGCCGGCTGGCTGGACTCATTTCAAGGAGAGTCAAAAGATGCTTGAAATAAATTATTTTAAATTCAGTTTCACTTTAAACATACAAGCCAACTTGTTGTAGTGGCCTGGGTATCAGAAACATAGCTCCACTTGTGCTACAAGCTTGTTGTGCAACTTGTGGCTGTTCTAAACTTGTGGCCCTTCTAAACTTCGCATTCCTCCCTGGGAGAGGAAATGTTAGGATGCACTATCTCTGTATTGCACAACTGCAGGGCGCTATTTACACTGCAGCCTGTATGGGGCTTCAGGGAGGCTCTGTTCCCACACACCACAGTGAGAATGACGTTCCCCTGGAATGAACGGTACATTGCTGAGGCCCAGGCTTGACTTCTAAATCAATGAATGGCTGTTGAGTACTCATTTTGTGCCCGATGATGAGGAAGCACATAGAAGGCAGAAGGCACAGTGCAATCCTTTGGAGGCTGGAGGGGGGAGATGGGTAACAGAGGTTAAACATTATTTCATGCGTGCGTTTGTGTACTCATTTCACAGACACGTGTAAAGAATCTGTTGAGTGCCAGAAATAGTGCCAGGCTAATCCATATTTTTTCTTCTAAACTCAGCTCAAACCCAATTCTTCTCATGAAGACCCAGTCCTTCCCTCAAAGAGCTCATGAGACTATGGAGGACAGACGGGAACTCGTGGTAAGTGTCGCGGTAGTGGTACGAGCCTGAGACATGGCAAAATTTAGCCTTCAGGGTCTTGGGATTATCGGATGTTTTACATTATTCCCATTTCTTTTCTCTCTGGGTGAGTAACTGAGGTATCAGTGGACTTCGGCTTAGAGCTGGGCAAGCGCTCTTAAGGATGGAAAGCTGAGTGACGTATAATGTGCTCTGTCAAGGGTTAGGAAAGTCAGACCGACTTGTAAGTAACACGAACCGACTTTGTTAAGGGCTTCGCAGTGTACTAGAGGATCCCGAGAGAGATAGCGGGCGAGACAGAGGGCGAGATCACAAGCATACACACGCACCCCTGGCTTGGAGAATCAGAAAGGCGTCCTTGTAGTCCCAGTCCCCCGGGATTGGCTTGCTCTCTGTTTCACACTTCGTAGCTCCCAGGACTCCGCCTTGATGGCTTGTCTCCCAGTTGTAATTACACATTATTTTTGCTGTTGGAATAATGTCTCTGCCACTAGATTGTAAGCCCTGGAAGGGTAGAGACTGTGTTCCTTTAGCTTACTGTGTTATCCGCCAGGTCTTAAACAGTGTCAGATTAGAAAACGTTCAGAAATATCCAATAAATGGATGAATGGGTGGGCAGTGATTAAGTAGAAATTGGAGTAGAGAAGGCTCTTTTGGGTGGAGGAAACTGTGTGAGTGATCGCCACGTAGAAGTGGCCCCTGTTAATCTTCAGAGACTGTATGTGGGTTGGTAATGGCAAACTGCGGCAGATCCTTTTACTCTGACTAGGGCTTATCTAGAGAAGCTGTGGCAGGTACACAGAGTGTGTCTAAGCTCTCCTTACTAAACTCAAGAAAGATTTGTCATCCCTGGTTTCTTTTAAGCTCTTCTTGAACTTAGTAGGTGCTCATTAAATATTTGGAAACAGAATGCGAACGTGGATGGATTTCCTGATGTTTTCTGTCCGACAACCTTTTGGAATAACAAGCCCTCATTGCCTACCCCGTGCCCCCTCCTGCTTCTCACTTAAGCCATGTCTTTATGCTGTGAGAAAAATGGTGCAATATGGGGGGAAAAAAAAACAGGGCATCTGGTTCACCAGATATGCATATGGCCACAACATATGGCCAACCCAGGGCATTTGACCATCGTGCTCATTAGGATGTGCCGGCAAACCGGATGCCGCACACGGTCCCTGTGTCTGTGTCGTTTTTCTCTCAGCATGTCGACCTGGTGTTAATCATCAGGGCACGCTTCCCTCTCCTGGGCAGACCACTTCCTCCACTCCTGCACCTCCATTTCCTTCTGAAATTCCCTCCATGTGAGTGCTGACTCTGCATGGGTTGGTGGCCTTCAAATCCGCAGTATGGTCTTACTCTACAGGTCCCACTAAAAACATCAGCAAACCACACGAACAGCAAAAAGCTGCAGTAGCAACTTCCAGTTTTTCAGGTGGTGGGAAAAAAAAAGCCAAGTCCGTTGGCATTACGCATTAAGGGAAATGTGTTTTTTTCCCTTTGTTTTCTGCCTTCTCCGAGAGTCTGGGATAATTAACTTGCATAGAAGAAAACTCAGCCCACCCTAGTCTCCTGATTTTCACTCAGATTTTCCAACTTCAGGAAGAGGAGGGACAGAGAGTGGAGCCCCACCCCCTACGCTGGCAAACCAAACAAAACAACCAGCAATTCAAAGGGCTGGGATAGAGAGTGGGTCCATATGGAGAAGCCAGTGGAGCTGCTCGTTCATTTTGTGTTAGATCGCTTTCCCCAAAAACCTTCCTGCTCCAACTTTCCCAGGCCCAGCTGACTCTGTTCCTCTCTCCCCACAGACCTCCACCAACCACTTCTCTAAGGAAATTCCATTTTTCAGTTTTTGTTGGCAATTGTTATACCATTTGTTTAGCACATTTGCATATTTCATTTTTGTCCAGGTTGCTCCTCTTCCGTTGCATTTCTAAAAATGAGAAATGAGATCAAAACTCACATTAACCTTGATGTCATCCCCTTTGCTTTTCGTTCATTGCTATTCTTTGTTTATCATCTTTCAGCAAATTTTCAATCCATATGACAATACTCCCATCGAAATCAATTAGAACCAGTTTCACAAAATAGACTTACTGATGCCCTCTGTCAATCTTCTCTTGAATTCCAGCTGTATACTGCTGATGCACACTCAATGATTGCTAAATACACATTATTCCTTTCATCTGCTGGTAACTATCAAAAAACGGTAACAAATTTGTCCGGAAAGGTTTATTCTCCACATAGTTCCCTTCTTTTCTTTCTTTCTAAGTATTGCTGACGATTTGATTGAACTCAAAAGAGTTACAGATTTTTCTCATTTAATACCCACTCCATTATTTCAAGGCAGGAAAAGTGCAGATTTTTTTTTCTTTTAAATAGTTTTATAGACAAAGTGAAAGATTTTTCATTCTTGCTTCAAATTCATTGTGAAAACAGAAGGCAGTTTTCCCAGATGGAAATCTGTCATATCATTATGGAAATGTCAGATTTCCACCCAGGGCATATTGACAAAAAGCCATGGTTTTTGCCCAGGGGGTGGAATTTCACAAATTTTCCCAAGAAGAGCTGCACTCCCTGGTAGAAGACAGAGGCAATTTCTTTCCCCATTTCAGATTTGCGAGACTGAGCTCTAAGAGATTGGTTTCAGGCAAATACCCAAAGAGGAGAAAAGAAGATTTTCGCATCTCCATTACTGGCCAGAGCAGCTTGGCTCTCCTTCATGAGTCCGTCCTGGCTGCATTTACTTTGGTGTTAGAGCTACCCTGAGCTGTAGCTCTATTGGCGCTGTCACATGAAATGGGTGTGTCACATTATAGAAAGGAGAAGAGATTTCATTCTTTGACTTACCTGATTCTGCCATGTAACTACCTCCCTTTTCATTAATAGATATGCTCTTCTTAAAGTCTCTCTTAATTTTCGTAATTGTCTTCCCCCCCTTCCCTGGAAATGGAGCATTTTGAACCTCCGTTAGTGGAGTATTCATGCATGCATTAGAAATATTAGCAAATCATGTCCATATTAATGAATGATAGCACATTTAGAGGAAAATAAAACAATCCCCCAAACATTTTGATACATTTATAGTCATCAGAATCTCACGCTTTAAACAGATGAAAGAGATTTGTGAGTGGCATAAGTCACGGCAGAAATAGCCGTGGGACATGAGTTACTCTATTCTATTACGTAAAAGTCTCACTGCTTTGTATAATAGCCCTGTAGATTAGCAAGTACAATGCAAAGGATCTAAATATTTTTCTTAAATAAAGATCTGCTGTTCTCAACAAAAAAGCTCCTCCAAAGATTATGCTAGTATAGGTACTTGGCTCCATTAATATAAATGACTCTGATGTATATTTTTTCCTAGCAGAAATACCTGCATTAAAAAAAAAATGCAGCAATAACTTCAAACTTCAAAGGTCTAAACTTCAAAAGGTTTCTTGCATTCTGCTTGATGGGACAGCATCTTATGCACACATGCTTTTTTCCCTGCTAAATGCCTTAATAATGAGCTTGGGTTCAGATTTTGTGAATCGGAGCCAAGTAACTCTATTTTATTATATTTGCTGGGAAATGAACTAGCTCAGGGTAATTAGGAAAGCAATTTTATTAGCTTCTATTTCATAAAGATTGTTTTTTAATCAGAGTCAGAACTTACTAGAAATGATTCTGTGCTCATTGCTCGGGTCTCAGGAAATGAAGTGGGGCACCATAGGTCCTAACCCACAGTAAAACCAATGTGATGAAGACAGAAGCTTTGCTCTTAATCTCTAACAATGCTGTAAAAATAAACCCAATCTGATGGCATTATAAATAAAAGAGTCACGGCTAACGATTACCTGTGTCTAGTTTGTTATAGACTAGAGCCACGATAACTGAAGGAGTTAAAAGCTTTCTTTTAATTGACCAGCGAGTCTTAGATTCGAGTTGTGCACAATCCTGGTGTCTGCGCTGGGAGGGACAGGGAGGAAGAAAAGTAAAAACACTGGGTTAGGTGAATGTGTCTTCAAGAGACAAATGGGAGAAGGAATTGGGACTGATAGTGTATTTAGATAATGTAGTGCGGCTGTGGGAAAGACAAATGTTCTACTGAGGCACACAGCATATGAGGGGAGGTGTTGCTTATAGGAAAATGGAGCTCCTGTAATCATGCCTCTCCTGGCAGCCACTTATGGAGCACGGCACACTGTTTGGGGCACCTCATTATAAAGAGAACATCAATACTGTAAATTAGAGAGAACTCAGAGAAGGGTGACAAAAAAGATAAAAGGATTAGAAGAGGTGACCTATAAAGAAAGGTTAAAGGAGCATAACATTTAAAGCTTTCAGGAAGAGGAGCTAGAGAGAGGGAAGCCTATGCTAACTGTCTACAAATATTTGAGCAATAATAATTTTAAGGAAAGAAGAGGATTGCTTGCGGTGGTTGAGAATGGTCTAATAAGAAGTAACGGCTTGAAACAAGGAAAGGGGAAAATGTCGGTTAGGAGACATTAGGAAAAATTTCTTCCCAGTAAGGGCAATTAGGCACCGAAGTGAACTGCCCGAGGAGGTGGCTGAGGCCCCATCACTGCAAGTGTCCTGGGGATTCCAGGGGACCTTGCAGACTCAGGGAGCTCCCAAGACAGGAGAGAAAGCCCACCTTTTCTGAAGACATTCCAGTACAGGAGAATGGGGCTGGCACAGCCCGGAGGCCTCTCCCAGTGGCCCCAACTGTAATTTCAATCCTGTACATGTGTGGCGGGTGGGGGCAGGAGAAAAGGAGAAAAAGGAGAAAAGCCTATCCAGGGAGAGGGGAAATACCTTTCCGAAAGCTGTTCTTTTCTGCTGTGGGTCATTAGTGTTGGTGTTCCTCATTTCCCTTTACGGTCATCAAGGCATTTACATACATCATCGTACAACACCTCCAGAAGTCAGAGCTAAAGTGGAAAAGGGAGGAATGCCTCTGACAAGGGAGCCCATTTAAGAATGAATGGTGTGAGGTTGTGTGCATCAGTTTCTGTTGTGCAAGCAAAGGGAAATAGAGAAAATTGCCATGTTTTATCATGTCGGATGAGCTGGAATAGGTGACACTGTGATCAGGTGTGCATGCATAATCACTCCCCCAAATAATCGCCATGTGGAATAATTTCCCCCCAAATCTTGCAGCTTCAACTTATTCTCTGCGAGTGACTCATAAATCTTGGCCTTGAACGTGAATCAAGATTCCGAGCTGCAGGCTCAGGGGTTTGTTGGATTTATTCAACTTTAGTCTTTATTTATAGACATAAAAGTGTATTATTGGTTGTAACATCCAAACAAAAGAAAACAGATTGTAAGCATCCATTAATGTTTTCCCAAAAGGGAAATCGTGCGTTTCTCTCGGGTCTTTCATTCTCTCCTTTGTAATATTAAGATGATGTCATAAACTCGTAATTACTTTGTGATGTTCTTGTGCAGTTTATATCTGTTGGTTCAGAGACGCAAATTCCCTTTCTGATCAGAATGCAGCTAACAGTATGAGCAGGTGGAAGATAAGTCTTCAGTGGCCTGCGATTTAGAAACCTCTGAAGTTTTGAATGCATACTGTTGAAACTGTGCGCTGGGAGGGGAAAGATGCTTTTGAACAATCTAGGGTCTTATGCTATGTACGTGAGATGAGATGTTAATTTACTGGAACAGTTACTCTTTCTACCAAAAAAGAAAATTATTTTGGCTAATGAAAGTGGAGGCTATGAAAAAATATTATTATATTTATCAGGTGGGAATTTTTCATTCATTAATCATTTCCAGGAAAGCAAAAATACTTTAAAAGAAGGGGTTTTATTTGTACTCGTCGTTTTAGATAAGTTTGGCTTTCAAGGACCTGTGATACTGGGAAAAACTGAAAACAGGAAACATAGGTCTGTGAGAGAGAAATTGATCACAAGATGGTGACTTTCTCTTTTCTTGACCAATCTTTGTTCCTTTACTCTCAGCTCATCTCTTCAATTCTGCAAGAAAGAGGCCATAAAGTATCCATTTCCAAGTCCTCTTTCAGCCTTGCTCAGATTTCTTATTGCTCATTGCTAACCATTTTAATTTCTGACCTCTTCTGCTCCACTAGTTATAGACCCATTCACTGACCCTCTAGGATTTCCAACTCGGTGATTTATGTCCTTGCCATATTCATGTGAAGTGCCAGCATCAACCTCACAGAGAGGGAGAGAGAGAAAGAGAGAGGGTGGGAGGAAGGGAGAGAGAGAAAGAGAGAAATGCTTTTCGACCATTCTCCTGCTTGGTGCTAAAACAACTTTTCTTTCCATGTCTCTTCCCCTAGAATCTTAATACTGATCTTGATGCTGACAATTTTAGATGTCCCCAGCAATGTCCCTCCCCATCCCTAAAAAAAGAGAAAAGAACTCCTCTTCGGGTTTTAATTGCCGGAGCTATTATAGACTGAGAATCAATGTTCTCTGGAGTGGTGAAGTTTGGGGCAGGATGGAATGAGAGGTGATCCTACAGTCTGTAATCTGATCGATGAAACTACCGAATGCTGCGACAGTCAGGGACGTTGCTCCTCGATGGGGAAGTACAGTCTTTTCACCTTTACTGTCAAGCTTTTGAGGGTCGTGGAGCCATCTGTTAGAAGGAGCTGAGCCACTCTTACGTAGTATATGCCTGCTCTGGTCTTGTAAGTTGACAAGTAGAACAGCAAATGTGAGTGCCATGTGCCCTCCTCAGCCGAATCATTTGCTTTCAAGGTTGAGTTAAAGGTTATCTGGCTTGAGATCTTTGTTTTGCCAGTTTTGTATATATTGCTTTCTGTATCTTTTTCTCACCTGTATGTTTAAGTTTTCAGCCCTTTCCCCCATTCTTTGCATTCTTTGCAAATTGTAGGTCTCCAGCAGACACCACTTCTCATGTGAACCCTGCTGGAGGATCAAACTTTCTCTCTCTCCCTCCAAGGCACGTGTTGTGTGTTAACGCTGTTCAGAATTGCGTATGGATGCAGACTAGCGAGCCTCTTTGTCAGGATACAGACGTGCCCCATGCGTCGATCCCGTTTAGTTATTAGATTCTGAAAACTTAATCATACACTCTAAGAAAAGGCTTTGATAAAGAATTTTACTCCTGAATGTTCATTTAAGATTTAGACTTGACATATTAACGCCAAATTTAAAATTGTGTCCTCTTCATTGCAGTCCTCTGTAGTTACAAGGTTCTAATAAATATTATGTCCTCCCATCATGCAATTAAAATTTTCCACCTCATTTCACAATGCAAAACATTCGCATGTTGTCAATCATTTTGAAACATGATTTTTTGACATCATATAATTTCACTTCATTTTTTCAGACAGACATCGCACTAGGAAATTATTTAAGAAAGAATCCTATTATATCTTTATTTTTCCACCAAATTTCACCTTCAAACGCAGTCATTTGTGTACATTTCAGTAATTTCAACAGTAAACTTGCAAGGAGAGGGAATGGCAACTCTTCAGGCAGACGTTTGCATATGGGCTTTGCCACTCTTGCAAGGCTGTGGCTCAGTTGTGGGCACCCAGTTAGAAAACACGGTTTTAGCCACGGGAAGTTTACAAGTCTTGCTTCACAAAGTGAAAAGGTTGCTGCTTGAAACAGCTACCACCTGGGAAGCTGGGAGAAAAACATGCATGCGCTTTTGAACTTTCCTCTGTTTAATAACTAGCAGACACTAATGATTTGCCAAACATCCTGATTTAAAATGGTGGTAGTCAAAAGCAAGGCTGCCTGCTGGTTGTCAGGTAGCCCACCTGTTCTCCAAACCAAAGTTCCCCTGACCTGTGCCCAGCGCAAAGCTGTTATCCTTTAAACCACGGCTAGATGTGCACGTACACCTCATTGGTTTCTCTAGCTAGCATTCTGGTCTGCCGTCAGAGAGAAGCTTCTTACCGGAAGCTCCATGTTGCCTTTTTCTATAAAGGAAGATCCTTGGGGAGTGATCTCATACACGGTCTTTGGGAAGGTTAGGGTGGGAGGTGGGATAGGGAGAATGAGGGCTCATCTTGTCTGAGCAGCAAGGAAGAGTTAATGGTGACATGTTGACCAAGACATGCTCAGTTCAGTATAAGACAAGTATTGCTGCTTAGTTTTTTTTGTTTTTTGTTTTTTTTAAAGAGTGGGGTTGGTTTTTCTAGAAAGATCAACCAACCACATTATGTAGGACCAGGTGTAGTTTCTGTGAGAGGAAAAGTAGAAAACAGCCAGTGGTTGAGGTTGGGAAAGATACGACCTTGGGAAAGCAGTGTTGAAATTGTGTCTGTAGTCTCTGGTAGGGTGAGCAGAGGTGGTTTTGGTTAAAACCGAGGACTGTGAGGAAGTGGGAGAGAACATTATTTTAGTGTGCCCTAAAGTAAGAAAATGAGTGGAAGAGTTTATGAAGTATCAGTTTGGTTATCATTTGTTAGCATAAGTAAGTTAATTTAGTTAGCACACTTAGGATAGTCAAAGCCACATGGCCTTTGCAATGGGCCAGCTTACTATTTCCATGTAATGCAAGAACATGGAAGCTGCTAGGCCTAGGCTCTTTCTTCATGTTCTGCTCCTGTTTGTTTAAGATACTCTAGGCTTATTTAGATACTGTACTGTAGACATCAATGAATATATCAGAATAAAACATTCTATAGTATAGGAGGGAATTCTTCGAAGATAATTCTCTCTAGTACTGAGTGTTATATTGAAGTGATTGTGGTTAGGAGTTTATTAGCAGTTAATCTGTGAAAGCACTTGTATGGAGTGAGATTTTATGGCACATTTTTGAATGCCTACTATGTACTCTGTTTTGCAAACATTATGTCATACCAACCCAACAAAATTGGTACTATTATCTCCCTTTTACTGATCTGAAATCTAAGACTCACACTACGTCATACGGCTAATAATGTGGCAGAGCTCAAATCAAATCTTCTATACCCTAAATGTTTGTTCAATGAATGTTGACAATTAAATCCATACCATATTCACTTACGGATATTCATCCATGCTTATTCATTAATTATACACACACGTCAGAATGCCCAACTGTTTTTGTTGTTGTTTTGATGGATGATTAGTAAACTGGAAGGAGATCCTTCATGATAGGCGAGAGCATCTTTATTTTAAATAAAGTCCTTTGTAATACTCTCTAAGTGCCAATCCAGAGATTTTGTATCCAGAGACCAGGGGATGCTTAACTTTGTTCTCTCAAGCCAGTTGTGCTACAGATGAAGAAGGTTGTTAGCATTCGTCATCCGTGGTGATTTTTGTCTCCCTCTCTGGGTTGACATAGTGCCCATCACTTTGCTACCAAAGTGTATTGACATGTTTGCTAACTTCTCATAAAACAGTACTGGGAGAGTAGTCCCTTCCTCTCAGCTGTTCAACGCCCAGCTCACAGATAACCATTTAATTTTCTCAATATTGCAAGTCCTTCAATATCTGAACTCCTGTGTTGTTTATACTTGTCCAACTTTCATGCAATGAAATTCTTCATTTCATGACGATGAAGCCAGCAGCCCCTTAAACCACATTAAGATACATTGAAGAGTTTGTGCCATGGCGTGCCCACTACTTACCACTTGTTCTAGGAATTACTTGATACAAGGAAGAGCATGTACATGAATAAGCTAACAAAAAAACAAAAAAAGGTAGGTGTTTTTAAAAGGCTTCATGGGCATCTCCTGAAACCCATGTGTACCAGTAGGGCAGTGGTGACCTTAGCCTGCAAATTGACATCAATGTCCGCTTCCTGTTCCCCATATCATAGTAATGCAGATCCTCGTTTCCCTATTTCACATTCCTGGGAGAAAGAACAGGCTGCATCCCAGGTCACCTATCCACTTCTAGTCTAAGCAGTTGTAGTGGGGGAGGGTGGTCAGACAGGAGGGACCCCGCATGCTGAGCTAATTCCTCAGAATGCTGGGAAGGTCTCTGAAGGACTGAATTAGTGGGTAGAGAGGTTTGTCTTTCTAGAGTCATCTACACTGGATCCTTGAACAACATGGATTTGAATGGTGTGGGTCTACTTATACAGATTTTTTTTCAGTATGGTATAGTGAATGTATTTCTTCATATGACTTTCTTAACACTTTTTCTAGCTTACTTTATTGTAAGAATACAGTATATAATATAAGATACAAATGTGTGTTGCTCAATTGTTTATGTCATTATTAGGGCTCCCAGTCAATAGTAAACTATTATTAGTAGTTATATTTGCAAGAATCAAAAGTTATACGAGGATTTTGGACTGTGCAGGGGGTTGATGCCTCCAAACCCTGTGCTGTTCAAGGGCCGACCATATAGTGAGGACTGTGGGAGGAAAAGTGGACTTAACTATGTACATTGACGAGTTTTTAAGTCAACAAACCAAAGAGAGAAAAACTGAATTCTCATACAGAAAACACTGCTTTGGACATTTTTAGATAGCAGTACTTCTGCAGCACAGTATGGAAACAGTAGTACCTGGATTTAGATCTAAAGTCAAGAATCTCCATTCTTTCTCTACTGAAATCACAGAGTGTTTCTTGGAGGTTTCATTTCTGTTTCCACATGCAAGGCCCTTTGTTGGAATCCGGGGAAGAGAGAAATTTAAATTCAGCCAAATATCCTCTCCCCCTTGATGGTCCCGCTCTCCCAACCCTAGAATACATCGGAGAATCACCTTTCTCCTTGCTTCTCCATGTGCTTTTCATATGAGGACACAGCCCCTACTGTAGTATTTTTGGCTTTGTGCACATGGCCCCATGAGTCTTGAAGTCCCCTGAAAAGTTTAGCCAGCTATTCAGATATTTCTGTCATGCTGATTGTGTGGGTCATAATGAGGGTTTCTAATTATTCTGAGTAGATTTCTATGATTTGCTGAGGAAAGGTTAAATTATAGTCAATCTCAGGGAGGTTTTGATTGGAGGGCAGTTTCTCTAAGTGCTGGGAGCTCCCTCCTCCTCCTCTCGGTAGCACCGTCATGGTCTGGTCCAGAGTAACTTCACTCAGTTCACTTGCTGTTTTGCCAGACTTCTGTGGTACCCTGGCAGCCAGCTGATCTTTGGTGAGATAACAGCATCCGTATTTGAACAGGCTGAGACATCAAGTCTCTTCCTGTCATTTTAAGGTTCCAAGCAGAATTGTTATGCCATCACAGGGTGACCAGTATAGCCTACCAGGTAAGAGATATGATCCCACTTCTGATATCCTTTTGCATAGCTCCTTTGCCAGAGTGCTTTTCACACATGTTGCTGGCCCTCAAATATGGGGCAGAGGGTTTACAAAGGGCTGATCTCTCCAAAAGTACTTCACTCTCCAGCTGGAGACAGACATGCTTAAAGGAGCTTGAGGTACTGTGTTCTAGTTCTAGTGACCGTGAGTTCTAACACATAACACTTTTGTGTTTTCCCCACTTCCTGAAAACTATTTAAGAACCTTATCTCTATCCTTGGGCTCTGTAAGAGACCTAACCTTGAGGGGAAGCTGAAGAAACCGTGTCCATGGACACTCTCAAATTGTTCCACTAGTTAAAATAGAAGAATGTAATGAATCCAAGCTTGAATGCAATCATACAATAATTGAATCACTTGAAAGAGCTGCTGGTTCCCGATTTCTTGTCCTTTCAAGGCCTTTGCCTACACATGTAGGCAAAAGAGACCAATAGCTCTGAGTCACTGTTCCTTTCAGAGCTATGTAACGTAACACAAATAACAACATTTTAAAGTAAGCCATGTTAGACTCTGTTCAAGTTAGCTTCACCAGGACCATCTCAAATAATTCTAGAAACCACCTTTCAAGGTCGATATTTTCATTATCCCAGTTTTAAAGATAAATAAACTGAGGTTCAGAGCAGTTAAGTAACTTGCCTAACAGTCACAAAGCATGAAATATATTCCTTTCATATATGAGGTTTTGAACCCATTGTGAGTTTGGACTTTGTGTTTGGAACACCCAGTGACTTGTAATGTGAGCATTTAAAGGGCATGACCGAAGTGCCTTTCCCTCATAAATTCCCTTCCAGGCATACCTCGGTTTTCTTCCTCAGATACCACACCTAATAACGCTTTGAAAACTATTTCTTATGTGTGGTTTTGAAAATAAAGAAACAATGGCAAAGGGACAAGATCAAGAAGAGAAGAGAAAGTTTAGAGCTGGGGAGGGAAGCATGAATAGGAGGAGCACAGAGGATTTTTAGGATTTTAGTATTTTAGCAAAAATATTCTGTACGATGCTGCAGTGATGGCTATATGCCATCACACATTTCTCCAAACCCACAGCACGTGCAGCACTGACCGGGAACCCTGATGTAAACGGCGGGCGCTGGGGATGACACTGCCCCACTGTAGGCACATCAGTTGGGACCAGTGTACCGCTCTGCTGAGGGACGTCGATAACGGGGAAGGCCGTGTGTGTGTGAGGGCAGGGTATATGGGACATCTCTGGCTCTTCTGAAGAATTTTGCTCTGAACCTAAAATTGCTGTAAAAAAGTAAGGTTAAAAAAAAAAAAAAGCAAGGAGGATAATGTGGGAGAGGTGTTAAGAAGCTTGTTGTTGATGATTTTTTAAAGAAGGAAAGTGGGAGAGAAGGGGCACGCGGCTTCCCTGTTTGGAAATGCTCATCTGTTTTTAGCAGCTACTTTCTTTGCGAAGGTGCCCCATAGATGACAAAAAGCAGGTCATCAGAGAATAGGCACCAGGAAAGACTGAGGGGAAAGGCCCTTCCAAATGTGGGACAATAAACTTTGCATGGGTTTTCCATTCAGCAGTGTTCAATGAGTTCTCTTACTGGAGAGATTGAGAGACAGAGGCTGGCCTCTCAGGCAAGAATCGGGAATCAGAAGACTCTGGGTCCATCTTTGCCTCTCCAAATAAGACTACTGGGCCTGGCAGTGGAGAAGCCAAGGTAGGACTCTGCCATGGGGAGAAGTTTTAATGGGAGCAGTTGGGTAAAACCTAGTCACATAATCAGACAGTGATCAGATGAGTGGTCTGAATATAAGTATGGAATTCCAGGAGGTGAGTGCCCTGTGTGAACCCCATCCACTTCCTAACCCTCTCGCCTGCATTTCTCCCTTAGTTCTTGTTGTCTTGGATCACCCCAGACATTTTACTGATTTAGGTTATTTATTATTTAGCTTCTTCCTCTGTAGAATGTAAGCTCCATAGGGGCAGGGAATTTTGAATATTTAGATCCCATTTTAGGGGTCTTCTTAGGTGCTCAGTAAATACTATCGAAGGAATGAATGCTGGCATTGGACATCCAGTAGGACAGTCTGGCCAGGAGGCCCAGCCTTTGTCTTTCTGTTCACAATAGCCATTGTCTCTCATTGTCTCTACATCAGCTCTTTTATGGCCGGGGGCTAGCTGGATAGGCTTTTTTCATTTTTGTCCTGGTCTCTCTCTCTCTTTTTCTGTCCTCTATACCATATTCTATTCAGTGTTCCCCACTGGCATTTGGGGCAAGTTCCTCTGCAAAATCTTTATGCTAAGTCACGATGTAGTGGGAGGAAGGAGCAGGTGACAGCCCAGAGTAGACAAGGTGATTAGCCACTTGTCCAAGGAGGCAGGTGGTTGAAGAGCATCCTGGTGTCAGGAAGGCTGACCTCAGGGGGTGTACCCATTCTTCTCTGGGTCCATAGGACTAAGTTACCTGGGCAGAGAGTAAGACATTAGTCCACATCCACACTAGGTTTCTAGATGAAATGTTTTGCTTTTTATGGGAAAGACAATTTCATAACCTCCCTTAATAATATTTCCTGGTTAAATACCTTATGTATGTTTATACTTACTGATTTAATAAACACTTCCGTAATGTCTATTATGTGCCAGGCACTGTTCTAAATCATTAAAAAATAAATATTAAGGCATCTAGAAGTAAGTACTAGTCTTACCGGCTCCCTCCCACCATATTATTATAATGAAGAGCTAGGTGCAAGGAGAGGTTAAGTAACTTGCTTGAGACTGAGAGGTAGTAGTGGCAGAGCTGAAATTTGTGCTTGCATACCCACATCTGGCTCCAGAGTCAACACTTTTATCTACTAATTAGGCTACATCTCCAATATTTACTAATAGTTTTGAAGTATTAGTTATGGTCTCATTAAAAAATCGTCCATAATTCTCTAGATCTTTGCAACGGAGATGGTAAAAACTCACAGAGGAAGATAGGCAGCTATTCTGACTTCAAAGAAAACAAATTTTCTGATCCGATTTGTTTTGTTTTAATGCATTGATTATCTGGCCTGTAAATATGCATACATAGATATTAGCTATATATAAACATACATAGATCTGAATATATACATATATATATATATATATATATATTCAAATGCTACGTGAATATATTGTGCCTAATCCATACAGAGCTTCATCAATATTTCTTCTTTATTCTCCTTTATGCCAGCAGCTTTCTTTATGCATTTCCATTTTCCACATTTTTCAGAGTGATTGGATTAGGTTGCATACACCTCTCCTGATATATTAAGTGCATACAATCTGCATCCACACGTATTGGGTCTATAGTTATGATCTATCATTTGAAAAATCCACATGTTAAAAAAGAGCAGAACAGGGGCTTGAGTGCTATGAAGTATTAGGTCCAAAGAACCCCCTGCCATTTATCTTCTCACTAATGCAGAGACTAACAAGACCCCAGAGTTTCTGTCTCATTGGCAGATCCTTTGTCCTACTGAAACCACACACACACACATACACACACGCACACGCACACGCACACACACACATACCCATACTCGCTCACATCTGCTTTATTTATCTAAGAGAATTAACCCATTTCATAATGAGTTAGTTACTGCATAGTCATGTAGAAGGAGGATATCTAAGGAGTGGGCCGTTTCTGAAATTTCTACAGGGGATGTGGTACCAGCACAAGTGTCAATCAGATTGTTGAGCTTTGGCCCCAGGACAGTTTGGGGAAAATCTAGGTACAGAAATGGTTGGGCAAGACATCATTTTTAACTTATAATTGCTTCTACCTGATGTTGTCTCTCTCTCCATATTGTTTCCTTTTTATGACCTTTAGCATTAAATATTTCCAATGTCTAAAGGTGCCGCTGCTAGATTGTGCCCATTTATTTTTTCCTCTCCTTTCTTACAAATATGATAAGGCAGCCTTTCTTGTTTGACTTTATGGAAATTGGTCTTCTGCTTTGGACTCAGGCCATGCTTGTTGCAGTATAATTTCCTGGCTGATGGTGTCTCACTGTGCTTACTTTCTGGACACCCCCATGCTTGTATTGGGCCCACAGATTCATTTTTCCTGCTTATCTCAGTGGATTTCTGCTATCGTGTGTGCTCACATCTCTGAGCCTACATTCACTTGACTTCTGTCTTCCCTTGAAGTCCACCGCTCAGAACTTCTGAGTCCCTGTCCTCTGCTTGTGAGATTTCATGACTGGTTTAAGGTTGAATCTACAAGTAGAACAAAACTACCAATCCCTTCCATATGTTTTAGATAAATTCATGAGAAAAAGTCAATTTGTTTGAATTAGTTTGTTCAAATGGAAAAATCTTACGTCCTTTGTGAACATGATGTTATTCACTGGGTATCTTAGTTGCTAGTTATTTATGCTGATAAAGTCTACAAAGCCCCAGCACCCAGATTTGGTCAGTTATCTTTGTCTGTACAATTCCCCAAATAAGGATACTCTTCCATACACATAAATCCTGATGGCTAACATCATGGACCAAACATCCTGATTATTTTGTGAATTTTTTGGAATGCTTCCCAGTAGGTATCTCTTTGAGTTTGCTTTATTGATGTATAACAAAGTTTCATTTGCTTGCAGGTTTTGATTTTAAAAAGAAAAGCTAATGAATGTTGGATCACATTCTTTAGCGAAGGTAATAAGCCTCGCATATATATATAAAAAGCTACCGCCCTCTGATTGTCAAAGTTTACTTCTTTCTTTTCAGATTCTTCTTTGTATTGTTTTACAATCTAGGTATATCTGTTTAACATGAAATGCAGAAAATGACAGGGCTCAGACAGCTACTGCATCCAGTGACAAAGATTACTGTCATCCTGGCTCATCAGTTAATTCATCATTGGCAATGGTCCATTCCATTTCCTGGTAGCCTAGCAACAGCCAATGGCGGGGAGGGCTCTTTGCCATGTGACAATGGGATGTGGTACTTTCCAGAATGCTTTTACATAAAAATAGGATGATAATTTATAAATTTACATTTTTATTTTAATAAATGGGAATATTTGGTTTTAGGGGTTGACATTCAAAAGGGAGACAATTTTATTTTGCAGACCATGACTTTAAAGTGCTGGACTAGTGACTTGATAACAGAAAAGGAGCTATCAATTTCACATAAAAACAGGGGTTTAAAGTTGAGCCTGTGAATGCCTTACTTTACCTTAGAATGAATGATATTCCCCCCACAGAGTAACTATAAAAAATACAATTAAATGAGAGCTGTTCTTATATCTTACACACACACGCACACACACATATCTTAGGATTTTGAGTCTGAACTTTGGCTCCTAATTTTCTCTATCACTGGATAGAGAAAAAGCAAAGAGATCCATGAGCAACAACAATTACTGTTGTCCTCAATATTAAAAAAAAAAAAAAAATCTTTCAGTTTCTCACAGTCCTAACCCTCTACTGATGATTCATGGTTCGGCAACTCATTTGAAAATCTGCTCATTTGTTTTCACTGATTGAACTTCCTGATTGTTAGTGTGTATAAATGTGTTAGCTACTTTTGAAGCCATCTTCTGTTAAAGAATTGATAGAAAATCCTATTTAAATGTCATAATGCTTTTTCTCTTGTTATGACAGTATCATTGAGTAAATAGTTTTATTTGAGTGCTATAGTTAAGAAAATCTATAATCACCTTCTCATAAATCTTTTTTAAAATCTATATTTAGCCCCATCTGCAGAGATAGGAGTGGAAAATAGGCGACTACCTGAGACATGAATTCCGTTAAATATTAAAGAGATCTCATCAATGATTTTATTAGTCTCTGAGCTCAGTAAAGGCCTCACTGACATCTAAAGTATAATGATTTTTTTAAAATATATTTAAAGCCTTGCACTGCACCTTTAAATATTGAACAATATTGAAAAATATTGAAGCTCTTTTTTTGTATATTAGCTTTAGGCAGAACTGTTGTATGATTTCCACTCCTTTCATGACATTGTAATGATGTTACCACATACAACTTTATCTTGCATGAAAAGGTGAAGTCATGAGTGATTTCTCCAATTTAAAAGCACTCAACCCTCACAGTGCTAGAAATGAATATTTTGCATATATTCATGCAACAATGATTCAATTTAAGATTTCTATTTTCAAACATTGCTTGAAACCTTCACTGTGTTAGTAGTAAAATTGCCAAAATGTGTAATAAGATTTATTATAGATGAGTAGCATTTTATTTAGTATTTCATGTTAACACGCTTTTAGGGTTACCTGGTTTAGCAGGAGAATTCATCTTTCCTTTCTAATCAGAGATAACATTTTATTGTATTTTAAAAAATATTCTTCCCATACACATATATATTGTGGCACAAACTAAATTTTCTCTTGCTGGCAACACAAACCCAAACATTGCTCATGTCAAAGCTCAGTGTACCCTCACACAAAGATGCTCTGATTTTAAAAAAAAGAGAGAGAAGAAGAAAGACTTCCCTTTCTCTCTTGTAATCACTGTCCCTTCTCTCCAGAATAGCTGGTAAGCCCTTTTGCTGTATATCCTTAAAATGGGTTCAGACTTTTGCTGCAGATTTGCCCCTTTATAGGGGTCTTGTTGCATTCTGGTTTATACTGTGTAGATGCTTCATGGTGTAGCAGCATAAAAATGTCTAACATTATAAGTTTCCTAGAAGCCACGTCACGCATATGTTACAGGCACAAGAAGTATAGGTTTGGCGGGAGCTCTTACTTGAGGGGCTGTGTTTTTGAAAGAGGCTTGCACAGATGGAAGGGATGTATGGAAACGTGCTTACCTGTGGGCTTATGGATGAGCGACCGGGCAGGTGTGTAACTGTTTCATGACTATACCTGGGATTGTCACAGGGGAGGTGTGAGAAGGTATAAACTCTTACTATTTCTGTGTTCATTATGTGGCTTAGGCCCATAAGTCTTCTTTCCATTCCAGATTTTCAGTCATTTCAGCAGTGAAAGAGGGAGCCTTCCACAGACCTATTATGTAGGCAATAAAGGAATGTTCTTCCTCCCAAGGTGTATTGATAAAGGGTACATGTACACACACATGCAGTCATGGAAATACACACACAGAACAAGGCTCTGAGAAGGTGGGTTAGCTTATATATGAAATACAAAAACAAAAAACCACTTATGCACAAAGCGCATAGTTCTCCATCCAGGAAGGAAATACTAACTTGATTTTCATTTAGCAGAGACCTGTAGTTGTTAACAACCAACCCCGTTTGTTGGTGCAGAGCCACTCACAGATGACACATACATACAAATGGGATTTTTTTTTTTTTTTGGTTACCTTAAATTTTATAGTTAAAAATGTTACTGGCAACTGGAAATGCAACATGCTGGTTAGAAGCTTGTTCTGCATTTTGGGGAGGGAAAGAGAGTGGTGATCTTATTAGGCCCCCGGGTGGGCCAAATTTTCCTAATTACATGGAAATCAGAGGCAGCCCCTAGACTGGTCTCTTACCTGCATGGAGTAAACACTCCCCTGCTGTCACTAATGTCCTATAAATCATGTTAAAGAGAAGCATAATTAACATTTTTTATCAAATCAGGTTTCAAAGTCATGAGGTGCTTGAGTGAATAAAGCCCCATTTCAGCATCAGCAGGGAACAGATTCTCCAGAGAAGGCTGAGGATGGTCTGCACTCATCTACCCTACCCTTTGGATACTCATCCGAGGCAAAGGAAGTCTGGAGGAGAAAATCCTAGCAACATATGACATTCAGTTTCATGGGTTGGAGTTCATCAAGAAGGCAAAGGGCATGGGGTAGAGAGGGGATAAGGCAACCCTATGTCTGAGAAAAGTGAGCAAATTTATTTTTCCAGTCCGATAAAAGGGTATTCTTTCATGGCCAAATTGATTCTGCTTGTCTATTAAACCGTTTAAAGAGGATAATATTCCTAGTTAATGGACAGGTGGTTTTGCAAAAATCATTTCCATCTTCACTTTTTATGTATTTTGAGAAATTTTCTAACCAGTTGCCAAAGGCTAATTAGAACTCAAGCTCATCTGGAGGTGGGTGCCCAAGTGGAAGAGTTGGAATGTATTTCAAAAATTTCTAGCCTCCAGGATAGCATCCATATAGAACCCTAGAACTCTTGTCACAGGAGAAGGTGTTTTTCTTTTTTTCAATGGCAAGAGACTTTAGTTGCAAATCTCCATGGAAGTTACTAGTAAACTTGCATTCACACCAAGTTATAAGCGGTTGATAACAATGTCTTGGTGAAGGGAGTAAACAAGGGATGGAAAAAAAAAAGAAAAAAAAGTTGCTCTGGATGCCCAACTAGGGCAGTGCAAGGAAGCAGAGTGGAATAGAGGAGATTGTGTGACATGTAATCTTCTACCTAAATGTCATAGTTTTAATCTGGGTTTGGCTCTGGCTCTGCAAAGATCTCAGTAAGCATCAGTGACAGCAGAAGCAGAGGTGGTAATGGAGGGCCCCTGCTCCCGAGACCAGTGTCCGCACGACAACATGTCCCATGTAACTGGAGAAAGAAATTTTCCCTCAGTCCCCCCATTGGCTTTGGTACTCAGGGAGAAATGGGCTCTGGCACCAGCGGTGGCGGGAGCCTGGGATTAGGGTCTATGGCTTTTCCAGCACTCCTGCTGGCTCCTCCCATCAGAATGATCCCTGGGTTTGCCTCCTCCCAATATCCCATCAGTAAATGCTGGCTTTATCCCTGCTGCATTGGGTAGCTTCTGAGAGGAAGTGATCCTCTCCACTTCCAACTCCATCAGCTGGGTGTGTGGGCTTGGGGAGGAGGGAGGATGGATATGCCTGAAGCTAGGTTATGCTAAAATTCCTTATTTAAATAAACAAATACAGTAGTAAGAGTCCAGGAGCTATGTGTTCTCCAGGAAAGAAGTGCATTTTCTACTAAGGTAATACAGATTACATTGGTGTTGAGGTATACTCATAAGAACCGTGGGTTCTGGATATTCTTTTCAAGAAAATGAATTTTTTAATAGATCTTCTTTATTTTATTTTAGAGAGGAAGAGTGATGGGTGGGGGCAGAGGGAGAGGGAGAGAGAGGATCTCAGGCAGACTCCCTGCTGAGTGTGGAGCCAGAGAGGGTCTAGATCTTATGACCCTGAGATCAAGACCTGAGCCGAAATCAAGAGTCAGATGCTTAACTGACGGAGCCACCCAGGTGCCCCTCAAGAAAGTAATTTTTTTTTAAAGACTTTATTTATTTATTTGAGAGACAGAGATCACAAGTAGGCAGAGAGGCAGGCAGAGAGAGAGGAGGAAGCATGCTCCCTGCTGAGCAGAGAGCCCGATGCGGAGCTCGATCCCAGGACCCTGAGACCATGACCTGAGCCGAAGGCAGAGGCTTTGACCCACTGAGCCACCCAGGCACCCCAAGTAAGTAATTTTTAAAACTAACAACCAAACATGGTTTAAATTATATAAATTGGAAAAGCTTTTTATATAAATGCACTTACAAATCACAAAAGGGATTCTTCATTAGGTCTCGAGTTCTAAATTATGACTCAGAAAATATGGGGAGCCCGATGCAGAGCTCGTTATCAGGACCCTGAGACCATGACCTGAGCCGAAGGCAGAGGCTTTGACCCACTGAGCCACCCAGGCACCCCAAGTAAGTAATTTTTAAAACTAACAACCAAACATGGTTTAAATTGTATAAATTGGAAAAGCTTTTTATATAAATGTGCTTACAAATCACAAAAGGGATTCTTCATTAGGTCCCGAGTTCTAAATTATGACTCAGGAAATATGGGCTGTAGAGATACGCATACTGCCCTTTTTTTTTTCTTGGGTCTAAATGCTTGGAAAGCAAATGACTTAAAAGGTGAATGCAGACTAATTGGTTACTTGGCTGCTCATGAAGACCAGCTCGTGCACTTCCCTCCCTCCTACCCGGTGCAGAGGGCCCACCACAGTTCTTCTTTCTTCATTTTGCTCCATGTTGTTTTACTTTGCTGAATGTAGACAAACTGATCTGTATTTAAAACAAATGAGAGACAGACAATTTGAATTAATCTGAGAAAAAAGTGTTTTCTCTTTGTAAGTGTTCTGTTAACTTGAATTGTGCTGTGGCACAGGAACCGAAGTCTGTGCAAATCTTCCTTGGTATCCTGTGAGTGGGTTCCTGAGGCTATACTTGCAAGGGGTTGCTGGATCAGTTTGATCACCTCTGTCCCTAAAGATGAAAAGTTCATTCAGCCAGATAGTTTGACTATGTTTCTATCTGGATAGGCCTACGGTTGTGGCTTACATGTTATCCTCTCAGGGAGGTCATTACTGACCTCTTTTTTGTGTTTTGTCTCCACAGTACCTACTACCATCTAAACTATTATATAGTTTAATTATGCGTCTGTTGTTGGTCTCCCTTCCTCAACCCCCAGCCACACTCGTCACAAATAACATAAACCCTGAGAGAGCGAGGATTTCTGTGTGTTTTGTCCACCATATCCATAGGGCCCAGAATATAGTGTCTGACACACGGTGGGCACTCAAGAAATGATTGTCAAGTAAGCAAATGCAATAAGTAGATTAGATTTATCAACTCAACTGGTTTGAATTTAAATATACGACACAAATTTAAGTTTTATAATTGAGCTAAATTGATTTTTCATTTTTGCATTTTCTTTTTGTCTTTACTGTTTTGGTCATTTTCTTTCTAGGTCTTGTTCTCTTGACAATTTATGTGACACCTAAGTGTGGCGAAAGGAAACAAAATATCCATCATAAAAGTTATTTTACCTCATGTAGACCAAGAAAACTGGCTATGTCAGCAAATTTTTCACCTTCCGACGGGTTGTTTTGACACTTTGAGGACACCACTTCTGTTTTATGCAGTGTCATTTAGTCTTCGTGGTTTCATAGTACAGGAATTTGATCATAGTTCACTTGACACATTCCCCACGTACCAGACCTGGAATGGGTAGCTTGGGGCTGCCAACCAGGAGTATTAAAGCCTAAAGATTGAACGTGCTGAATTGTATGAACCTTTATATCCTTTGACCCTTGATGACACAGATACAATTTGTATCATACATAAAACAGTCATTAAAACCGTCATTAAAAACCTGGTTACCTTATCGTATCCTTTTTGTATTTCTGGGGATGGATATATGTGTGCGCGTGTGTTTTTGTGTGTGTATGCATATATACACACTTACGTATATGTAATATGACCATTTTATATATATATATATATATATATATATATATACACACACACACACAGAAATTATACATTTATGTGTATATGTATGAGGGGAGGAGAAAGAGAGGAAGAGATAGAGGGAATGAAGAAATGGTATGTTGAATAATGCTTGAATCAGCAAAACTGCATAGTTCTGCTTTTCACTTTCGGCTGCTTTTACCCTGCATGAGGAATCCACACCTCTTTACTTTCTGTCCCTCTTAGGCTTTCTTCTGGATAAAGAAATATGCCCTACACCTGCTGGTGTGTTTTTATGAGATGTTTGGTATTTTCTGGGGTCTTCCCCAGAGGTGACTGTGTTTCGGTGGTGAGTGAATAATGCAAAACAGTCTACAGGTCGTATGTATTGAGTAATCACTGGGAATTCTTCAAAACAATCTCAGGTTGGTAAAAATTTCCACAGAAAATAATAGTAACAGTCACAATGGCATACCAGTAACAATAAACATGATATGCCCTGAATGCTTCCACCCAATTATTAGCTAATAATGCATAATTATGATGAATTCCACTCTTTAAATGTAGACTCTAAATAGCAATAACCGTTTATTTTATGTTTTCACGTTATTTTCCTGCACGTCCTTTATGTCAATTATGTGTTTTCAGGCACATCTGATTGTGCTCTACTGTGGTTTCGATGGTTTGGTAATTGTACATTAAAAAAAAAATAACAACACGTGTTTAGTATAAAAATTAATTACGTTAAGCATTCCTACTAATTTTGCTAGGCAAAAAATGGCATCCCACAAATTTTCAGCATAAAGCTGGTGGCCAGCCCACTTAGGAGCTTTATGATCTGTGGCCGGGTTTTGTGAGTGAGCTCTGTCAAGGCAGTTTTTCTCAAAGCTGGAGACAGAATGCCTTGGACGGCAGCATGGCCCTGCTCTGGTCCCCGTGTTCCCTTAAAATTCGTCTCTGGTCTCCATCTAATCAACCACTTCCTAATTACAATTATAATAACAGCGCTGAAAATATCATTTTGAAATGTTGCTGCAGTCCAAATCGACAGAGCTTCTGCCAGCAAGCTGGACGGTCGGGAATATGGCTTCCTTCTTTTGGTTTGGTCACATTTATAAGGGGTTGGTCCCTGGTAATAATGAAGAAGAACATTAGATATGCTGTATACCCAGAAAATCCGTGGGAGCAGGGGAGCAGTCAGTAATGGAGGGGAGAAAGGAAAAGGAGGGACAGGACCAAAAGGAATTAGATGAAGAAAGTCTGCTCGATACTGCAATCTTTGAGGAATATTTTCTTATAATGCATTCAAAATATCTGATTCTTAAAACAATTTTCTGCTTCTGTAACTCAAAATAGGGCTCAGTTAGGGGGAAAGGAAATGTAACAATTAGTTGGCTTTATTTCTGAGGTTTTATTACTTTGATTCTTTTTGATTTAATCAGCCACGAATGCAGCTACTAGCAGACGGTGACTTTTCCCTGAAATGTGCTTCCTGCCCAGAACAGTGGCTTGTGATTGTGGGTTAATGTTAATGAAACATGAAAAGGCAGACCCTTTTTAGGAAAATTTGTTATTAACAAATAAAGACTGGGTAACATTTAGAATCACACCAGAAATCACACCGTCGAAAATATGGCCGGAGCAGATTCGGGAGCCAGCCCGCCATGCTCAAGTGATAAATTTGTTTACATCCTTTAAAAGTTCTAACTCAGTACAGACGAGGTGACGTCCTACTTTTCACATTCATGTTCAATTCACAAACATAAAGAGACTCTGAGCCATTAGGGAAGCTTTCATTTTGGCTGGGGAAGGATGAAATGATAGTGATAGTGGCTTTCATAGCAGAAAATAATTGTATACTTTTCTTATTATTATTTTTGGCAAGGCGTGCACATTTCGGCTTTCCGGTGTATTACATCATTACATTGTATAATGCATCATAATGATAGAGTGAATAGAGATGAAGAAATGCCAGCGTCTGCTGCAAGTTAAAAGAGAGAGACATTGCATGCATTTTCAGCTGGGGAGGCTGCTGTTCAGCGAAGTGTTCTCTGAGATGAAACAAAGCTGCCTTCCCACTTGGCATTCACATTAATTGTGGACTTGCCAACCGGCCAGTTTCATTGGTGTATAAATTAGTGGGGAATAATTCCACTTGTCTCAAAAACCAGAATATCTGAGGAATGCTTCCTGAGATGGTGACTTATCTGCTTTTCTGTGGTTTGTGCCCAGCTCCCAGCAAACCTCCAGGATCTGCTAAACACAAAAAAAGCTCTGTGTCCTACCCTGGCATACCTGTGTGAGAGGTAATGGTTGTCATTAGGACAAATACAAGTTTTATTATTTTCGGCGGCATGTTTTGCAGATGTAGTAAAATAAATCATTTCGCAAATCCTCATTATTGAAAAATGAAAATCCATTGACATCTCCTGAGAGGAAATTTAAAGATGCTGGTTGTTATTAATAATAATACTAGTAAATGCTAATTGAGAGTCGATGATCGTCTAGGAGCTGCCAATCAGGACGTGTCAACGGATGCTAAGATAGCCAGTTACAAAGGAAAAGAAAATTCTAGTCAGCTCATTTGTTTTGTTATGTTTGTTTGCCATTGTGTTGCAAAATAGATTCTTCTTCAGTGACTAAAACATATTTTTTAATAATCTAGATTTAGCCAGATGTATTTGACACTGCCTCCTAAAGGGTCCTGTTTTTCTTAGTTCCTGCCTCAGACGATTATAGTGAGGATAAATATATGACCCAGGACTTTCAATGTCCCTTGAACATTTTACATGAAAATTAACGGAATCTTAAACATTCACTCTTTCATTCCTTAACTGCTTATGTAGTGGGTGCTTTCTGCTGTGCTGGTGCCCGAGAGATAAAGGTTAACAACAGACTTGGAGCCTCTGTTCTTGGAGCTTGTGGTCCAGAGATCTAGATGTCCTTATGCCAGAGCGGCTGGACGATTCTGGCCATACCGGGCTTTGTCCACTTGCATCGAATCTGTTCTGAGAGTCAGTCTTGGACCAGTTAGCCTTGAATTTACGGAGAGAGGCCACATTGGTCTTAATATTTATTCAGTCTCCTTAAGCCTTAGTGGAAAGGAAAAGGAAAAAAAAGTGTTAAACCATTTAGTTGGAAACAAAGTGCATGGGTGTTTCCATTGTTAACTGTTTATATGTAGGCATCAAGGAGGCTCACATTTTTTGTCCTTCAGGTAGGAGAACATTTTGGATTTTCACCAGCCCTGCAAGGCAAGGCTTACATAACCCAGTAAAATAGAGATGTATTTAGTTATTAAGAAATTCGAATTTCTTAGCTAGCCAGCCAGTCAGTCTGTTACCTGGGTATTTGACCATATCCGCACACATTGTAGCTATCAAGTGCTTTACAATTTATTAAACGTTTTTGAATGCAGTACCTCATTTGCTTACTGGTGAAGATCATGGGCATTGGAGTCATTTAGATGAATAGGGCTGGGTTCAAATAGTGGTTCTGCCATATATTTATGAAATGACCTTAAATTCTGTAAGCTTTGGTCTCCTTGTAAAATAAGGATAATAGCTATTTCACAGGGTTGCTATGAGAGACAATGAGATAATCCATTAAATTAGCTTATGGGAAACACTCGATAGATGGTAGCTGTTTTTTTTTTTTTTTTTTTATAATTTCCAATCCTTATTAAACGACTTCATGAAGAAGCCTACTAATGATCCCACAATATCCTCCCATTTATTTTCATCTTCATGTGGCTGTTCAGGCAGACTTCTTTCCAGGAAGCTTCCCTTTTCTTCCTTTAAGTATTTCCTGCCCATTCCTGAGGGCTCAGTTGGAGGTTTTCCCCCTGACTTCAGCACTTGAGTTCACTACTCCACAAATACTTATCTAGCTTCACTGTATGGAAGTCACTACATTAGGTGCTGCAAACACAGTAACAAAAATGGGAGAGATCATTGTCCCTGCCTCCATAGAGCTTATGTTCAATCAGAGGAGGCAGCCTCTCAACAACTATTGCAAAGATAAGTGTTTACATGGGTTGGATGAAATGCTCACAAGGTGAGGGGTATTAAGGAGGCAAATCCCTGGGGACTGACATAGTCTGGGGTTGGAAAGATTTCCCTGAGGAGGAGGTATTGGGTTAAGATCCAGAAGGTGATGATTAATCCAAGGAAGAGGGTCAGGTAACATGTGGAGATAATCTACCACATTCTTTACCTGTACAGAGCCTTGAGGAAGATGTAACCTGCCTTGTAAGAGCTTCTAATTTAGGGGAACACCTTTTCTGGCCACCAGTGAACAGTGAGCTGCTTTTTCTTGGAAGCCCAGGAATGCTTACTGTTGGAAGCATTTTTTTTTTAAACTTCTTTCCAGATATGCATTGTTTCTCCATTCATTCATTTATTTGAAAAATATTTATAGGATATCTAGAGAGATTGTCCAGTATAGAAATGTCCTCGCTTTACATGCATTTATGTAACCAACTACCTTTAAGGTATATGTTTATACCTATAGATCTGTCTTGTTTACTCCATTACAGTCCTGACTGCAGAATCCAGGTCTCTCATCACTTTCTGTCCCATTCAGTACCTTGCACACAGTAGGCACTCAGTTGATATCGATGACCCCAGGTGAGCCCTGGGCCGATCTTTCACATGGCAATTTTCTGCCATACTTTAAAAATCCCTGGCAACATGTTGTGATGTTGAATGTTTCTAGCCTAACAAAAAACATAATTAGGAAGGTAAATCTGCTGAAGCTGAAACAAATCATTTAATTCATTCCACAAGCCAAATGGAAAATGATTTTGAGATTATCCACCGTATTGGGTTATCTGCTCTACTGCTCCGTACCATTAGCTCAGGCAGTTGGGAATTGCTTGCAATTCACAAAGAAGCAGATTGTGTTTGGTTTGTGTTGGCTGTGTACCCTCTTCTGAAGTGGCTGTAAGTCCTCTCCAATTCGGCGAAGGCAGCCAGTCTGGATGGCCAGTAGGCTGAGTAGGGTTCTCCCATGTTGGTGTTTCTAAGTAATGTGGGGCTCGTGTACGCACGTCTATGCCTGCCTCATTCTGTTCTAGTTCCCCATCAGCTGAAGGTGGAGCCTCGTCCATGCTTCATCATCTGAATTTCTAGATGACCCATCGCTTCCTATTAACATTTCATCTTTCTTAGGGGCAAAAGTGACCCGATACTATGTTATCCAGGTCATTTTCCTTTTGCAAGAGGTAAGATACTGCCTCTGGTTCCAAGAGGCTCTAGAAAGATATCCAACCATATAGAAGCCCCCTTGCCTGTGGGAGGGTTTGGGATGCTGAGCTTTTTGCACAGTTGAATCCAGTTACGTACTTTAACATAGTTCAGTGTTCTGAGATGTCTTCCTGCTTCCTTAGCTTTTGAAAGCTCACATGTCTAATATGGCAAGGTAGGGTAGCGCCATCATGGGACACTTATTCCAAGCTTTGTGGAAACCTGCCTTAGACCAGCTTGCTTTATTCAGAAAGAGAAGAGTGGATAGAAGCTGTACTTCTGAAAGGTGCAGTTTTTAGGCATGAACTTTTAAGGGCCCTGGGGCCCAACACTGCAGTTTTAAAGAAAGTTCAGATTCTATTCACAAAACCTGGGAGTGGACCCTTCAGTAACTGATTGACGGAGAAGATGGGGAACACATAGATGGAAAGGTAGAGAGCAGATAGCTGATTATTAGAAACATACATCACTGAGCCCTTTGTGGACTTCTCCCTGTCTCACTAGGGATTTACTTAGGTGGTCTTAAGAATTTTTCTTTTCGGCTCTGCTCAATAAATTTGGGGGCCCTTCCCATCCTTTGGAGCTGTGAAGAGCACAGTGACACTGGTACTTTGTGGACCCAGAGGCTCCTGCAGGGCTAATATGGGCCATTCTGGCCAGGCTTCTGTGAGGCCAAGACAGGCAGACCCAGGCATTGGCAGGTGTCACACTCTATTAGAAAAGCTGCTTATGAGTTTGGCTGCATGTCCTCAGAATGTGGGAAGGCTGAAATCTTGGGGGAAATAAGTTAATAAAAAGAAAACACCTGACTCAAAGCAGGTTACTTAAATAGATTAGGCAGTTTGCTAATATCACACTACAAATGATGCTTTTCTTTTGTGAACCCAGATAGAATAAAAGACAACTGAGACTGTCTCATAAAAAGTATCATAACTTTTGTATCAAAAATACTGTTGTAATCCAAATGCTTGGTTCCATCTACATTAGCATGAGAAAGACCATGGACTTCTAGATCTAGCATGATGGTAGTGTGGCTCTCCACAATAGAGACTTTTGCCTAGATTTTTTTTTTTTTTGCTCAGGTAGAACTCCCAAGCTATTAAAAAAAAGAAAAAAAGGACAAGATCATCTTAATCTCTAACAGCACTGAAGGACACTGGCTCCCGAACTGTGGTAGCAGTTCCGCCTGGATTTCTGTCCCCTTTGTGTGTTCTCATTACCTATGCCTCTGCTTGGAAGTTGACTAAAAAGGTAAATTAGGGCATGATTCTTATGGTGACGACTCTTGGTCATACAATCACAAGGAATTGAATTTGGCCAACAACCACATGAGCTTAGAAGAGGATCTCAAGATCTAGAAAGGGCCACACCCCTGATGGACTCTGTGATTGCACTGCGATCGAGTAGAGAGCCCTGCTGAGCCAGAGGCCAGACCCCTGATCTGCATGCAAGCAGAAACTGGGAGATAATAAATGCATGTCGTTTTAAGTCATGAAATTTGTGGTCATTTGTTCTATGGCAATAGAAAACCAGTACAGTGATTCTCTTCAGAAAATATCCCATCATAATACTTAAGTAACAAAATCACTGGGTGTGCATCTAGGAGGCAGTGTAAAACTGCAGTGGACACACAACTTCTAGCCTGTAGGCTAACGTGTGAAGTCAAGTGCGTCTGTGCTTCTGCTGCCTCCAAGGGAGGAATACCTTCAGTGTGCCTGGGAGACTGGCCTGTCCCCTGTGCCCCTGCTGTCACAGACTTCTTTTCAACTCTCTTTGCAGGCACATACATTTGATCCGAGTGGGGATTATTAGTCCTGAGGGGCCTGGAGGGAGGGGTTGGTGGTGACAAGTCTCTTTCCTCTCCTACCAGTCTTCACCCTCCTGGAATTTCAACGAAAGCCGTTCACTGAGAATCCACAGGGTTATCCAGATAGACTTTCATGCTGGTCCTTTTGTGTTTCGCCCCAGGGAGAATCTGGCCAACTATATATTCATTGATATTTTCCCCATTATTTATTACCTAGACAGAATAGCATGATTAATTATTGATCATAGACTAGTAACTGATTAAAGTGTGGTTCTGATCAGCAGTCAAAAGTCATTTGTTTCCAGGCATTCATGGTTCCTGCATAGAGAGTGGCAAAACAATACTCTCTTTTCAGTGCATAAAATATGACACCTGTAGGCAGGCTGTAGTTATAAGCCAGCAACAGAGCTCTTCGCCTGTACTTTGTCTTAATAAATGGGAAATAATGATTTGCTGAAAGAGAGAAACTGTTTGGAAGATTTACATGTAGAGAATACAATGTGAAGTATAATTGGAGGATTCTAATTAGAATTGTTTCTCATGGACTGAATGCTTTGCTGAAGAGAAACTCACTAGGAATAGCTCTTTACCATCTGGGAAGCATATCAAATTTTGTTTCATTCTGACTTTATTTCTGGGTTTATTCTCCTTCTCCACCTCGTCTTCAATCTCCCCTTCTCTTCCTCTCCCCCTTCCTTCCTGGTTGCCTCCCTCCCTCCCATCTTTATACCTTTCATTGGATAGTCTGCATCAGGGGTTGGCAGACTGGGCCTGTGGGTCAAATCTGGCCACCACCTGTTTTTGTAAATAAAGTTTTGGAGCACGGCCAGGCCCCTTTGTTCTCATACTGTGTGTAGGTGCCTTTGGACTACAATGGCAGCTACACAGTTGTGACGGGGACCATGTTGCCACAAAGCCTAAAATGTTTACTTTCTGGCCATTTACGAAAGAGAGTACGCTGACCCCTATTTTATGTTCCAGGCACTGGGGACACAGTCCCTACCATCCATGGTTTCTGTTATGTGACCGTCTAATTATACTATGTTGTGGAGGGTAGGGTGATAGACCTCTGAATGAAGTACCGTGGGAACCAGGGGATATATTTAAGAAGTGGGATGAGAAGATGACATCTGCAGTGAAGGTAATATTTGAGCTGGGGGTTTTCTGGCAGTTTGGAAGTGGAGAAAAAGAGTCAGGACTTGAATCTTACAGCCCAGGTATTTTATTTCAGCCCCATAAAACACCCAACCCAATGCTGCATTTCCTTCTTTGGATGATATACTTTTTTTTTTCTGGACAGTTATTAGTGGGTCTCCAGCATAGAGATATCTCAAGATGTGGATGGTTTTGTGGAATCTAAGTTTTCTCTTGGATATTAGAAGCTAGTGAATTGATAAAGAGTCGAGCTTCCAATAGTGGAGAGTGGCAGGAGGTCCTGATTGGCCAAACTGTTTCAGACCTCCAGGGTTGCTTACAGAAGACACAGCTTTTGTCTTGAAAATTTTAAGGGCATGGCTTCATTACTCTGTTAATTGCAAATGGAGTCAGTTGGCACCAGATGAGGAGGAGACTCCCACATGCCCACAGACAGAGGTGGCCTTAGGGTTTGTAGCAGTCTTTTCTGCAAGAGAGAGGTGTCCCTGAAGTTTTGACAGTGAGGTCCCTCCACCCCCTGCTATGAACTTGGCTGGAAGCTAAGTTCATTCCAGAAACAAGCAAACAGTATAATTTTTCTTCTGTCTTCTAGAAAAGTGTTCAAACCCAGAGTGGGGTTCATTTTAGGAATCTAGTTTCAGTCCACCTAGGATTCTTTCCAGGCCAAGCAAAGACAGAAACCTAATTATAAAAATCAAGTAAAGACCAGAAACCAAGTTCAGATTTAGGAAATCTTTTTCCATCAGAGCAAAAAGTAGAATTGGTACAAGTTTGCTTTCTAGAAAAAAGGAAATAGTGGAAGAATTCTAGAAATTACTTGAAATTGAATTTTTAAAATATTGGGCAAGCAAGCCTTTGCCAAAGAAAGAAAATAAACTGACTAGAATGGGTGAAACCATCCCACTTCATCTCCTAGTTCCCAAGATGTCAATTCCTGCATGAGAAGATTTTAATCCAAGATTTCTAAGGCAAAAGGAACTCCCCTTTATTGAATGTGGATTGAATGACAGTTGAGTGACATGACATATGCTGACTTTTAAACTTACACATAAACCCCTGGATTTTGTCCCTGGAGCTGTTAGGTTCTCTTCTCTAGAAACTGTAGAGACTTCTGGCATACCTAGGAAAGGTAATGGTGTCAAGTTAGGAACCTAAGAATTGAGCCAATTTTTTTTTTTTTTTTTTTTTTTTTTTAGTAAAATTTCAACTTTATTTGGCCAATGTATTCAATTCCAATATCGTGGTAGAAACGGCTGCAGAACGGCCCGCACGTGGTTCGGCTCAAGCACCCTTGGCCGTCGCCCAGCCTGGAAATGGAGGGTTCTGGTTGTGCCTGCCGCAGGCCTCAGGTGGTGCTGGAAGTCACAGAGCAGCGGGGAGCCTGGCTCGGGGAGGAAGGGGGGCCACCCGGGTCTGCCCTGGGCTCAGCCAGCATCCACCCCCGCCCCAGACTTGCTATTGAATCTCCGCTCTCCATTTCTTAGCCCGAGGCCTTGGTCAAGTCACCTGATTTCTCTGAACCCTGATTTCTTCATCTGTAAAAGGGGGGGGGTAGTAATAGTGATATGATGTAGCAATTGTGAGATTTTTATGAAGTAGTTAGCATCATGACCAGCATATAGTGGGTGATTAATAAATCCTTGCTATTCTTATTTTTAGTTTGACGTACAGTAATTTGATTTCCTAGAAGGTTTGGAATATTCAAGAGTGACATGGACTTTCAAGTTCACTCTCTTGCCCACATGCATTTGGAATGTGCTCGCCACATCAATTTAAATCACTATGGTGCTTACCAAGCAATTTATGAGCACAGATTTCTGAATGTCTGCTTGAAGAATGGACAACCGAAAGGACAATGGCGTCTTTAGGAGACAAGTCTATTTACTCAACAGCCATTGAAAAGGCATTATGCGTCAGACACTGGGCAATGGCTCAGGAGACAAAGATAAATAAAATATTGTTCTTGGCTCATAGTTTTATGGTCTAGTTACTCTATGGACATGTTAACAGAAGATTATAATTCTGTATAAAAAGTGCCATGGTGGAATCTGTGGGATTCAGATGGCAGCAAGCGGATAGGAAAGGCCTCATGGAAGAAGCTTTTGAGTTGAAATTCAAAGAACAAGCAGGTGTTTTTCAGGCAGGCAGGTGAGGGGAGGACATGCCAGGCAGAAGGAACGATGCAGAATGACACCGCGGTAGTTCAGCACTGCTGGGGTAGAAAGCACATCTAGGATAGAGTGGAGGGAACTGCAGCTGGACAGGTTGGCTGAGCCCTATGTGCCCCACAAAGGCATTCTATTTTAATCCTGTAGGTGGGAGGGAGCCATTGAGAACTTCTGAGCAGGTGAGTCACATGATCCAATATGCTTTCTAGAAAGATAATCTGGTTGGCAATGTGTAGGACTAATTGGAGAAAGGGAGGCAGGGAGATAGATGAGTTATGAGGCCTTTGCTGCAAGTACCTGGGCAAGAGATGATGATGTTCCAACCCAGGATTGTGGCAGTTAAGAAGGGAGGGCATGTGAGTGATGTTGCAGAGATAGGAACTGATTCAGATGGACATTATTGGAGTAAAGTCTGTTTCAGGTACACAGGTCATCTGAGATCTCCTGTGATTTGTGGTGGGATCTAGACCACAGAATGGGCTCTCGCTGGTTTCATCTGGAAGACCACTATTGGCCTGCTTACGTTAGCTCCTTGAAATTATAAATGGGACCAGAGACTCATTCCTCCAAGGTCAATTCTTGCTGATTGATGTGAAGTTGCATATTTCACAATGGGTCAGTCTAAGTACAGATTCAGTGCCCACGGTCTGTGGGTCTTCATTTATCATCAAAAGGAAGTAGTCTATCAAAAATGGACAAGTCACATTTTCCCTACAAATTCTGGGTTTTTGGAAGGCAGCTATGCTTACAACTATACCACCAATGCAAATTCTGGGTTTTTGGAAACTGAATAAAACTCTACTCTCTCAAAGATTATATTTAAATATTATACTATTTACTATCCACCCATATATCTGTCCATCCATCACTTAATATTGGTGAAGAGCCAGAAAAACTACCTGTGAATTATAACAGGTAGATGAATCCATTTACCAACTGTTACGAGCATGAAAGAATCAGGAAAATTCAAAATATAGATATGGAAACATCTTTTGTCAAATCTAAAATCCACAAAGCCTCTTTGTTTGCTTGCTCTCATAATGCAAATCTTATGTTTGTTAATATCCAGTATAATTTTGTAAACATGACATAAGCATTTTGCACATATAAGATTGTGTGTGTGTATGAGTGAATAGAATGTTTCTTTTTCAAAAAGTACTTGCTAATGAAGTAATTAGTAGGGACATATTTTTTTGCTTTGTGTGTATATGTGTGTATAAATATGTGTGTGTATATATATGTTTATGTGTGTGTATATATACACACATATATATTCATATATATACACACATATATATTCAGTCTGATTCTTAATATATGCTAATCTTCATAGCACATGTAATATTAAAAGAAAATTTGGTAATACTTTAAATGTCCTATCATTGTGAATTCATTTTATATTCATTGGAATAGCATTGATCAAAATGAATTCATTTGGTATTCATGTAGATGTCACATGTACTTCCATAGGTGTTTCATTGTAAATTAGCATTTCTCAGAGGACACTTAAAATAAGTGTTACTGAAAGTCCTCATTACACATATTGCCGAGATTAGTACATTAAGGATCATGTACTTACATAGTACTAATGCATTTCTGCCACTTAAAATACTGCATTACCCATTTCTGATATCTAGCAAATATCTAAGGCAATTTTGAGAATTACTGATATCCTAAAGGAAGTGGTACTTTTATGATTAAGCAGGTTACCTATATTTTGCTCTGACTTTTTTAAAAACTAAAGTTCTGTTAGATATAAAAAAGAATTAAAAATGAAATTTATGTGATAACAGTGGTTTTTAAATAATTTTCATATAGTCAGGCATACAAAGAAAGTAGAACCATATGTAATCTTATTTTTGATCAATAACCTTGCTTAAAAAAATCAAGTGAAATGTAAATTTTGTGGACCAGACTGTAGATGTGTCAAGGAAACACTGAATTTTTGGATGTACCAGTTTTGAGCTTGACTTATCTCAGATACAACAAACATAAACAAATTAAGGGCCACTCATCTTTGTGATTTATGCTGTCTTTGTAACTCTCCCATTGCTCTTTTTGGTAAAAATATGTGTTGTGATTATCATGGATGTTGGGAGGATATAAGTGGTGGCTCACCTGGGTGGAGTTTGGCTGCGGGGGAGTACATCAGTAAGTCAGAAGTGTGGTTGGCTCTTCTCAGCTTCCTGAGAATTCTGACAGACAAAGGGGGAAGGTTCTGATGACTGACATGGTGGTAGCCACAGGCTTGCAGATCAACCAAGTACAGTTGGGATAAATTTGGGATTTATCACAATATTCAGAGTATTGGTTGGGATGTCTGTCTTAAAGTCACACTCAAAAGATGTAAAATATGCTTTGAAGAAAAGCATTTCCTAGTACACTGTTAGTGGGAATAAAAAATGGTGCAGCTGCTACGGAAAACAGTATGGAGGTTCCACAAAAAATTAAAAATAGAACGACCATATGATCCGGCAATCCAACTTCTGGTATTTACTCAAAAGAATTAAAATCAGCATCTCAAATATTATTTATTTATTTAGCCTTGATAAAGAGGGATCTTCTGTGATATTTGACAATATAGATGAATCTTGAGGATATTATGCTAAGTGTAATAAACCAGTCACAGAAAGATAAATGCATGATTCCACTTCTATGGAATATCTAAAATTGTCATGTTCATAGACCTAAAGAGTGGAATGATGTTTTCCAGGAGCCAGGGGAGGGAGGAAATGGGGAGTTGCTACTCAAGGAATATACAGTTTTAGTGAAGCAAGGTAAGTTCTAGAGATCTTCTGTACAACATTATATCTATAGTAGACAATACAGTATTGTAAACTTAAAAAAATCTGTTGAAAAGGTAGACATACTATTAAATGTTCTTACCAAAATAAAATTAAAATCAAGTAAAATAAAATTAAGAATGTACTAGGTTTTAGGATCATGCAAGGGAAAACCTATAGATAGTGCTTCTAGGACATACCCAGTCATCAAATGTAGGTCCCAAGTTCTTTTCCTTTTTAGATTCTTTTGTTTTTGTCTTCCTCTCTGCATGGGCAGTTTGCTGTCTACACCTGGTACTGCACTGAAGGACTGCCCTGAGAAGGACTTTCCCCCCTTAGCTGCACCAACACTGTGGGGAGACAGCACCTTATTTGGCGCTGACTCAGGGGGAGCCAAGTTTCCAGCAGGCTACCAACTCACACCTGCAGAATTTGCCGCACATCCGTTTTGCAAACACACAAAATGGGTAATTGGGCACACAAATGCCTATTTGCATTGCAATTTGGCATTTGTATACACAGTGATGGATTTTTTTTCATGTGCAAATGTGGGGGATGCAAGTGCAAAATGGATGTCCTCAAGAAGGGGCGCCTTTAAAAACATATATATCTTTTCAGAATCCTGCTAGAAATTTGAGGAGTGCCAGGGAAATAGGTAGAGACATGGGTGGATGTCTTTTACTTTTTTTTTCCCCTCCATCCGGGAAAAGCCCTGATAGCATTTGTTCTTTTTTGAGGAAGGGGCTACTTTTTCCCAAGTAGGCAGAGGGACATCCAGGCTTTTTCACCATAATAAAAGATTTATCTAAGGTATTACAGAATCAGCTAATAGATAGTAATTACTTTAGCTCTAATGAAATGTGAGGAGTTTTTACATTCTTCAGGTGGTTGGCATTTTATCAAACGTGCCATACACTTGTTTTGAGGTGCCTTGCTCTGTGTTTATGTTACACTCCCAAACACGGAAATGTTAGGAACCATAGATTTTTTTTTTTAAACAACTAATCAGAATGATGCAGAAAAAAATAAGGGTGGCCCTTTGTACAAAGAATGGAGGCAGTGTGGAGGTGTTCCACATGTTTCAGCTCATTTTCTGGTTTCTGTTTGTTCTGTCTGGCCCTGTCCCTTTATGCTGCAGTGCTGCTCATTCAAATCTCCTCATGTCTGGAGGGGCTCAGGAAAAGAAGCTGTTGAGTACGCACCTGAGGGAACCTAGGCTACGGCCCAGGACTCTGCTTTGCTGGTCACTGACCTGTATCTGTCTGCTGTCCCTGGCTCTTGTCCCTGGTACCACTTGAGTCCATATTTTCCTCAGATCTCTTCTGCTTTTAGCAATTTGCAAGACCATGTCTTGGCTCTTTTGGGTGCTGGCTTTCCTGCTTGGTTGGGCCTCTACTTTCTTTGCTTTGGCAGTGCCTGTGATACTTTGTGGAATGTGCTTCTAGGAGATCTTGACCTAAGGCCAAGAGATGGTTCAGACTTGAACTTCTGCCCGACAACTACGGGTATCGATCAAGGCTTTGGCCCTGGCTCTCCACTTCTTTCTCTGCATGTTCTTACTCTTTGTGAGCTGGGGCACACTCATGCCTTCCATTACCACCTGTAGTCTGATCTGTACCGCCAGCCCATTTTCTTCCAGCTTCATTGTGCAGTCCTTTTCTCTCATTTAACATGCCTACAACCAGATCTGGTTTCCTCCGCTTAATTTCCTCTTACTATAGTACTTGACTTGCTGTCTCAATCTTTTCCTCTTCCAGGCTTTTTATCCTCATTGGTGTCTGTCTTTTCTTGCTGCGTCTCATCCCAAGGGCCATCAAGTCTCATCGAGACCCCTTTTGAAATGTCTCTTAGGTTCTAAGCCTTTCTCTTTACTACAGCCTCCACCATCTGGTGATATTTACTGCCTGAGATGTCTTCTTGCTTCACTGTTGTTTCATTAAATACTCTGGTTACTATGGCTTTCATCTGATTATGAACTAAAGAGCTCCGTATTGTCTGATCAAGTTCCCACTACCCATTGTGATCTTCAAGGCACATATTCAACATTATTTCCCACAGTAATCGTGGTAAATTCCTTAACAGCTCTCACTTCAGACTTTTCTCTTCATTTGCCCCCATATGTGTCTCTCCCACCCACCTCTGTTTTTTTCCGTGTGGATTTCTCAACTAGGAATGTTTTTCCTTCCTCCTATTTATCTGACCCCCAAACAACCCTTGAAGTCTCCACAAATCCTAGTTCCTTATTAAAAAAACAAAACAAAACAAAGAAAACTCTACTTTTAATTATCTCAGACCAATACAATTTTCCTGACTCTGCATAAGGATAGTTATTCTGCTTTATAATTTCATGCCCTTTGCAGTACTTAGCACAGTGCTAGTCATATGGAAAAATGCTCATTTAATACTTCTTGACTTTGTCTTCATATTTCATAGGGCTAGAGGTTAGAAGAGGAGGTTGAGGAGTTGGTAGCGGGGGATGTCCTAAAGCTCTGCTAAAAATTCTCTATTTACAGTGCTGCAGGCACACCAGGTTGTTGTTATTGTTTTAAATTTAAACTCTGGTTCCTCCCCTTTCCTCCCCCTCCAGAGTAACAAGGGCCTAATAGGCTTCATGAGTAAGTGCCTATTTTTATTAAAGACAAGTGTAATCTTTTGTAGACCAAATGTCCCTATCATAAATGCTAACGGAGAAAAATATTAGGACTCATTTATTTATGAACCTGTTAATAATGAGGTGCAGTTATGAAAAAAGGCTTCCTCAGCAAAAGCTCCTGAACAAACAATGCACACTGGGGAGAAAGTAGCTAGTTAGCCTTCTTGACTTAGATAAAGCTATGGAGAAATGACAAGTGCCAGTAATTAGCCCAGCCTCTTCAACAAGATAACCCTATACATCTTTGTCTACTTCAATCACCAAAGACTCCGATTCAGTGTAAAATTAAACCTTGGATGCCATCAATTTCTGTTAACCTCTTTATATTGTTCTGTGTTCATGCCTATGTGATAGATTTTGTCATTTTATTAAATGGTGACATCTCTACAGACACGTGACCTAAAAAATCTGTTTGCTCCTTAGCAAAGTATTCCTGATCTTCTCCTAGTATGTTTTACAACCAGGAGACTAGGTTTATTCCCACATCCTATTGGTGAACTCCTAGTCTTTAGGAACTTGACACTTTTGTTTGTTTGAGCTACGCTGCTCTTTTTTGGCTGTTAACCCCAAACCTGTCCTTCCCCGAATACTAGCAGCTTCTGGATCAAGCTGTTATATTCACATACCTATCAAGAAAACTCTGATTTGAAGCATCTTCTCCCTTCATGTTTATTTCCTTCTTCCCACTCAATGCCAGTCTCTAGGCTACTTTAAAGGCTCCTGATTACCTATGACTTCAACTGTTCACTTTAATCTGGGCTATTTTGAAGTTGTAATGTCTAGTATTCTTTGCTGCCAATAGACTTTTATTAATTTATTTTTTATTGTTGTAAGGAGTAGCAGTAAGCTATATCCAAATAGGGAAATAACCGGAAATGATACAAAACCACAGTTTGACTTTGGGGTCCAGGTTTATCTACAGTGTCTTGGGTAGACTCATGTTGAAGCCAGTGGAACCAATGAGCATTGAATATTTTCAGTTGTTCCCCCAGGCCCAGCTTAAGGTCATTGTGTTGCTTATGTCTGAGGCACCTCTGTGTCCCGGCACAAGGGAACGTCATGCAGTTTAGAGGAAAAGTATACAGAGCTGTTTCCTTCTAATGTGTGCTAAATTCCCTACTCTTCTTCACTAACGTTCTTCTGAAGTTTATTTCATTAAAGTGTTTATTACCATTTAATTTGGCTCAGATCTGCAGTCCCTCCTGTCCTTTTCCTAGGGACCTCACTTCTCTGGTTGAGTAATATTTGAGTTTTAATGTGCTTACCCCACCTTTTCTTAACTATGTTGTGATCTTTTCTCTTTCCGTTCCATAGACAGTATCGCAGGCTTGCTCCGTCATGGTGAGAAAGGTGCCAAAATTTAGCTCCTGTAGACTCCTTTCCCTTTGATCCCTGATTACAGTGGGTTGTGGGGAAATATTACAAGCTATCATTTACATATGTATAATACACAGTATTTTAAGATACACGTTATCTACCCAGTAGAGCAAAACAGCTTACAACAATAAATGGAATAAAGCACACTTAGTGTTTAAAAGCACGGGTTGCTTTATGGTAAATGCTGAGGGAGCCTTTGCAACAGAGCCGCTTATCAAGGACACGTTGTTCAGGGTCTTCACCTTGGAGTGATTGTTTGCTGTGACCTGCAGCTTGGCCCTATGGCTTAGTTAGAGAGGAACTTTGAGTAAAAAAGCCATTATATTTTACATTTGCCAAGTTTTGGGTAGTTGAAGAAAGAGGTAGTGATGGGGAAAGAAAGGCAGAAAGGAAATTAGAAAGGGGAAGAGATTCAGAGAAAAGAACATTGATACTTTGGAAACAAAGAAAACCCACCTAGAGAGCTCTTCTGTGTGAAAAAGACATCACCATGGGAATGACATACAAAATGCACCTTTTGCTTGTAAGTGACTGTGATGGAATATTTGGATGATTAGCCAGCCTCCTGAGAAACCATCTCCAACAAACTTAGGAGAGGACACCCTGAATCAGCACAAATAAGAATTCTGTCTGAGAGCTCCACCAGAAAAACAAACAGTACAGCCACAAAAGGAGTAATTTTTAGAGGGGGAGTAGCTGTCCAGTTTGTATCTCTAAATGTTGAAAAGTTTATGGAATGCAGTGCTCCAAGTCATATTCACATTTTTTTCTTCACTCTGTTCTGGCTCCTCTGATTTCTGATTATTTTGTTTCCCCTCTAAAATGTCCAGGGCTAGACAAGACTCTTTGATGTGACTGCCATTTCTCCCCTAGCCCTCCCACCTGCACTCCTCCTCCCTATCTTTTCCCTGTGTGGCCTGAGCTTTAATTCTCTTCTCCAGACACTTCTCAACTTTTCATGTGTTCCTCCCCTATTTAAAAAAAAAAAAGAAAAGAAAAGAAAGAGAAAGAAAGAAAAAAGAAAAAAAAAGCTCGTGTGGTTTAATTTTCATTATTTTTAGGTGTTAAGTTTTAGATTAGCACACTATGTCTTAAACCACTGTATTAGAATGCTGCTTGACTCACTTCCAAATTGAAGACCTTTTAAAAAAATTGAAGCAGTCCAATAATTTTAAATCACTCTACACTGTGCATTGCAATTTAAAATTATTGGAGTGCTTCAAATTTTTATAAGCCCTTGAATTTGGAAGTGATCAAGGTTCTAGGCATACTCAGTGTAGAGCAATTTAAAATTATAAGAGCTGTCAAATTTTTATATAAGCACTTCAGTTAGAAAAGGGATTTGGGTTCTGGGCATGTGCAGAGAAGAGCCATTTAAATTATTAAAAGTACTTCAATTTTTTTTTCCCCAAGCACCTGATTTTGGAAGAGTTTTGGTTTGTGCAGCCTAAAGTGACAACTTCTTTGAGAGAATCTGTGTAAAGAGACTTTCAATCTTTCAAATAAGGCCAGCACTGTGGGGATGTGAAGTAGGTAGCTGCCTTTCTGGGGTGAGCTAGAGGACACAAGGAGAGTATCTCTGTGGCTTGGCTTCTTGTCACTTTTGAAGTCCTTTGTTTGGTAAAGGCATTGCTAATTTCTATTAACTCACTGATACACTAAGAGCATGGCTCTGGGGGACTCAAGACTCACAAATATTTTGGTAGAGAGGGGAGGGAGACAGGTCTCTTGATATGAGCCCTGTTTCTGGGGATGATGTTTCTGGTCATCTCACATGGGGTCTCTCAGACCCTGAGGCTCTGGCTGAGAAAATACCAGGTGGCCTCAGAGGTAGGGCAAGAACGTAAAACTGACTTTGCGTGTCAAGATTTTATTGAGAATTGATCCCCTCCCCAACTTAAGCTAATCATTAAAAAAGGTAGATTCCATGGTACTTTTAAAGTTCATTTGCATTATAGCTTGCCTAGGATATCAATTTTCTCTTTTCTGAGAAGTGAAATATTATTCATCTGAACCATTTTAAGGAGAAAATTGAAAGGAAGTAGAATCGATAGGTTCAGCTTTAAGGTTGATTTTCCTTATTTCAGCTTTTGGTTGGGAGGTTCAATGATGTGAAGGAAAAAGAAGGGAAAAAAATTTAACAAAATGAAAATAATATTTCTCTTTCAAAGGTTTACTTACAACAAAGGAAAGGGAAGATAAACAATGTAAAATTTAGGTACTTTGCAATTGTGATTTTTATTAATTTCTCACCTCAGCAAGATTTAGATGACCATTTCAAATATTTACCTTTATAAGAAATATGTCAGTCGTGTTGCCATATATGACTATGCCATTTGGAAAATGTTTTGTGGGTCCTTGAATTTCTTAAAGGGGAAATGGCTTTAAATCAGGAAACCCGAACATGAAAAAAACATTCAGTCTTCCGAACTTCTTCAGAGGGACACAGGTTCTTTTTGAAAGTTGAAATGCTCATTGTTGTGGAGTGTGAAGTATTCAGTTATCCAAAGTTCTTATAAAGGCACAAAATGAAACTTCCTATCCTCTTCTCTCTCAGGAACATACAGCTGTGACAGCGAGCCAGCAAATACGCTGGCCTCACACAGAGCTCTGGGCCTCCCTGTCCTTGCCTGCAGGTAAAAGGGATGCCGGTCCTTCCTTTTTCTTTGAGCTGGGGACTGAGCTAGTGTTTGGAAAATGGAAACCACTTAACTTGGTAATCTGCCCTTCCTTTAAGAGTTGTCCAGAGTGTAGCTTACGTCCGTGCCTTTGCCAGCAAACTCATGTGGGCCCTGTGGAAGTTCGATTCAGAGGTCAGCAGGCTTTCCTCTATCCAGGCCATGGGAATGGGTCATTGTTGCGCCTCACCAGTCTTTGTCCCTCAGACAATGGCATGAGACACTGTTTTAGAGTCAGCAGTGCAAGAACAACTTCCTGTGTCTCTCAGGCCCAATGAGTTTGGAGTTAAAATGTCATTTTGTTAATCTAAAAGTTAACATATTAAAAAAAGAAACCAATAAAAGTTAACACATTAATAAATATATTAATTAATTAAATTACCATCTGTTTATCAAATATGAGTCATTGTATTAGGTGCTAAAAGATACAAAGATAAATGAGAAATAGTCTTTCTCAAGGAAAAGCAATAGAAAGACATGAACACAAAAGGCTAGAATATAAGGTATTATATTTTATTTTTTTTTTAAAGATTTATTTATTTTAGAGGGAGAGAGAATGTGAGGATGGGTGGGGGAGGGGCAGAGGGAAAGAATCTCAAACAGACTCTGGCTGAGGGTGGAGCCCAATGCAGAGCTGGATCTTATGACCCATGAGATTAAGACCTGAGCCCATATCACAAGTCACATGCTTAACTGACTGAGCCACCCAGGTGCCTCAGTATTATGATGTATTTTTTAAAATATTTTGTTTATTTATTTGACAGAGATCACAAGTAGGCAGAGAGGCAGGCAGAGAGAGAGAAGGAAGCAGGCTCCCTGCCTAGTAGAGAGCCAATGCGGAGCTTGATTCCAGGACCATGGGACCCTCATGACCTGAGCTGAAGGCAGAGGCTTTAACCCACTGAGCCACCCAGGCGCCCCTTATGATGTATTTTTATTATAGATTATAAAACATGATAAAATATAATGCCTATTCAATATTATTATTGCTTTTTATTTTGGGGGCCTGACTCATTGCAGTATTCCTATATAGAGCAGCTATGTTGTTGTTCATGGTATTTTTAGTCAATAAATAAATACTAATTAGGTGTAAAAAGTAGATGGGATACAAACCAAATACTTGAACAAGTCTTCTCAAATCTGGGCAATATGAAAATAACCTGGGGGGGGGGTGAAGAGGGGGCTTGAAAATGATGACTCCCCAGGACCTCATTCCTAGGGATTTTGATTGAATTAGAATGGGAAGTTACCTTTTTAAAAAGCTCCCCAGCTTTGAGACACACCATTCTAGGGACCTCATGGGGGAGAATAGTGAACCACACTTGGAAAGCAAGCAGAGGTAGTTTTTAGGGAATGTTGGAGCCTGATGGATGGGTATCCTTTATTTAGACAAGGTTTGATGGAGGCTGGGAATAGAGAAAATGGCATTCTCGGGAGCAGGAACATCACAGGTAAAGGCAGGAGCCAGAAAGTACAGAGTATGTTCTGGAAGAGTGAAACCTAGAATGCGCCTACCATCTGCTGTGTGAATGGGTGTAGTAGAAAAAAAGAAGGGGCTGAAACAGTAGGTTGGGTTAGGCTGCAGAGGACCAACATGCCTTTGCCAAGAGTTTGAACTTATTCTACACCTGCTGGAGAACCATCGGAAGTTTGGAAGCCAACAAGTGGCATGAACATACCATTGCTTTAGAAGAACATGGGTATGTGGTGGAGAATGAACCAGAGACGGAAAGCTGGCACAAAGAGAAGCAATGTGGAAGCCAGAGCTTCCAGTAGACCAGGTTAGGGAGGAGGAAAACCTGGGCCAGACCAGCTTGGACAGAGTATAGAGAGGAGAGGGAATTTGGGAGACATTTATGAGACAGTGTTGAATAGATATTTTTGGATAATTGTGTACTGAGATTGAAGACCATTGTGCAGTCAGTGAACATCCAGAGGGAATACAAAAATACTGAAAGAGACAGTTACATTAGCTGGACTATCATATAGAAAGGCCTAACAGACACTTGGTAATAATGGTTCAGAGCCCAGGGTAAGATTCAGCCTAATATTCAGTGTCATGACCCAGAACCCCTTCTCTCTCATCATTTGGGCCTTTGTTTTGGTTTTCCTTTTATCTACATTACTTGAAATAAGTACACATTTTAACAGCATGCATCAAAATGCCAGTGCTCTGTTTTTGATCAGCAGAACTGCAGTTTTACTCAGGGCTTCTAGAAGAAGGCCATTTGCGCTCTTACACCTTCCTCAAAAATGAAAGTTTTGAATAAAAGCCAGTCATAGAATTAAGTCAGGGCAAAGTGGTGTCAGGGGTGAAATTCAAAAGACAATACGTAATAATTGGTTTTAAAACAGGAGCCAGATGAATCATAAGGTCAGACATATGAAAGGAAAAAGCTTTCTCGAGAAGACTTCAGGGCTAAGGCTGCAAGGACCTGTTAGAAAACAAAATGGCACCGGCTGTGATGGGGCCTACACGTGAGACCTGCGCAGGAAAAGCACTCACCATTTCCAGCATGTCTGAGAACAGTTGATGAGAAGAAGGAGATCTTTCTCTCCCAATTGTCTGTGGCTTCCATAGAAAGCTATTTTCCACCATGTCTACAGGCACTGCTTTGTTTCCTCCAGAGAACCCATGAGTCAGGAAAAAGGAAGAGAGGCCCTGAGGCATTCAAAACATTACTGTTTCTGCTGGAAATCCTTGGCCACCCAGGAGAGTAGCTCTAGGACTCAAGTACGGAGTCTTTTAAGGGGGGCACAGATACCTAGAGCTGAGAGGGAGAAAAGATACTAATGCTACAGCTTGGAGTGCTGGGCACTGAGGCCAGAACATGCAGTGATTGGCTCAGAGTCAGGAGGCTAAGGAGTAGTGGGGTCATATATAGAACTGAGGCCTCCTGGCTTCACCGTCAGGTATGGTTCAGCTTACCACTGCACCAGAGGCAGGCTGCCCCAGGACCCTGCACCAGGGTGAGTGACTTTGGGTTGAGGAGGATGAGGAATCCCATCCATTCAAAGATCTTTTTTGTTGTGTTGCTCTTTTGTGTCACTCACCGATAGCTTTTCCTCATTGCTGCATTAAACCGAAGAGAAAATTTGAGATGACCTTTGGAGTTGGGGTTCAAGAGGTTAAAACGTGATCCTACAAGAAACCTCTAGTTCTGTAGCTACCCAGACTTCTCTCTTTGAGCCTTTTGTTATGTTCGTAGAGTCCTGATTTGAAAGATTTTTCTCAGTGAAAATGCATAAACAATGTTTACCTCTTAGGGCTCCTCACACTCACATCTGGCCGTCACCCCTACAGCACGACATATACCTGACACAATGCCCCTGACCTTGCTGAAGAGTGTCGGGGGTGCTCCACACCTCAAGCTGCCCCATTTATTCCCTCTTACAGACTGGCAGCTGGGACACAGCAGTTCTCCTCTGCTGGATCTGTAAGGTCATGGGAACCAGCGGGTTCTGGGCAATCTAATGTGGCTGGTGGAGCACAGTTTGTGGGACTAGCCTGCCAGGGCCCCCGTGCCAGCCCCACCACTTCCCAGCTGGCAGCCTTGGGCATGTCACCTCTCTGCCTCAGCGTTTACAATTTACAATTGGAGATAGTGATACATAATAATAAGATAATAATAAATAATAAATGAATAATATAAATGAGGGAACTAAAAAATAATAAAAGATAAAAATAATAAGGTTGTTATATTCAGTGAGTTAATATGTGTTATGTGCATGGAACAGTGCTGATAATTCTTCAGTTGCTTGCTATTGTTACTAGTAGTAACAGGACAACCGTCATCATGGTACCTTCAACATGGGCTATAAGGAAAGTCAGCAAAGGATGTGAGGTTGCAGCGAGAGATGGGGAATACACAGATCTAAAGAGAGAAGCATGGTCCGTATCTCGTGTGCTCCCTGAGCAAGACAGAGATATAAATACGGAGACAATGAGAGATTGGAGTTTGATGCCTCTCCAGGCCACAGTTCAGTTATCTCTTGAGGTCCAAATGTACTTCTCTCTTTTGGGTTCTCTGAGTGCCTCCCACAATAAAACTTCTCCCTTGAGTTTCTTTGAATGTCCCACGTGATCAAAGGATTCCTAAAGAAGAAGGACATAGGTAAATCATGAGAGGTTGAAAGCAGACAAATTTCCCCTGTATCTTTTGCCTTCTCAAGGACGGTGTCCTGGCTTAGCTCCGCCTCCACGCTCAGATGGATCTCTGGCTAAGCCTCATTTTGGGTGATTCATTCCAAATAAGCAAGGCTTGATTCCAGGGCAGCAAGTTCAGCCTTGGCCACTGAAGTGAACACTACAAGCTCTAGGACATGTTCACAAGGAGCTGGTTATCTCCTGGAAAGCAATGTCAGCCTGCCCGGAGAAAGTGTGTCTTGCTTAATTTTGTATCCCCATCCCCTTGCAGAGAATCTGGCATGCAGAAGGGCTCGAGGAAGATTGACCGTGAAATACATAAAAAAAGCTTGTGGCTGTGGCTGAGTGGTCAGGCAGTCAGAGGAGGAAGAGACAGCGCTGGGGCTGAGGGGAGGGAGTGGGGACTGTATTTTTGGGTTTTAATATCCCCAATGGGAGTATATTGTGAAACAACTTCTGGGTATCCATCTGGCCCATTTTTATCCCCACTCCTAGACCCCCTTCATTCTCCCAGTCATTCACTATTTCAAAGATTTCCAAAATAATCAAAATGAGAAAATCAGGATTTGCACATAGATTTACTTTAGATTTTATTTTATTATTTATTATTTATTTTTTTTAAACAGATTTTATTTATTTGAGAGAGGGTGAGGGAGCACAAGTGCGGGGAGAGGCAGAGGGAGAAGCAGACTCCCCACCTTGATCCAGGGCCTCTGGGATCTGGACCAAGCCGAAGGCAGAGGCTACCCAGGCACCCTATATTTGATCATTTATTTTTTAATTAATTAATTGCATTTTGGATTTCATGGTAGGTCAGGGTTTTACTATAATCTTTAAAGGGCTTGGAAGCCCTCTGTGCTATGGAGAATTTTTTATTCTCCTTACCTTCACACCCTGCTGAGAATGGTGGGCCTGTGTGGAGAAAATCTTGATCTAGACATCAGCTTCATCTCTGGACTTTTCAAAGGGGTGCTATTTAAAATATTTAGCTAGCAGTACCATGCAGGCCCCAACAAACAAGGACATTTGTTACTGCCGTCAGAAGGGAGCTGGCTGTGAGCAGCCTGTCTGGTGAGTTCTCCCTGAGTACCAACCTAGCTATCTCCAGATACGTTTTGCAAGAATTTGGAAGTTTTTTCCTTCTAGAAAGCCACACGTCCCAGTGCTGGACTTCTTAGCCCGAGATATTTGAACACCACGAGTGCACCTCGCATAACAGGAGGGGCCGACCGGCCTGCATGCAAGGGTCACCGAGACAAAGCCCCTTCTCCTAATGGAATACAATCCTTCGGATACTTTGTATCTCTTCTGGTCAGGAAAATGGAGGCAATTTTCAAGACTTGCCTCCATTTCCTTACGTTGAGATTTTTGGAATGTGACTCCTGGCCCGTGGCTTTTTGAGTCCCTCTCCACCTGCCTTTGTACAGTGGTCCTGTCATACGCCCGACACAGATGCACACATCTAACCGGATCGAGGGGGAGGACGCAGGCCTTTTCGCAGCCCATCTCTCGCATGAAGAATGAGAGTGGTCCGACTCCGGTCCCCACCTCCTGTGGTGCGCTCCACACAGAGACACATGCATCTGCCAGCGGGCTCCCTTTCCCCTTTAACTGAAACTTCCCTCCTTGATGATTTCACTTCAGACACTGCTTTCCCTAAACCTTTCCTAGACTAGAATCATGCTAATGTTGACAGTTCTTCCCCCCACCCCCACCCTCTTTGTTACAGCATGCAACCCAGAGAGAATGTGAGGTGAGCTTGTCGGAGGAGATGAAAGATGGCAAGAAATGGGTGTTTGGGGACCAGTTCTTTGGTGACATCGACTCTGCAATCCTTTTTTCACTCTCAGTACCTTACTCCCTGTCTCGCCTTCTCCCTCTCCCTCGCTCCCCCTGCCTGCTCTCCCTCTCATTCTCTCTGAAATGGTGTGTGCCTCCAGTAATTTACATAATACTCTTCTGACACCTTTACTTTAGTCATCAATCACGGTACCTTCTCTCAGTCTATCTTTTGTCTGAGCATGTCTCTTCTTTATCAGGCCATGCACAAAAGATTAATTTCACAGTTTTTCTCCCTTCTTTCTTTCCTCGCAAGATACAAAGCTCATGAAATGACAGAAGCAAGATAATGAAAACAACAATGCAAGCAATTTTTTTTTGTTCTTGCAGGTTGGATCTCAAGATACTTTTTCTAACCTCATTGTGTGCCATCTGTCTTAGAAAAGGTCTGCTCTGTATTTTTTTAATACCTTTCTGATGCTGCTCAGTAGACTACCTGGGGGGGGGATTATATATTTAAATCAGGTCAGAGGCTTTGGGTTTCAAAATCTTTGGAACAATTAAAGCAAGGGCCCCATCTCTAATGGAGGCATGGACTACTGCACAATGCCCACGCCCCAATTAATATTAATGAGCTCTTATGCATAGCCAATTTATGACATTTGATTGACTCACCCAACCACCCTTCAACCTGTCTTATAAAGTGAAATATATGGCAAAGAGGGACTTATTTGCATATGCATATGTTCTTAATATTAATTAAGCTAATGGATCTAAGGACTTGGAGATGATTTGGGACTGGTGAGGAAGAAAAAAAAATCTACCACCCACAAAACAGAAAAGTGTTCCGTGTCCTGTGTCTGTACTTGAACAAAAGAAGTTGAAGTGGAAGGTAAAAATAACTCGTGCCAGTATGTCCCCTTTTCCTTGTATTCCACAGGAGTGATAGTTTTCAAAAAAAAAAAAAAAATACTAACCACAGGCATTAGTATTACTAATGTATAAGTATTACTATCTTCTTTCTTCCATTTAAATGGGGAAAGTTTAAATAGATTATGGAAAAACATGAAAAGAAAAGCCTCGTTCAACCGTATGCCGGTGGCTGTAGGTCAGCTCTCTCCCGTCCGCTCGGGATGCTGCGGCTGCAGAGGGATGTGGTGTCTCGCAGGGACACATGTCAGATACAGGACGGGGGGGTTATGTCAGGAGGAAGTGTTCCCAAGGATGTCTGCGTTAGCAGGGTCATTAGTGGAATTTATCCCCGCAGTGGAGTGGCTGAGAAGAGCTCTTTTGATGTAGTCTAGTTAAGCCTAGAGAAGAGAGTCAAACTTCATGGATTTTGTTGTTGAGACCGGGTAGGGGGGTTAACACACACCCTGATTTTTCTTTCAAACCATCCTTTAAAGCCCAACTGTGATTATTTTTGACACCAGTGATAACAGGAAAAATATTCAAGTGTCTGCTCACCCTCTGTATTTAAAGGTCACTAGCAGGCCTTAGACAGCAGAATAGCATATGGCCTATGAGCTTCTCTATGGTACCATAAGTAAAAAATCATCATAAAAAATGATAGGGACTGTTACTTGAATGCGTTTTCTGTACCAGATGTTATGGAAAGCACATTCTGTATTCTTTCTATCTCATCTCAGTTGTGTAGAGTATGGCTTTTGGAAGTGCTAAGGCCAGGGTTACGCCTAGGGGGACCGTGACTCTGAAGTCGAATCTCTTTCCCTTGGTTTGACAAGGTCAGGACCATTTAAGGATATTGTAAACTGGAGATAGCCTAGCTTGGAGTCAGCACAAATGGCAACTGGCACAACAGGAAGAGGGGCCTGCCACATCCTCCTAAGATAGCCAGTGGCTTGGCTAACTCCATGATGTTCAAGTAAATAGTTACATTCAGAGGTAGAAAGGCTCGTTTGTTGCCATACAGATAAAAGAAAGTGAAATATGGAAAGAAACTTGATTAACTGGCAGTTCAGTAATGAGCTTAGGAATAAAAAATACTTGTATTTAACATTTATGAATGAAAACTCTTCATGAGATAAAATCTTACTGGATAGAAATCTTCCAGAGGTTGCTAGAATGGTTACATCCATGGAAAGAGGATTGAGGCAAATGGATGGGGACTGGATGAGGCCTGTGCTGGGAACCCAAGGTGGTGACATTAGAGACAAGCAAAGAATGGAGGCCTCCAGTACCAGGGATGGCTTCATGGATTCTTCTTATCTTGAGTCCCCATCTGCTGTCGAAAACCTGGTGGCTGGGCACAGCTGGATGCTGAAACTCTGCTGGGGGTTTTACCTTCTAATGAAATTCCTAATGAACTTCTTGGGCTGTCACACTTCTTTGCCTCTTCTTTAGTCCAAGTGTATGTGTGTGTGTGTCTCTTGTGAGCGTGCATTTGATGGGAGGCATGTGGGAGGACCAGGGAATGGTGAGGAGATGCTTTCAAGGAGAAAGGAGGACACCCCTTCTTTCCAGAGGTCCCAGGCCTGAGTTGGGCACTCACAGGACTGGTGGGGACAAATATCAGAGAGTCCTCCTCTCTGATAACCATTTGTTCTGCCCAAACTTGCTACTTTTTTTTTTTAATTATCTCTGCTGCTGAAAATGCTTTGACTATTTTATGAAGATGTGACAGGTAGTGAAAGAGTGTGTACGAAGTGATTAAGGAGCTGATATGCTTTATTCTCTTCTCCCATTAAATGTATGTTCCTTACAGCTAGGTTTATTCGCAGAGAGACAGTAGGAGAAGGAGAGAAAGGACTGGGGTGGGCCTGAAGCCCTTTATTCTCATCCATGTCCAGCTCAACAAGAGGCAGCCTAGCAGAATGGTTCCAAGTGTGAGCTCTGGATCCAACTGCTTGGAATTGTGCCATAGTCCCACCCCTTATGAGTTGGGCACCCTTAGACATACTGCTTACCCTTCCTTCACCTCAGTTTTCTTCTTCTTTAAGAAAGGTATAATAAGAAACCTAACTCATATCATATTGTGAAATGTAAAGGTATGCACAGTGTTTGGCTATCATGAGGGCTCAGTGTGTATCAACTCTCATTATTATTATTACCAGGTTTCTCCACTCAGTTGATAACTGAACTGCCTACTTTTTTCACTAAGCACTTTTGGGATTCACTCAAGAATGCTTTCTTTCACTAAACATGTCATTGCCATTGGCATGGCAAAACCATTGAGCCACACTTTGTTTCTGGGAATGAGCAGGGTAGATGTGATCTAGGCCCTCACAGAGCTTCTGTTTTAGCTAAGCGGAAAGGCAATTAACAGCTGAATACCACAGTGTATGATGAGTGTTGGGAGTGAGGACTTATGTGAGTCATCGGAGGGGTCAAGAAAGGGAACTGCCCATGTTCTAGATGTCTGAGAAGGTCCCTGAACTGGGATCCGAAGGACAAACAGCTCGGAGAGAGCCACGGGAAGGAGGTCAGAGAGGAGTGGGTTGGGGAAGGCGGTAGGAGCAGGATAAGTAAATTCCTCAAAGTGGGAAAGGTCAGAAGGCGGCTCAGGGGACTAATCGGAGGCCCATGTGGCGGGACCTTAAAAACTGCAGGACAGATAATGCTGAGGGGAGGTAGGGGGAGCAGGCAGAGCCCAGCTGTGTGAGGTGTGGTTAGCCATTCAAGGAAATGGGACCTATGCCATGAGTAATGGGTAACCACTAGTGGATTGAAAGCAAGACCCTTAGATGTGCCAAGATACCCATTTTACAAAGATGGGGAGGGTGGGAAGCTGGGAGAGGGGGGGTAACACTGGCTGGTGAGTAGTCAGCTATGCCATAGCAATTAAGGAGAGGGCCAGGGCAATGTGAAAGTCCGGGGTAAGTACCCTCCAGTGCCCACTGGCCAAGCCCTTGTCACTTGAGCCATCACTGGGGCCCATTTTAAGCCAGTCCCAAGGAGGGCAGGTCATGTATTTTGGTGTAGGAGTGGCCCCCTAAAAACTGGACACCCATCTGTGAGCCCATGGGACATTTTTACTTAAACCTTCCAGTTGTAGGTTTTTGCCACCACCTGCCAAAAGGAAATGTATTAAGAGCACTTTAGGAGAAAATGCACTAGCAGTTTCTCCCCCTTCAGCTCCTCTGTCTCTGCTCCCCTGTCAGTGAAAAGGCTGAGGCATGGAATCCTTTGCAGTAGAAGAAAGCATGTGCTTAGAAATGCCAGCCATTTCCCCTTTCCAACTGTGCCAGCCTCAGGGCTAGACACACAGTAGGTGCTCATTCAGTGCACGTTGACTCACCTAGTCTCTGATCATTTTCTCTCCTCCTGAGGAGCGGCCTTAGTCAAGGGACAGTGATGCTTCTGTGATTGCCAGATTCTCCTGTTCCATCTGCTCAGCATTTATCAAGGTAATAGCGGTCGGGCTTCTGTGGAGGGGAGGACATCGCGAGAGGAAGCTGCATCTGACTAGCCCAAGATGCTCGGCTGTAGTCAGAGGACAAAAATGCGGTCTGATCCCAAGCCTGTCATTCAGCTCAACTGCCTGTCAGGCCCCTAGGGGCTCCCAGACCTGCAGGCTGCCATTTGGACCAACATTTGGGAAGCAGGATACTTATGGAATCCATTTTGGGTTTGGCAGCCAGAACAAAGAGTGAGGCTGGAATGGCGCGAAGAGGTGTAAATGTAGCCCAGAGCAGGGGGCTATCTGGTGTCACATAGCTGACCTTTCTGTGGCGAGGGTGGGGTGTTGGGGGAGAGAGTATGTAAGGAGACCATTTAAGCTCTCCTCATGAGCCAGAAGAGGGGGAGCCAGATTGCAAATGAGGTCTCTCCGACAGCTGCCTCCCAGAGACGAGCAGACCTAATCTTTGTTCATCGATAGGTCTAAGGGTTTTTTGTTCGGTGCTGTACCATTCGGCACGCTGGAGGTGAGGTGGGCATCGTGCATTTCGGTGGGAGTCCCCGGGATCTCTCTAGCTCCTGCGAACAGGGCGTGCTACTTCCTGGAGCGGTTACAGCGCTCCGCTGCTGGGCGCTCCTATGGCCCCACATCTGAGAAAACATGGGCATTTGCAGGCAGATTTCTGGGTCCCATCTTCCCAGCCCCCACCCCACACGCACACTCGCATACACACCCCAGTGAGCCCTGTTCTGCTTGAAAAAACTCTAAAATAGTCTGTGTCCTTCATATACGGGGAAAACCCTTTAGGCGTTAGATACTGCAGTAATTACTATATAATGGAGTAAATACTATACTATAATAATTAACTTGTAAACCTTGAAATAACATTTACTGTAATTTAGACCAAATATGAACTGTGAGTAATGAAGCTCGATCCAACATGAAATCATTTGCAGGGCGCTTTAAACATATGCCTAGGAAAGAGAGAGTAGCGGTTTCCTGTCGTTACCAAAATGGGCCCAAACAAGGCCCTCACATACTAGGAGTGCATGCAGCTGCCTTTATTTTGAAATATCTTGTTAGCATCTCCCCTCCCCCCCCCCGCCCCTTTAATAAATTACTTCTCTCTTGTGTTTTCCTAAACTGTCCTTTTGGGCCGTCAGAAGGAGCCTACGATTTGGTTTTGTTTTGAATTCAGTTTTCACCCAAACGATTGCAAACACTCTATGCAAAGGTACTGTTTAAAGCCTGGGTGAGAATTGGGAGGGGTTAAGAAAGTTCTTGGGTTGTTGACGTCAGCAGTCAACTATGGATACTTCTGGAAAGTGGGTCTATGAGACAATGCTGCTTCTGACCACTATGGTGTCAAGGGGTCTGGGAGACCTAGAAAGGGACAACACCTTTGGTTTACTTGACAGGTCATACCTGTGCCTCCAGATCTCTTTTACATGGGCTTGCTCACCTTCTGAGGAAGCCTGGGGGAGGGGGAAGTACAGAAGGCAGATTTGCCTCCCTCTACTCCCCCACTCTCCCTACACACCTGACACCTTAAAGGTAGAGAAGGGACTTGTATGAGGTTGAACCAAATGAAACTGTTGTTATTCCCAGTTAAAAGCAGTGCAATGTCAACAACAGCGTATGGTTCAAGCTAATAGACCACGCGTCCATGCCCTATGACTAAGAGCCCCATGCTGTCCTCTGAGCCACTGTTTGGGCTCCAAATTCAGTTAAAATGGTGCCTAGGCAGGTATCGTGTTGCCCACCTACCCACCTTCCCTCCTCATAGTCATACTGTTGGGAAACATAATCTGGCCTTCACTTACCTTTCTAGGTTTTTCTCTGACTGGTTTGCACACCTTCTACTCTAGTCCGACCGAACCATTTATTGTTTTCTATTTCAGCATTTCCAGCTCCATTCCTTTGTGCTGTCAGGTCCTAGTCCCCGAGAATGCTCTCTTGGCTATCTTGTATTCTGTCTCTCCTTTTGAAATGAAAAATTTACCTTTTCTCTGATGCCTTTTCTCGAACAAAGCATGTTGAAGTGGGGAATAATAACAGGCGGCATCGGCTGAGCACTCACTGTGTGTCGTCAAGCGTTGACTCAGGGCATCATATGGATTATTTTATCTGATCATCACACAATTCATGAGATAGGTACAGTCCCTTATCCTGTTTTAGAGGCGAGAAAACTGACTGTCTAAACTGAAGTTTAGTAACTTGTGTAACGTGGCCAAGGTCACACAACTAGTCTGAGAGAGGATTTCTCTTTGGTGATCGTGGCCTGGAGCTGACGATCATATCCTTGCAAAGGACAGTCCAGTTTAAGAGCAACCACAGTAGCCATCTCCAGGTACCTGAAGGACTGAATAGAGAAAAGTAAGGGATGTTTGCTCATATTACTGAGAGATCTAGAACCACTTCAAGGTGTCCGCTTGGCACAACATGCAAATCATTCTAAGTCTTTCAAATGGACTAACTACTGAAAGCAGAATGGTTGCCCTGTGAGAATGAATGAGGTGTCTGTCACTGGAGATACCTTTAGTAGAGACTAGGATTCACCATAGAAATGGTCTCTGAGGCCGAACAGCTTGGCGGCTAGGAGCATGGGTTCTAGAATAACTGGATGGTTTCAAAATCTCAATTCCACATTCACACTCTGCACCTGACACTTTTTTTTTTTCCTTTAGCACATACCCCCTCACACATATCCACACCGTGCCCCTCCCCCAACACACACACACACACACACTCCCACACCCACCTTCAGTTTCTTAAATCCAAGTATACTACTTATGCTTCTCAAACCTTAGTAAAGTTATAGATCACTTCAACCTAGACTTCGTTAAAATGCAGATTCTGATTTAGTAAGCCTGGGTGGAACCTGAGATTCTTCATTCCTAACAGGCTTCCAAGTGATGCTGAGATGCTTGGGTCTAAGGCCACACTGGGTGGTGGGGCCTTATACTGGATGCATTATCTCTACCTCCAAAAAATTGTAACATTCACTATTTTGCCTATTAGGTTCAGGTAGATGATCGTGACTGGTTGATTATGTGCTTGCTTGAACTCTCTAATCTAAGAAGGCCAAGTTTTGGTGATGAGAAATATAACCCTTTAAGTACCCACACCCCTGTAGGGTCCCCCCACATCCTTCCTTGCCTTCGTGCCAACTAATCAATTGTTTAAAAATTTGTGTGATTTTCTTCTTTCACTCTTTTATAAAAATTGCTCTGACATCTCTCATGGTATTTGCCAGCGGAGATTTTAATTGGGACATGGATAAGGTTTTGAGCAAATGGCAAACAATGGGAATTTAGATCCGTTAGGCTAGCAGTTTCAGTGATGGTTGTCTCTTCAGAGATAAATTATTTTCGGACAAAACACACATTCAAATCTGTCAAGTTATTCCAATACATTTTTATCGGTTTTTGTTTTCAAGTAACTCTGCCCATATGTATCAGATCTTTTTTCCACTTATGTATTTAGAACAAGTGACCACTGAACTCTTAACTTCTCAAGAGACCGGAAAGTGTTAATGTCCTCTTTCTGTCTGTTGTAAGTGGTTGGCATCACAGATGGGCTTTTGCTCAATGGTGGATCCAGAGACTTCTGTGTGTGCATCCTGATATTAACACAATGGATTGAAATCATATTTATTGTTTTCTTTTTCAGAGAAGGATCAGAGATGGGGGAGTTGAATGCTTTTAAGCAGTTTTTCAGGAAACAAAGGCTACATTTTTGAAATGCCAGCTATTACGAGTCCACAGTTCAGACTCTAGGAAGACTCGTTAGCACTTGCTCGGGTCCCTCCCTCCCTGGAAACAGTGCAGGAATTACACTCTGAGATGTGACTGTTGAAACAGACTCAAAGTCAGTGTGCATAATTACTTACCACAACAGTGGTTAATGTGCCCTGAAATATTCTTAGCTCCCCTCGGCCTGGGGCTTGATGGTTGATATTCAGATTTTCTTGATAAATGTCTTAGATTCTTTGCTTATACCATTTCTCAAAATGCTTTTGGATTCTAATGTGTGCACTTTCCCTGTCCATCTCGATGTTGGCCTGGATGGAGGAAAGGAAGCCCCAAAGGCTGTCAGGTTTCTGCTGTGATGGGGAGTGAATGACATTTTAGAATGTTGGGGCTAAAAAGGGCTGTATAGTAAGTTAACCGTCTCTGTCTGGCTCAACCCACTCATTCTGTAAATGAGCAAATGGAGGCCCAGAGAGGTTGAGTGACTTTCCCAGGGTCACACAGCTACTTAGTGGCCCAGTCAAAATGAAAGCCCAGTTCCCCTGAATGGAAGTCCCATGCTCTTTCTGTATGAGGCTGCTGCTTGTGTGCATGCCCCTGCTGTAGTGAGAAGGGCTGAGTTTTTTGTCTGGACTCACGAGAAGGCCTGCTTCTCTTGCATTACCTTAGGCTGTGCCCAACTGCTACTCAAATCCTCTGCCTCAGGGAGGAGGAGATTTTCTGCATCTGCCGCTCCTTTTTTGGTGATATTTCCCTCTTCTGTTTTGAAACTCTGAGCTATAATGCTTCTTCACATGCTCTGAGGCCTTCCAGAGTGGTGCTAGCCCACAGCTGCCCTCGTTACTCTGATCCTATCTCCTACAATTGGGTTGGTTTATACTCCTTCTATGTCAAGGCTTCTCCCTCCCCTGTCTCATTCCCTTGGGTCATGCTGTCTGTTGTGACACTAGAGAAAATGGACGAGTGTTGTCCCCTGCCCAAGTAATGTACTTGCCCTTGAGCAGCCTCTCCAGCAATAACCCAGAGAAATGACCAGGAGAGGTACTGAGGGTTGGCTGCACCATGGAAAGAGGTGGGCAGGGCTGAGGTTTGAAGGTGACCTGATATTCATAAGACATCCTGACATTCCCTCTTGTGTGCAGGGTGGCCCTGCCCTACCCCAGCTCTGCTGTCTTCATCTGAGGAGTATTTGTCTTCTCAGATGTTCCGGACACTATGAGGTTCCCAGGGTGAAAGCAAACCATTACAAAGTACACAGGGCAACAAGAAAAGTTACTAAATCACAGTTCAGCAGAGAGTTGTGTGACCACAGGGGAAAGAGGGTTGGGTCCCCTGAGGGGGTCAGGGCAAGCTTTGCATAGGAGGTGGTAGTTGGAGTAACCCTTTTTGACAGTGGGAATCTTGTTGGTTATCTCTGGGGGTAGGGGTGAAGGTGGGGGATGCTGAACGGGGTTGGGGTATGTATACAGAGAAGAGGTTATACAAGGATGAAAGCATGGACAGAGCCAAGAGCCAGGAAGGCACGAGTGCTTGGTAGGGATCAGGATGATCCCCAGTGTTCTTGGCTCAGAGTAACTCTTGATAACATACTGACACAGCAGGCTGGCAAAGCAGGCCTTAGTGGGGAGGGGGCCGAAAAGCAAGCCTGTGCCCCTGATCCTAGAGACACAGCCTCCGCACACTCTCTCTCTCCACAGGCTTGATTCCCCCACCCTCATTCTAGCCTGGGCTGCTCTTGGTCTCTGCTTAGGTTACGTGCTTCCAATCTGTCCTTACAGGTGACACCTTTCTGGCATCTGCCCAGATGCTCCTGTCCTTCCTTCTGCTTCTCTAACCTTGACTCTTTCTGGAAGTGCCCAAGTTCCTCCCTTCTCTGCTGTGAAATCTCTAAACATTTCTTAAGGAGTAGAAGACTCACTACCAAGTCAGGTCTGCAAAAATGACCCATTTCATAAATTTCCTTAAGTCAAATAAAATTTGACTATAAACCCCTGACTGCCGAGAATGATAGTAGTTCAAATTGCAGAGATTGTTAGGGAGATCCTGGGGGTTACAGGCCTCCCTGTAGCTGGACAATGGAGGAAGAGCCTCTGGTTTTCAGTCTGTGTTGTTTATTTTAGAACTCTTTCTCTCAAATTCCATGTCCTCGATGAAGGTGGCAGACTCTGTGTCACTCTCAGGGTCTGCCCTATTGCTCAGCTCAGACCTTCCAGGGAGACAACACAGATATTGGCCTCTGGGGTCTTGCACTGCCGAGGCGTGGGGCCTGGGTCTCTGCCTTCCCAGCATCTGTGCATTATCTTCCTTGTCCCCATCATAGAGCCGTCTCTCTTCTCTCTAGCCCTGTCAAAACGGTTCACTTCTCTCTGTGCCCCCCAGGACTTTGGCATAACCTCTTTAGTGAATTTAGGCTTTCATGGAAGTCAGAAAGAGGGGGCCCTTCTGAATCTTCGGCTTCCAACCTGCTCCACAAACCTTGCAGAGCCGAGGGGTCACCGAGAGCTTGGCTTCCTTCTTAAAAGAGGTAGGATTGTGCAACAAGGTAGAGAATACATAGAGAATGAAATTCAAATTCTAATTATTATGTCAATAAATTACCTGAATCACTATCCCATCCATCCTTTGAATTCTGGGTTTAGATGAGTTACCCACTTAGACAAACTCTCCCTGCCCTAGTTTCATTATCTATAAAATGGCAATAATATTAATTATTACTTCCTAGGGTTGTTATAAGAATTAAATTACCGAATACCTGCAAGTTACGTAGAATAGTACCTTGATCAGAGTTAAGCTCTTAAAAACTCTGAGCTGCTTCATTAGTTCTTATCCGTTTGACCATTAACACGCCGTGGAGGACTGTTAATGATTTTATTACGAGTGTGGCAGTAAGCATGCACACATGATTAAAACCCCTTGCGTATTTCAGTGCTCAATACATTCTTGGTGATTCCGACTTGACAGAAGGAGCAAGATTTGTCCCATGGATCCCAGAGGAGAGTCTGCGCCCTGAATAACCATTCCAACTATTGCTCACCATATGTCCACAACCCCCCCAAAAAAATAGTTTCGGAGGGCAGGAAATGAGCACACATGTGCACATCTGCAGAGAGTCGCCTGCTGAAATCGACACGTAAGACATATTTACCACTGAGGCAAATGCCTTCATGTGTTTGTAAGTGGCTATTTCTGAACACCCAAAAGGGAAGAAGAGAGAAGCTAAATTCAAATGGCATCATGTGTTTGTTATTTTGGAGCAAGGTTATGTGGAAGGAGAGCTTCCCTTATGCCTGGAACACTTTAAGGGGGAGAAATGAAGTATTTAAAGGTATTTTAATGATCATGAAAGGCACTGGCTTAATAGGGCAGGAAACTACAGTTCTCTTTTTAATCCCAGAAGGAAAATAATAAGGCTGGAGCTTAGACTTCCCTGAAGAGTCATAAACTGGACTGCAAAGAGGCAGCCCCTTGAGACGTCCTCTCTGGGTCTCTGCGGCCCCTTAACTGTGGTTCTGTCTGCCTAGGTTTTCAATGTGCTTTTTAATTAATGATCATAGCACTGTGCTTAGGTAGCAGCAACCTGCACAGGGTTCTGGGAGAAGCTGTTGTTTCCTGGCATGCTGGGCTAGGGACCTTTCTGAACAAGCCAGTGTATTTAGTTCCATGTTTCCTGCTCCCCAGCCCTCTATGGTCAGGTCCCCCACTTACCTACTCTGTCTTCTCTCTTTTCCCTGCTGAAGCAGGGAAGTCCCCTATGCTGGTCCCTACTTACTCACCATCAGCATCACGTGACTCCTGTTATTTACAGCAGTTATGTTCTGTAAAGTCCCTGGGAATGCTGAATTAAGTGACTAGTTGACCACTGCTCCTAGGGGAAATACAGCGTTAGGTTCCTGTGAGCCTCTGGTCATAACATTTCAGCAATGAATACATAATCCTAGTGTGTGTGTTTCAATTCAAAGACATCTTAAAAGCAGCCAGCTAAGTACTCTGGGATTATCAGTGACATAGGACTTCACAGGAGAGACACCTTAGGATGGGCAGGCTCTGGACTCTCTCCTCTTTGACCTGAACTGCCACAAGCCTGATGCTTTCCTTCCTGGAACCCTGGATCTTACAGATTTTACTTCCTCTGAATACATTTTCTCACACTTCATATCTGTGTCACAGACCATTGATAAGCAGACCCTCAAAACTGGTTCTTTGACTTTGCTCAAGGCATCCACTGCCATTCTGCCTACTGTCCCAAAGCCTATGACAGCAGACCCTGTCCATCGTATTGCCCCAAGCACTTCCTGTTGACCTTTCTCATTGCGGGATGGAATTATTTTTTGAAAGTGCTAATAGTGTATTTTTCATCTCTTGAATTCCTTTCATCTCCAGAATCACTTGCCTCTCCTCATTAAACAGAAACATGCGTTGGAACTGCTGTGGGGCTTTCCAGCCAACATGTTAAGGACACGTGTTGCAGATATCATGTGGAGGTCGTCAGCAGGCAGTGAGCCTGGCTAGCATCAGCTTTTTTCCTGACAACATCCCCAGTGGCCATTCCGTGGAAGGTGTTATGAGAGAGAGGAGAGACCAAATAGTACAATTCCAAATGAGATGACCTAATTGTGGAAGGCTAACATGGGCTTATAGAAGACTGGGGATCTTAAAGAAACCAGGTCTTGACATAGAATATGGAGAACACTTGGCAGATGACAGGAAGGCTGTAAACATGATTGTGTTTTAACAGTCATCACCTTTCATGGCAGGATTTGTTTCCAGATTCTTAGAAATGACCATACCATAGTCACTGGTGGCTTCTCTGAGAGAAATCACAGCGTGTGTCTAGGTGAGTTCCTCCACTCTGATTTCTTGAGTTTAACTCCATTTGTAGTTTTAGTTGCTTTATCTCCAGCTGGCTTTTGTCTCTGTTTCCATTCCTTGTTTTACTTTTTAGCCCTTCCCCTTCCATTCCACCATTCCTCCTTCCTTGTTCTTCATGCACACAGGGGCATGTCCATGTTTTAGATTAGAACCCAAAGCTGATCACCCTCCAGATATGTGAGAAATCAGTTGTCACTAATGACCTTGGGTAGTGCTTTCTTTGGGGCTACATTTGTGAATGTTCATGGCTTATTCTTTAGCTTGAGAGGAAATACTGGGAAAGTTTTGTTGTAGCTCAGGAAGAAACCCTCCTTGTAGGAATGGCACCATCTTCACAGGGAAGTTTGAAGAATATCCTTATCATTACCCCCAGAGGGTGAATTTGGGGGCAGAACTTATGTCCCTCATTGGACAGATAGAGATATAGAAGTGTAAATATTCAGTGACTTTTCAGACTCACAGAGTGGCAGAATAAGGGCGAGGATCTAGGACTCTTGTCTCAAAACCAGGCCTGACCAAACACAGCTTAACTTGCATGTGTCACTGTGCCATTGACCACCTTCCTGCCTGGATGGAGCTGCCTTTGCTCTTTGCCAATCCCAGACCAACTAACCGTGCTCTGCCCAGAGAACCTCACATGTTCCCCCCATTTACATGGCATATAGGCCATGTAAAGTGCCCCTTCTCTTCCTAGTGCCAGGCTACCCAGATAGATGAAGAGATCAAATTATGGCTCAGTAAATGGAGTCTTAGCATGCATCGTGCCTGGTGGGAAATTGGCTGGTGGAGGAGGTGATGTAGCTGGATTAGAGAGCACGCAGCTCTTTAAGTCACGTTACAGTAAATACAGTTTCATGCTGCCGGAAACTTTCCTCTGACAGAGTGCTTGCCTCATCTCATTTTTGCACCCTCCTCCCCGCCCAGTTCCATTCCCAGCCTCTGTTTTCTTAACTTTACACTGAAGGATCAGCATACCCAGGATACATCCATCTCCCCTTGGGATCCCAGGATACATCCCCCTCTCCTTTTTGTCTCATCTGCTTGAAGGCAATGAGGTCTCCTTCCTGCAGGGGCGGTAGAAAAAAAGGAGGTACACACACTGATTTATCTCAGCCTGTCAGTTGTTTTGAGGACATCAGCGATGGAGGGCGCCTGCCCCTCCTCAGTCATCCCGGGCTCCAAGGCAGAGTGCCACCTTTCATTAAAAGTGTGCGCAGCGCCCCTTGAGAATGGCCGCCATGCTCATTCCTTGTCTGCTTTCCAGTGCAGCACCAGCATGAGGTCTGGTGCCCCTGAGTCCAGGCAGCTTCCTATCAGAGCTGAGCAGAGAGGTAGCTGAAAGCATATCCTTCTGTTCTGGAGGGGTACTTGATGGTATTGGTGCCATGCCGGAGAGTTTGATTTTGGGTATAAATGAGAAGCAAGCATTGCAAGTGACAGTTATAGCAAATCAGAGTACAGTGGGGATGGTTCCAGCCTTTATTCACATTATGTGTCATAATAAATGTCTTCTTAAGAAAGACAGCACACTCAGAATCCGAGAGAATCGCCCAGGCGGCTGCTCTGCAGGGAGTCGGAGGAATCACCATTGTCACAGCAGAGTGTGGCCAGAGGATGGGATCACACCTCCAGCTGGAGCCCTCTAGTCCCCTTCCCCTGTCCTCTAGGAAACACACCATAGCGCAACACACCACATCCATTATTTATAATGTCAGAGTTAGGGAAGATGGAGTTTCATACCCGATTGTAGCTTTGGAACAGAGATGGATGGGGAAGGTACTGCTGAGCCTGGATGTGGTGGTTAGCACCTTTAGGGTGAGAAGCTCAAGGCTTACATAGGTGGTGTCTTGCAGTCTCCTGGGGGCCAGGAGGAAGGCTGGTCACACACCATCTTTGGTTTTGAAGAAGCCAAACATGGAATGTTCCATGCATACCTCATGTTCTTAGCTAAGTGACCCACAAAGCCTGATTTTTGAATATGGGGGCACTCAGAAGAAAAAGCTAGGCTTCCCATGAGTAGAGGATGTACTCCGTACCAACACATGCCTGCGCGTTGTCCCGAAAGAGTCTGTCTTCTGATTCCACTTATGCAGTAATACTTGTGGCTATATATTCCTGTGTTTGTCTTCTGGGTTTGCTGAGCTCAGAAGAATTTAGTGACTGGAGAGCTCTCTTGACATGAGACCAGAATGGTGTCACATGGCATAGTCATAATGATGTGGGCCTCGATTGTGTCTCTGAGACAGACAGATGGAGAAGGGAAGATAATTTATGCGGCTCCCAGAGGAAGCACACCCTTAGAAATGAGTTAAAATAGCAGTGACTTGGCCATTATTGATCATATCAACAGGCCCAGAGGTGTTAGGTAGCTGCTGGTCCAGAGCTTCATGGCTAGCTGGACTCTGTGCCTGCTTGAGAGGTCAATAGCTTGCCTTCAGCATTTGAACTGGTTGAGGGAAAAGTTAGCTCCTCCACCCAAAATATGGGCCACAGAAGAAAGAACACCCCAGTAGCTTTCCAGGGAAAAGCTGCCCTTGACCTTGACTTCTGAGTTGAAACTGAGCACCCCGTTCTCTGCTCCATCGTGTCCGTTTCAGTCTTGGTGAGATGACTAGCAGGGAGCATGGAGGTGGGGTTATGTCTCGAAAAGGCAAGGCCAGTCTCTGGGGGTGTGCAAACTTTCCAACAACCATGCCAGATAGTGGGGTCCGTATGGTCCCTGTTGCAGCTGCTCACCTCTCCCATCGTCAGAAGGAAAAGGTGAGCTGGATTGTCTGACTCTTGATTTATAACTCTAAGGGAGATCATGCTCTGATTCCCTTTCAAAACCAGTACGTTTTCACCATTGAACAGGGAGTCGGGGTTTCTCGAGGTGAATTGAAAGGGATGCGAAAGACGGTGGGACTGAGAGAGGAGCGCTGTAAAGCTTTGGAAAGCACCGCCGTTGCTTGCTACGAAAGCTGCGCTCCTCTCCCTCGGTTAATTGAACACACCTACAGGGGTAGGCACTGACACCAGCCCCTCATAAAACCCATGAGTGCAAACACAACGCACACACAGATACGGAAAAACTTGTGCAACACCAGATGTTTGTCCTCAAACATCTGGGCGCACATGAACATTTGCACAGGAAAAGTCTCAGGAATTCATCTGATTTGATGCCCACCTTGGGTGTTTCATCCAACTCTTTAAAATCACAGCTATGCTTGGAAGGTTCTCAGGTACCCAAACTTTTCTTCTGGTCCCCTTTGTCACTTACGTCTTCATGCAAAGGAACCGAAATGGTGACACTGGTAGTAGTGTCATTCTGTATGAAAAGGTAAAAATTCCTTCCCATTCCACCCCTGTTTCCCACCCTGCTTCTCTCTCTCTCTCTCTGTCTCTCTCAATCTCTCTCTCTCTCCCCTACAGGCTGTCTTGAGTTACGGCCAAAATGCAGCAGCTTTTCCTCTTCACCCTCTGTGTATGGGGCTGAGGTCCTGGCACGGAGCACTTTTCCTTCTGTGGGCTCAGGAAATTGATTTTCAGGCTCCAGCACAAGGTTTTCTACTTGTGTGGGCTGCTACATTGTGTCCCTTTTCAGTGGAAAGGGCTGGGGTGAGCCTAAGAGTCCAAAGCGCTCATTCTGTTTCCAAACACATTTCACACTTGCTTAGGACAGGAAGCACCAATAGCACCAGAGCCTGCCTCGTCTCTCTTCTGGGTTGTACAGGTGAGGAGGAAGCACAGTGGACAGGATTAAATGATTTTTATTCCAGAATTCATTTAAGGATTTGCATCCAATCTCCTGGCCATCCCAGGAATACAGAATGTGAGTCTGCAAGGATGTGGTTGGACATGGTGATGTCCTTGAAGGGTCAAATGCGCTGGAAGGGAGGGTGGACCGGGATGGGGTGGAGGCATAGTTTCCTAGCAGAAGTCTCCCTCTCCCTTTGTCGTGGGGGAGGGGAGAGTAGGAAGAGCTCTCTTGGCCCAGGTAGATATAGCAGCAGGGTCCTATGTGATTCCCAGGTGACTCTTAGGGATGCTGGCCAAGGAGTGAAGAAAGCTCCCAAATTTAGTTAGAGAGCTACTCATTTAGGGCATTGCCCTCAGGTCAGGGTTTGCTAAACTGGGCCGGGGTTTACAAAGTCTCTGAATGTCCTGAAACAGCATGCCAAATGAAAAGCGAATTTTCCTTTGTGTGTCTGGGAAATGCTGTTGAGTGTGGGTGTGGTGGCTCCACACCTTCTGTCCAATTCTCAGGAGATCTGTGATGTCTACAAGGTTAAAAACTATTATCTGAAGCCGAAGAAATCTTGTCCCAGTGGTTGAATTTCAGGTGCCGTGGTGGGTGGGCGAAGACTGAACTCCTCACTTGCCCTGCATGGACACTGTCACCCTCTGACCCGCAGGAAAGTCACAAATGGTTGATAGGATACCCAAGTCACCGAGCGATGTGGCACTTTGTAGCATGGAAGGGGCTGATCTAACTCTCTAGGTCTTTGGTCTGTGATGGCAGAGCTAGAACGAAATGTGTACTTCTGCTGGATATGGAGTAACTTCACCATATGGCAAGATTTAGAACCAATGACAGTTTTAGCTCTAAGTACCTTGCATGTATTAATCCATATAATCCTCATAACCACCTTACAAACTCACTTGTGAGTTTTATAGCTATAGGAACCACTTTATAACTATAGGAACCAAGGCCCAGGGAGAGAGGTGACTTGCTCAAGTTCACTCCACTAGAGATAAAAGGTCGCTTTCATGTGGTCGGACAGGCTGTTGGCATGGAAGGGCTTTTTGTGTAGGTCCTAGGTAGAGTGTCCCAGGGAAGCTGGCTGCCTCCCCTGTCTCTGTGCTCCCAGGCTGGGCACACATTCCCACAGTTGGGACACTCCCACTGCCTCTCATGTGAGCGTGCCTTTCAAGAGCCCACAGCTCCTCTTTTCCTGACCTTCCCACCTGTGGCTGCATCCCCAGTGGTGTAGCCCAGTGGTCTCTGGCCCAGATAATTCAGCAAGGACACACTTTGTGCTGCCTGCCAGAGTCCCTGTTTGGACCTGCTGGTTTCTGTTTGGAATGCCAAGCCGAAACTGGGACCTGGCTCGCCCTGCCCACTGCTTCTGCTCTGGCTTATTTCTCTCCTTCATGCGACCGTAGCGTAAGAGGACATCTTTCTGATAACTGTCTCATTGGTATTAGATTTCTTTCTTCTTTCAGAACTCATAATAAGTGGAATTTCGAGAGAAGACAACAGATTATGTGTCTCGGGCAGTATGAGTGTGTTTGGGAGAGCAGATTGTGATGTTGGCAAGTTGCTTTACCTCTCTGAGGCTCAATTTTCATTTCTTTAAAAGGAAAGTAATAGTAATAATAGATACTCTATAGATTATTGTGAAGATTAAATGAGATCATGCAGATGAAAAACGATTGGCATATACATGCTTAGCACACAATTCCTGAGGTGCTGTCAGGACTCAGTCCAAGATTGCTGTTAGTGATTGAGGTGCCTGAGAATGAGAGGTCCCTGGAGGCTGGAGAGTTAAGGGGGGGTGGATTTGTAGGTTTTGGTATTCATAGAGGTAGAGGAAAGGCTTACAGCACTGGGAGGAGCCAGAGCCAAAGACACAGAGGCAGGGGGAGGGGTGTGAGTGGCAGTGAAAGTTGCTTCAGTGCCTGGGCTTATTAAGGCCGCAGGGCCAGGTGAAGTGGGAAGGACAGGTGCAGCCGTGTCATTGGTGATGCAGTCTGGGTCTTTATTCAGTAAATAATGGGGAATAATTCAACAAGTTTTTGAATCGAATGGAAATGTGGCAAAATGTTACTAAATGGTATTTGAGAAAGATAAAAATGACAGGAGTCTACAGAAAAAAATGGATGGTAGAGACTGTCATGAAGTTGCCAAAGCCAGTTTACTTTTCCTGCTGTGTATATGATGACACTACATTTCCCAGTTTCTCCTCTGGCAAGGTGAGGCCATGTGACTGAGTCCGAGCCAGTTAAATGCCAGTGGAAGAGACGCGCACTGCTCCCAGACCTGGCCCTTTCGCTGTGATCCTGTGCATTCTCTTCCCCATCTGCTAGTCAGAAGCAAAAGATCTGACAGAGAACTTCAAAATTCTGAGGCCACAAGTTGTCAGGAGCCTGGATCACTGAATGACCACGTGGATCAGAGCCACCCCCCCCCCAACTTTGTTACTCACTGGGCTTTTTACCAATAAGAAATAAATATCAGCTTTATTAAGTTATCAAGAGTTTGGGATTATCACAGCAGGTAACCTACCCTGTTACAGGTTGGAATAGAGAGAGACCAGAAGGAGAATCAGGAGGCTGGTGATTCAGAAATGAAACGAAAAGCTCTAATTTGGTAGAGGCTGAAGTGAGAATAAGTGAAAGATATTCTCTTGGGCAGATTCACATGACTAACTGACTAATTAGGTGGGGGCTGTGTGTGTGTGTTGGGGGGGTGGATAGGGAGAGTTGAAGACGAGAAATGAGAAAAAAATGCTTGTGATTTTCTAGTCTAGTGACTAAGAAAATGGTAATACCATTGACATAAATTAAGATATCAGAAGATGAGATAGGTCTAGGAAAAATAATGATGAGATTTATTCAGTTTGTGGTGGATTTGAGGTGATGGTACAAAAGGAAATCTCTAGACAAGACCTTCTTAACCTTGGCACTTTCATATTTTGGGCCCAGTAGTTCTTTGTTGTGAGGGGACCTTCTGTGGTTTGGAGGACATTTAGCAACAGCCTTGTTCTCTACCCACTAGATGGTCCTCTCCATCCCCTGCCAGTTAGGATAGCCCATAATGTCACCACGTCATATTGTCTTCAGAAATTGCCACATGCCCCCCATTTAAAGACCACTGGTTTAGAGGAAATTAGAGATGTTGGTTAATTTGAGTGGCTGGGGTCCTCTGAAGGGGACCATATGTAATTAGGACACTTCTAGTTCTGCAAGCTCAGATTTCTCCTGATTACCAGAAGTTAGCAGGCTCCATTGGAAGGTGTTCAGGCCCCATTGGAAGGTGTCTGCCCCGTTTTGATGAATCTTCCTGTGTTCTGTGCTCTGGGCTTTGGAGAAGACAAAGGTTGTGGAGATCATGACTGGGCACACATGACTGGGCACAGGGACCCAGAAGAGCCACGGTGGGGACCAAACCTGGCTTCCCTTCCAACATCTCAAGGCAGGGGCAGGGTGGCCTCTCTCAAACCCAAGACTGGCCCAGGATCTCTGAGGCATGTGTGTTTACTTGAACATATTACCAGCCGAGCCTGTAACAAAGCTTTCCAAACTGCATGAGCAAATCTCTTGGACAGCAACTGGCAGTATGGTTTGGGAGGATTCCCTTTTCATTTCCTAGGTTTTATGATTTTTTTTCTTCCACTTTTCAAAGAGCATTTTTACAAGCTAGTGTTCTATATTGCTCTGCCTGTACTCTGAAAAAAGATAAATATTTTCAATGTGTTTTCTGAGGCATAAGCTCCCATTGAGAAAATGTATCCCTTATGGACGTAGCTATTTTGACCTCATTAGCTGGGTAGATCAGAGGGAATTTGACAAAGAGGCCCCTGTATGCCCAGGAAGCCTCTGCTAGTTTCCAGGGGAGCTGGGGGAGTGGTACCACTGGGGGTACACCTTTGCATTTCCCAGAGGGCCGCAGCAGGAAGTGAACAGGTTCATCAATGAAAGAGGCCTAGGAGAGTGACCCTGCTCCCAGTTCCCAACTCCAGGGTCCCACTTAGCAGGAGTGGTGAGGAGAGCCTGGAGAGCTGGCTCAGAATTCTACAGAGGCTCCGGGACCACCCCAGGGAAGCTCACACAGAATGCAAAACCTCCTAACAGGTAACTATGGCTGCTTTCTTCCTGAAAGGTTTCACTTGATGGAGTGTAACCAGCTTGTCATAGTCTGACCAAAACGTCCCCCGTTTCCTCTCTGCAGGTGCATCTTGGGAAAGTCCCCTGTCCCTGGCTGACCGCAGATAGTTGGTCACCCTTGCAGTTGTTTGTGCCCTGAGGAAGGAGAGCAGAGCCTACTGCGTCCCATCTCCTTCACTGTCCCCCAGATGTTAAACGTCCAGCCCTTTGGGTCTTTTGGTAACTCTGCATTATATTTTGGTTCTAGAATCAATCCCAGTTTCAGACTTGCTAAGTGGCGGGTGACTTCAGGTACGTCACATAAGCTTTTTGTACCTAAAATTCCTCATCTGTGATTTTGGGTAACTGTACCTACCTCCACAGTTGTTGTATGCACCCAGTTAGATGGGTGTATGTAAAACACTTGGCACATAAAAGCTGTCCCAATGTAGAAAGTAAGCAATTGTTACTGCTTCATAGTTAACATCTAGTTCTGGGGATCTTTTAGTAATAGCTGATAACTCCAGAGAAGGGTGATCCTGTGAGCCACCATCAGCTAACAAGCCAGGTCAGTTTCAATCCTCATCTCCTTGAATTACCTGCAGCTTTTGCACAGGTGCTAATGCTGTCCTGACTATGTCCTGAAATGTTTCTGCTCTTGAACTGCAAGTCTACTGGGTTTCTTCTTTTTTCTGTCTCCTTTAATAAATCTTCCTCCAATTCCAAATGTCTACATGTTGGGGGCCCCCACGTTTTAGTCCTTGGACGTTCTTGTTTCTGTCCATCCTCATTTTATAGATGATCTCAACCTATCTCATGGCTTTAAATACCATCTTGACACTGAAACTTCTGAATGTACATCTTAATCCCCAACCTCTGCCCTCATGTGTAGTGTCATGCACTTGAGATATTCTCACCAGCAGATGATAAAAGCCCCCTTTGTTTCACATCTTTGGTGGAACTTACATTGTCAGACTTGTGTTTTTCTCTCCTCTGATGCAAGCGGATCGGCGGTGCATTATTTACTCTTTGTCCATCGTTTGTCACCTAACTCTGCTTCTGGTCCTTGAAGGCATTCTCACTCCCAAGCCTCCTTGCTATGAGATGATGTTATGGATTGATGTGTTCAAGACTCCAGGATCCTTGGGGGCAACTTTGCAGTATTTCCTTGAAACGCAAAGGACAGAGGCAAAAAAAAAAACAGGCTTCCTGTGGATGAGAAGCCGGGGCTGGGTCCGTTAGGTGTACTCCAGTTCTGTCCAGGGACATCACCTGTCTGCATTTATTTAACCTTTCTTTTTCCTTTTTTTAAAAATTTCTTTTCGAAATTAAAGTGTGTTATGAAGTCAAGTAGCTGACTGTTAGATTAATATACAAGGATTTAATCTAAATCATGGGACACTTCTCCACATTTTATCATTATCATTGTACTCATCATCTTACATGCCTTTTTTGCACATTCCTTTCTAAGTATCTTAAGTTATTTATGGAACAAGGTGGGGATGTAAATAACAAAAGATGCCTCTTTTACTTGTGACCAATTCTTTTGGATAATGGAAATAGTAACCATTGTTTCTTTGAAGGTGGATATGATATTTGGAAATAACTGAAAGTTGATACATAATTATTAGTTTAATTTGCTGTGTGACCTTGGACAAATTATTTAACTTCCCTGCACCATTTTTTTTTTACTGATTTGTAAAATAAAGGGGTCATGTTTTCTAATCATAAAAGGTCTTTCTGTTATGCTCTGTGGTCTAAAGGATCATTTGGTTATCTGACAACTCAGAGATTTATACTGACCCCATCTTGTTATTTGGGTATTTCTTTGGTGGATGTACGTGTATATGCAATCTGTGTAAAGTGGGTATGGATGAATATGTGTTTATGGGGGCTGGGGATTCCAGGCTTACATAGTCAAAGACCAACTGTGACTTTGAGATACCATTTTATCCAGTCTCTGTCCTTAGACCAAACCATATCCACAATTACATAAACTGATTGACCAATCTACTTTGAAAATTACAACTCCTTAGTTTTTTGTTTTTATTTTTGTTTTTAAGAAATTCTTTTTCAAGATTAAACAAAATCTCTCATGCAGTCATCTAGTCAAGGTCACCCTTATTCTCCAGGGAGATAGGCACACCCCAGAACACACACGAAACTTGAAAATGAGAACTTGCATCCAAAGCTTGAATATGAAACTTGAAAATGACAAACTTGAAAATGAGAACTCTATAATTAGAGGCCAACATGAGGTGCCTGGGTTGCTCGGTCAGTTAAGTGTCTGCCTTCGGCTCGGGTGATGATCCCGGGTCTTGGATCTAGCCTGACATTGGGCTCCCTGCTCAGCTGGGGGTCTGCTTCTCCCTCTCCCCTGCCCCTTCCCCCAGCTTGTGCGTTCTTTCTCTCAAATAAATAAATAAAATCTTAAAAAAAAAAGGAGGCCAACATGAAGGAACAATTGACATCTGATAAATATGAGCACACCAAAAACTCCCCTTGCAAAGAAAAAAAAGTCTGTCTATCCATCCTGCCATCCACCCATCCACCTGTCTTTCTCTATCATACATCTACGTATGCATCTATATCAGCATAAAGGACAAATAGGTAGCGTTCTCTGGTGTGTCTGTCCCATTGTTAGGTTAGTGCTTTCTGTCTTCAGAGGCAAAGAGATGTCAGAGGCAGTCATCCGTGCTAATAGTAGACACACCACTAAACAAAAACTCACACAGAAGTGTGAATTTGAGGGCCATTTAACACTGTAAATTTCCCCCTTGTATAACAATTATGGAAACACGCCTGCTAATTGACAATGTAGCGTGGCAGTGTGTGAATGTGAGCAGTATTCACTCGGCCTCATAATTCCTCTCTTTGTGGCTGGTGGTGAGGCCTGTCCAGAGAATGGGGTGCCCGGCCCACTTATGCAGGAAACTTTCTCCTAGCTGAATATTATCTAATATTCCTATTAGAATCTTCTAATATTCCACATGTTTATACTCCTACTGTTTGCACCAATATCTGGTTCATTGTACTGACAACTTCAGTTTGAGTCTACAAATGCATGCTGCCTTATTTTTTGGTTTGGGGGATGGTTGTTATTTTGTTTTACTTCTTCCATTTAGTTATTCCCACCTTGGGTAATTAAGGCATATTATTATACTCAAGAGTATAAGCCTGTGGCCTTAAGTAATTGGTTCCCTAGCAGTATTGGGAGTAGACTACTTTTGTATAAAAATCACTTATTGGAGTCTGGATATCTACAAAGGCAGATTAAAAAAAAAACCCTAAATTAATCCTGGGTATATACTCCCCAGGATACTAACCCCTGCTAAAGAACTGTGTCTTCTCTGGGGAGTCTGGAAGAGAGGTGAGGCTGAAGGCTGTTTGCTGCAAGCTGACCACCTGAGTGTAAATCTTTTTTCTGCCCTAATGACCACATGTGTGACCTTGAGAAATGTGCTCAAATCACTTTGCATATCACTTTTCTCATCTGTAAAATGGGAAGATGGTTAGAGCTCTTGTGAAGACTCAATGAGATACTCCATGCAGAACACTTTACAAGGTGCCTGGCATATACTGAGATGTTAAGTTGTCTTGTAGGAGTCTGGAAAGTGAAGGGAGGACTGGCGTCAGCGAGGTGGTCCTGAATCCCAATTTTAGGCAAAGAGCAGACATGTTATCTCATTTGATCCTGCATCACACCTGAGGTTGCATCTCATGTCTGTGACACAGAAGACTCCAGCCCTCAATGCTGGCGTGGTCTCACCTGAGTCCCTTATATCCACGAGCACCCACTCTGCCAACATGATTCAGTTGTGCTGAGTATGTATCAGTGACAAGCAGAAGAATATGCGTGAAGTTTTAAGTGCTATAAATGCACCATTCATATTTTAATCTAGGCATTGGGTATTGCATCTTATTTCCTTTTAAGTTATATCAGGGTACAGAATGTGGGCTTGAAGATTATGTGTGTGAACCCATGGTGTGTACACAGGCCTTTGAACTTGATCTTGTGTCCATGTTGACAGGAAAAGAAGTAGCAAAGATAGAGGCTGGCCATCGGAATCCAGATTCTCTAGATAGGTTCCCCATATTTGCTTGGGATACTCCTAAGGCCATGACCTTATGAAGTAAGTAGCACTTTTTTTTTTTTAAGATTAATGTCCTACAGACAATAAAAATAAAGGAGGGCTCAAACTGAGGGCGAAGAAAAGGAAAAGAGCCATCATGTTTGCTAATGGTATTTCACACTGATCTTAGTTGCTATTAAATTAAAATTATACCTGGATATGAACTGACAGTTTCTCCCCCTGAAAGTGTTTTGGTACCCGTAATAAAAACTGAATTTAGTAGATTGAGAAGTTCTCGGTGGCACGTCATTCGCAGGCATGTCCTCACAGCCACGTGCTTTGGGGGTACGTATGAGTGTGTAGGCAGCTCGGTGGCATTTGGTGTGGTGGTTTTCCTGTTTTCTCCTGTGCTTTTGTTTACTTGTTTTGTGTGTATAATCTCTCAAATCCAGCCACAGCTTGTTCTTTTTAACATCAGTCTTGTCTCCCCAGTTCTCTTTTTTTTTTGCACAATGAAGTCTCGGGGGTATGGAGGGTGGGGTATGGCAGAAAAACTATTAGATTATAACATTTTATGGATTGTCAAGGCTCTAATGACATTAGCCACCTAACTGCAAGGTAAAAAACCTTTGTGATGTCACCTAACAGGTTGCCGTGGGTCTGACAAACCTTTGTGAGGGAAACCCGAGAAAGGAGCTGAAATGCCCACAACACGGATCTTTCCCCCACCCCCCGAGAGTCTGTCGCCACCCATGGACATTCCCTTCTAGCTTATCAGCCCCTGAAGGGCACGTTTAGTATAAAATATATATAAAGTCTTCCAAAATCAGAAAGGTCTCGAAGTCTCCAATTTAATTGGAATGGAAAATGCTAACTAATTGGCATCAAAATTTGATTTGTGGGAGAAACCTCCTTTTCGTTGGAAACACAACAGTGTGTCTGGGAACACAAGCCCAGTCCTTCAAAAATCATCCGTGAGCGCCGCCGAGGAATCAATTAAAGTTGATTTGGCATATCTGCTTTTGACAAATATAAAGAAATTTCTGATTAGGCAGAGAAGAAAAGCAGCTTTCCCTTTCTTGCTCTCTCTTCCTCTCTCTTTCCGGTGCCTCTTCCTCTCCTCTCCTCATTCCCCTTTAAAGGCAGTAGGTGTCAGAAGGGGGTGGGTAGTGATATGCAAAACACGGCCTCCATAACCAAAGTAGCCTGCAAAATTAGGTGTCAGCATGCAAAGCTTATTGATGTATGAATGCGGAAAATGAAAGGCGGCAGTAGACAGCCAGGGCTAAAGGTGAGACAGGCACAGCGAGAGCAGCTGTAGATCCACGTCAAGGTGTTGCTATATGAGCTCGGGTTTTTTCTGGAGGGCCACAGCCTAACAAGGTAAGCCTGGCCATGAAATGATGGAACAATACAATATAGGCACACACAGTGTGAATACCAAATAAATTGACATGGTGTCCACACCCCCCCACCCCGCCACGCACATACCTCTCCTCCCCCTGCACTGCCACCCCCCTTCAAAGTACGCCTGTGTATTCATTAATAAATTCATATTCTTGAGTTTTCAATAAAAGAAGAAAATGCAGTGTAAACTGGAGTTACTTAGTGACACCCAGCTCATTGCTTTTTATTGTTGCTTGCAGCTACGAAGCCTTCACAGTGCACTAGTAGAATTTATTACTGTCTGTCTCTGTAGCAAGTTGGCGAAGTGCGCCTTTTGAAGAAAATTGACCCACACTTCATGAATATGATGAAAAATGCCAATAACACTACAAAGACGAAGCTCTTGACATTACTCTGCAAAGAGCTAAAAGACAGTAATGAAAGTATTGCAATTACAAATCATTACCCCCTCTCCAGCCAATCGCCCACTTCCCTCCTCTTTTTGTTCTTTCTTTCCTTTTTCTTTCCTTCCTTCTTCTTTCTTTCTTTTTCTTTTCTCTCTTTCTTTTCTTTTTCTTTCTTTCTTTTTTTTTTGACCACTCTCAGGCTCTGTGGCTGCCCCAGGTGCTGTTTTGCACAGGATGATGGGAGATGGAGGGTGGATGAAAGCTCCAACGGGCTTCTCAAAGAAGGGAAAAGGAAACAAGAAGAAAAGGATGGAAAGGTTGGAGGGAGTGTGATAAAATTGCCCCTCCTGTTGCACCTGGGAAAAGAAGGTATTTGTGAAAAGTTCAAGACAGTGGTCAGAAGGTCTTGTCCAACTGAAAAGTGGGACTCGGAACACCCCACCTATTTTGCTAGAACTGTTCCCTCTTGGCAGGTTCCTTTTTAGCCTGGCTTTAGGGAGAGTACCTAAAGATTAGTCCCTAATCTTTTCTTATTTGCTAAAACTCCAATTTAGGCATTGGCAAATGAATGATCAAAAACATATATTGGTGTGTTTTCAAGGTAAGAAACTAGCCTATCTTCTTATCCTAAAGCTGCTGCTGAAAAAGTCAAAGCAAGAAGAGAGAACTAACTTTAGACCATAACTTTAGACTTGAGCATATTAAGAGGATGGAGGCCCTTGTCCTTATTATTTAGACATCTTTCCAATATGGGTCTTCTTTTGCATATGTTTACACTGTTGATCTTCAGAGTTTTGTGTTTTGTTTTGTTTTTAATTTGGTGGGCGGGGCAGCTGTGTGTGGAGGGAGTGTGTGAATACATGAATTTCTTGACTCCTTTATGGCTTACCTAGAAGATAGCAGAATTATCTTCTACTTATGGTATGATACAGGGTATTAAAAATCTCAAAACTTTGTACAGAGTGTATGAAGTCAGAAACAGGAGCAGGGCAGAAGTTATGAGGGAAAGAAAATAGCTGCTTCAGAGATCTGCTTTGGGAAGATGAGAAATAGAACAAAGACAGATACTGTGACATAATTATTTGACTTTGAGGTCGTTGTCTGGCCTCCAGGTAGCCCCTCTCAGGTCTTTCTGAAAGGCTCATTTTGCTCTCTGATGCTGTTAAAAAGTCAACTAATTGGAGATTCAGTTTTGTTCCACAGTACTCCATTAGAAATGCAAATTCCTCTGGGAAAGATAGATTACAAACCATTTACACTTTAGTATGAACTAGCTACATTAGATTTATTTCCCTTCTAAAATGTAGCTAAACTTTTAACTGGCCATACAACACAGAGTGTTTTGCACCATCAAACACTGAAGTAGCGAGAGGGTGGTGACTAAGTCTAGATGATATGGGGCTTAGGATACCCTGGAAGAATTGATTTTGAGGGAGAACAGCAACAGTTAGTGGAAGATATATCTAGAAGAGAAGGTAAAAGTGGGGGTATAATAGCTTAGCCCATATCAAAGTGTTTGAGGCTAGCCCTTTGACCAGAAAATAGGCTGAAGGCACATTTTTTTTTCCTCTCTTTCCTCCTATGTTAGATGTTCCTTTGCCTTTTTCTAAGACCCAGAATTTAGGTTAATTGAAATATTGTTATGAATCAGCTTTTGTGGACTAGCCTGGGAGTCTGGGGACCAAAGTCATTAAAAAAACCCAAATCATTGTTTACATGTCAAAATGCATTGTGGGATCCCCACACCCAATTTATTAATTGCAACTCATTCTCCCAGCATGGTGTGGGTACCATGAGCTGTGGGAGCTGATTGGTTATAAGTGCCTAATGCCTGCCAGATTCTCCTGAGATAAGCAACCATGGCCATTTAATCCATTGTCCTTCCTTTAAGCATAAAATGCTTAAACACCAACAATACTGAACTTTATTTTTAGTAATCTCTTACGTTTATTAGCTCATTTGCTTACCTGATAATCTCACAGCTGACAATATCCAGGTCCAGCAGTCCCTGCCTGTGGACCAGATTGCCAGCCAAGGATCTGTGGCAGGAATGACATTAGCTGACATGCACATCGCCACACTTCATCTGCCTATCCAAGGCATCATTACCAATAGACTAGATAGTCCCTTTTACTAAGCCTCAGAATCCTTCTCCTGCTATGTTCCAGAGAACTCCTACTTGTTGATCAAAGTTGGCATACTAGAGTAGATCTTTTTGTTGTTCTTGGGCTTTACCAGGTCATTTAATGTCAATATCCCTAGCAAAATTGCGTAGGAGTAGTGATTGCCAGTGCATCTCCAAATGAGGAAACCAGATCTCTGGTTGGTCAAGCCAGTGACATAAGGTACTCATCTCTCATTCATTCAATTCTTTCATTCTGTATAAATCCAATGGATTCCTATTAAACTTGCCTGGAGCTCTTAGGGCATGTAGCTACATCAGTGAAACTCTCTACGATTTGACCATGGAGCAGGATCTAGGGGCTAAGCTTTCTGATACACGACTGGAAACTGGCCTATGAAAGAGCAAAGCCTTCTGGGTGGAAGATAGCATTAGATGGAACCACCTTTCTTTGCAGGGCAGCAGTGCCGTGGGCGGAGCCTCCAGAAGCAAGTACAAATGAACACTGGGGTTCCTGTCTAGGACCTGGACTGGTACTGAGAGGAAGCTCTATTTTACATTTTAAAGATGAGATTTGCAATCAGTTGCTAGAAAAGGACAGAAATGACTAGGAGAGTAGCAACCACTAAGCAACAGAGCTGAGATGCATATATAAATATGAATCTGACACAAACTGCATATCTACAAGTATCCATGTCGCTAAATTTGCCCTACCATCAGAAGATTTTGCATATGCTCTTCTACTTTCTGTGTGAGTCAAAACATGCCAAATCCTCTCTTTCTTACAGCAAGAGTGGTAGATGAGGCTGGAAATGGAAGCTGAATGGTCTCCTTGAGGGAGAGGACTGTGTTTGTGTCACCAGGCCTAGGATGGTTGCTGGCACAAAGTGGTTGAATCAAGCTTTTCAGAAGGTCAAAGGCAATGGGAGTCCCCCGAAGGGTTGATTTTCAGGGGTAGTCCATTAGGCATTCTGCGAAAGTTTGATAAATCGAATTGAATTTGTTACTGATACTAGAGAACTTGCATGAAAGCCCATGGACAGAGGAAGTATTACAGACCTAGACACTCAATAACTATTAGTAGATACTTAGGAATATAGGGTCTCCTCCTGCTTTCTTTCATACATACTCTCATGACATGGTTTGTGAATTAGACTAACACCAGCTTAGGCTGCTGTGACAACTCACCAAATTTCTTTCTAGCGTAAAAGGTCTGTGTGGGCATTCCTGGCTGTCAATAAGCTTTCCTTTGTCTTATGGTTTTGCTATCCCTTAGGTCCTTGGAATCTCCATAACCAGCCAGCAGACAGGGGAAGAAAGTGTTTGAGGGACACAAACTGAACTGCTTACATTCCTTTAGGAACAGCCCCTTCATTCCACACCCAGTGCAAGTCAGGGTGGGGAATATGGCCCTGGGCTGGGCACCAGCTTCCTAGAGAACGTTGCACTGTGTGGAAGTGGAACAGGGATTTGGGATAGATAATTAGCCATCCTGCACACCTCGGTCGGCGGGCCTCAAACAGAGGTCAATAGTGGCAGCTCCAAGTATAATGTGTTTCAAATAGTCAGGCCTTCACTGCCACAGATAAAATCTCACCATTCGTCATCCCTTGGCTTATTCTTTTTATTACAGTTCCTCATTCAAAATACACAAATGTGAGGAAGCAGTAACACAGTTAGGTAGTTGACATTAAGGAAGGTAGTCAGAGAATGCTGACTTTCGACTGTATCATGGAAGAGAATAAATAGTAAGAAGACTGACTTTAGAATCTGTCCAGGGTCATTCTCCATGTCCAGGCTGTATGCAGAATGTAAGCCAAAAAGAAGAGAGTGTCCTCAGGAATCTGAGGGCAGTTCACGAGAAGCCACCCCCCCCCCCACCACTGGCCTCTGCCTGCTAGGCAGGTCTTCTGTAAGATAGTAGGGAACTCTAGGAGGGAAACCCAGGCCTGTGCTGGTCTGTCTCAGTGTAGCTCTGGTTAGTGAGTCCTCAGAGACACTTCTCAAGGTCTGTTTAATCTGGAGGCAGCCATGTTTTCCTGTTTGCCTGCGTCATTTGTCCCAGCGCCATCTTCCTCCTTTTCTGGGTATTTAGGAGATAGGAAAACTCGAATGTGAGAGGTGTAGTCCGTGGGCTCTGGTCTGAGAAACTCCTACGTGTGAAAGAAACAATCACATTGAGGGAAAAGGCCATCAAGAAGGGTGTCATAAAGCCTGGGCCTCATTTTGGCCTAAAACAGTCATCTGTACCCTTCTTCATACTCTTCTTTTTACCAGGTTAATCTGGGTTAACATCATCAGGAGATAGCCTAAATCTAGCTTTGCATGTCTTCTAGCTTCATCAGGCTTACATACTTCTTGAATTTGGATTCACTGTAAATACTCCAAGGCCGGCAGTCTTTTTATGCATAGACAGCATGGACTACCTTGCTTCTTAAGGGCGGGGGTAGCCATAGAGCTCGCGTGGGGGTGTATTTCATTGTGGTACAGACGCCACACTTCTTGGTGGAAATAAACACCCAGACTATTGGAAGAATGTAGAGATTTTTTGGCAGTTCTGGGTCAAGGTAAGTCAGTAGTTAAATATTTTTTCTATTCGGAATTACACTAGAGAGAGGCTGGCCTCAGGTGCTCAGGCAATGGCTATAGCTCCTTGTCACTTGGCCACAGAAATTTGAATGGGTTTGTATACATGGTTTCTAATATTTCAGGCCATTTAGTTCCTTTGTAAGTAATGTAGCTTCCCCCTGAAGTTTTGCATTTGCTCTAAACCAGATGGCCATGATGCCTTGGCTAATGCCTTTTAATATCTAAGCCTTGTATATCTAGTGCTTGGTTAATAACAGGGAAAAAGCTCCGGTGACTCACCTTGACCTCTAGAGGGAAAAAACATCCTTTTAATAATCTGGGAGTTTATTTGGATCGAAGGCATACTGCATGTTACACAATCTTCTTGTAGACCCGCGCGGGTCACGAAGCAGCACCCTTGTTTTTTATGAAGTCAGCAAAGATGTAGAGGGCCAGGCTCACTGCTTCTCTGAGAGCCTTCAAATTCATCTTTAATATGTAACCTACTAGCAGAGCAGAAATCCTCGCTAAGTTTAACGGGCTTTTCTCTGACAACTCTCTAAGTATATAACCTTTGTTATAATTAAAGTTACATTTTCTAAATGTCCTTAAAAAGGAGTGCACAGCCCATCTTTTAGGAGTCAAACCACTATCTCACATGTCTTTCTACTTTAAAGTTTCTCTGTGCTACTGAACTAGGAACTACTTGAGGGTAGAGACAAGTACACTGATCAGTGTTCTAAATAAAACCGTGGCTGAACTGGATGTTGTGCAGAAACAGTGAACCTTAGAACACTGAAAAAAAAAATAGTGGCTGAATACATCAGACAGATTTGGTAAATTAATGAATGGATGGAGACTCATGGTATACCTGCACTGGTAGTTCTCCACCAGGGAATAAATGGCAATGTTGGAGATATTTTGGGTGGTTACAACTTGGGGAATGAGTGTGTGTGTGGGGGGGTGCTCCTGGCATCTGGTGAGTAGAGGCCTGGGGTGATGCTAACAGCTTCCACAAAAAAGAGTCATCTCAAAACATCAGTAGTGCTGAGGTTGAGAAACTGTCATATGCATTCCATAATGGGGTATGCATCCAAAATGTCCAGAAGACGACCATTAGTTTTTAGAAGATTCATTCAGCAAATATTTATAGAACATTTTTCATGTTGAAATTCAACCAAGATATCCACTCAGAAAGCCCTCTGAGATTTTCTTTTTCCCTCCCATCTCCTCCCCGCCATTTTTTTGGATCCTCCACCCTCTTACCTTCTCTTTACCGCGTTCTGTCCTTACCCACCATTTATCCTTACCCATCCATCAAAAAAATGAAAGAATACTGTATTGCAGGGGGAACTGTCTGGAGCCAAGAGCACGACTCTTTCTAGTTACTAATTTAATTGTAGCTGTGTCTTTTCTGGACCATTCTTTCTGAAGATAAATATATTTATGCTGCCCTCGCACAGCTTGGGAAGCCCTTTGGAGATGGGTATTGAAGGTAAAGAAACACATTCACAGGATGTTTACTCTAATGATGCTCTCAAAAGCATTTGGGATGTTTAAACATATGCTTCCAGCATCTCTTTCTATCTTCACATTGCTGCTAAATTGTGGAAAGCTGTAAATAGAAATAATGGACTCAGTTTATTTTTAATTAGAAGGCTGCTGCTTATAGCCGAAATCGTGACACTACCGAGCATGTCTTTCTCTCATTTGGAAGGAAAGAATGGAGTGATCCTAGGGTTTTGAACTTCAGCCAGATTCCCTGAGTGTCTTGGTCTCTGAATCCCTGCATCCAGTGCCATTCAGTGGCATGTGGCCACAGGATGATTCTCTTTGCTACTTAATATCTTTAGATGTAGTAAGTAATGCTGTATTATTTTTACAGTTAGAAATAATAAACACTTTGGAGAGCTGTTTCATTTATCCTTTTTCATCACGTTTAATTATGAACATGTACTCCCTCAATTCAAGAAAGCTTGTAGAGTCATATTTAATTTTTTTTCTGGGGAGGTCCTATTAATTTTTTGGGCATGTGGATGGAGTAATGTCATGAGGCTGCCATCACCCAAATAAACTTAATCCTGGGCATATGATATTTATCCATAGACAACACTTCTGAGGCTGTTTCCCACTGCCCCCTCCCCAGGCTTAGAAAAACATGGATAGACAGAGCTAGTCTAGTGTTCCATTTTTTAGGATCCCCTGTACTGTTAGGAACCTTTACTATTGTCTTAGTCTTCTGCACAAAACTGGAGAAAATGCCCATGTAAACAATGCCCAGCTTGGAATTCCCTGGGAGTGGGACTGGGAGCAGCCAAACAAAGATCCAGCTCTCAGCCCATGTGTTTCCCAAAATATTGTGATTTATGACATAACCACCTACTTTGAAAGAGATCTTTCTCTCTTTCCCAGTACTTGAATTTTTTCCCTACTGGGTTATCATTTCCTATTCTACAGTGGGGTGCCAACTTTAAATATAATGATTCATGGAGAGAAAACTTTACTGTTTTGCATTCATACTATAGTGAAAAGGTCTAAGAAGAGACTTTGATAGAACATAAGAATCAGCATGTTCAGTGATGCCTAATTGGGTTTCAGAGGGTATTATGGGAGGAAATTGGATTTGGAGAAAAGGAAATATGATGAGATAATTTAAAACTGTGCTGTCCAGTGTAATAGCTGTTCACACATGTGGCTGTGGAGCCCTTGAAATAGGAGTAGTCTGAATTGAGACGCAATGAAGGTATAAAATACACATCAGGTTTTAAACACTTATATGAAAAAAATGTAGAATACCTAATTCATAAAATTTCTATTGATTAGGTATTGAAATAATTATGTTTTAGGTATATTGGGTTAGATAATATATATCATTGAAATTGATTTTACCTATTTCTTTTCACTTTTATTACGGGGCTCCCAGAAAACTTAAATTTAGTATGTGCCCCACATTTGAGATGTGCATTATATTTCTCTTGGGCAGAATGCTTTCTGTGAATGGCCTTGCCTTCCAGAGCACAGTCCCATGACCTGGAGGTAAAAGCTTAAAATTTTCCATAATTTGGTTTAACCGAAGCTATACTGTAGTTTCATGTACTTTGAGCAGTAAGTTCCAATGTGCATAAAAGCCCAAGAGTGTAGGGGTTCAGGCTCTGGGGTAACTGAGCCTTTAAGTCAGTGGATACCCGTATGCCTGTGAGGACTCTAAAATTAAGTGCCTAAGGGTGTGTGTGTGTGAATTCCACTGAGAATATTCTTGACTTTCTTCAGACTCCCCAAAGGTGCCTTAACCAACTGTTGCTTTGTACAACTCCAGTGGACCTCTGTTCCTGTAGAAGCAAGTAGTGGCTGGTGTTCCCCCTGAGGTTGGGCACGTTGGTGATGTTGCCTTGATCCCAAACTGTTTAAAAACTCTGACCCATCGTGAGAACTCTCAATATGGTTGTCACTCTTTTGTTCCTTAGCCCTTGGTAGCTTACAATTGTATGCAGACTAAAGATCACATTCCCTAGGATGGCATTGAAAGCCGATTGATTTTATGTCCATGTGTGTTCCAACCACAAAATCTGCTTAGTTTCTCAGAGTCTGACCTCCACTGAAAAGCCATGTGTCTTTGCAGATGCTGTTCCCCCTTCTCAAAAATTCCTTTCTGACCATACCTTCCTTCATCTAAATTCTATTCAACATTAAACTAGGTTATAAGACAGGATGAAGAGAATATATTTATTTCTTATATAGGACTAATAAGCAAACATGCAAAGACTTTCATAAATCTGTAATAAAAAGAAAGTACAAGAAATATTGGCAAAAGATAATAAGAAATTCAAGGAATGGCAAGGTAAGACCAGTAAATATGGAAATATGCTCCATTAGTAAGAACCATTCATTTAAATTTTGATGTTCTAGGTACCATTTAAAATCTTTTGTCCAGTTAATCATTTCATATCAGTAATCATTACTACTAATACTTCAATAAATGCATTTAAAAACAATAACAGATGGCATTATTGGTGATGGCATGAGAAATGGGCATTGTCACATAGAACCGATGGACCTATACATTGTTTTTTGAAAGTTAGCTTGGTTACTATCTCATCAAGATTTTAAATACACATACCCTGTGACCTGGAAATCACATTTTTAGGAATCTGTCCTACACAAATATTAGGAGGAATGCAAAAAATGAAGGTATGAGGTTTCTTAGTGATAGTCTGGATTGGTTAAATGAATTCTGGAATAAGCCTGTAATGCAGTCATTGAAAAATAATCAAATTGACCAATATGGACTAACATGTGAAAAGGTGAATAAGCTTTATTAATTGGAAAACATGCATAGTATAATATACATAGTTTGATTTTACTTTTTTAAAACAAAATTATGCACGTATATGTAGTATCACTACTACTATATCTATTAATAACTAAGTACCAGGTGCTGTTTAGATTCATTTTCTTTTTTAAAATTTCAAAACGGACCTAGAATATGTACTTTTATTGACTGTAGTTTACATATTGGAAACATAACGCAGAGAGAAGCTAAGTAAGTAGTCTAAGTTTACACAGCTAGCCGGTGGTTGAGCAGAGGCTCAAAACTAGCCAATTAGATTTCAGAGCTAGCTTTCTTTTTTTTAATTTTTATTTTTTTATTAACCCATAATGTATTATTTGTTTCAGAGGTAGAGGTCTGTGATTCATCAATCTTATACAATTCACAGCATCAGAGCAAGTTGTCTTAGCCTCTGTGCTTGTGTTGGGAAGGTGGGGTAGAATGGCATATTTATATAGGAGTAAATTACAAGTCTCAGGGCATATGCCCTGCACTGTTAACTCTTTGGAAGCTGAGATTGGAAGCTGGGAGGAAGGGACTCAAAATTTGTATTTTATACACTTCCGGAGAAGAAGGAATTAGAAGGTAATTTTTATATTTTGTTTATATTACTATATTTTCAAATATTGTTCACTTTATATGTATTCAGACATATTCTTAGATATTGAATATGTGATGCTTTTATAATTGGGAGCATATCTTTTAAGTGCTATCTTGAACTTTTGAGATTCTGCTCCATCTTCGTGAAGCCTTTCCCAGTCTTCTCACTTAGAATCAACAGTGCTCTGGTCTCGACTGCCTTCAAAATCATCATGTCTTATATTGAATTAGTTCTGTCCTAGAGAGGAAGCTCCGTGAAGGCAGGGGTGGTGCATAGTAGGCATTCAGCTGGTGTTTGTGTGGATAGATGGGCAGGCATACAGATGGATGGATGGAAAGAGAAAAAGGCACGAATATCACTGAGGGATTTTCACCTCAAGCTGCAGCTTCATTGCTGTTATGATGGTAATATTCAAACAGGTCGGACTGCTGGCACCTCTCTAAATCACTGTGTGTTGTGTCTAGCTTGATGCCAGGATGAAGTAGGGCCAACAATGACAAGTGCTGTTTAGTGTGATTTTCTTGGCACAAGTTTGAACTTAATAATAGGAAGAAATGTGGCAAATAAATTCTTGAAAAATTTATTAGCCTTGGGTGGAGATGATGAGAAATAGCCTAATCATAGCAGAGAAAAGAAAATTTAGGAGCAGCCTTAAAATGTCAACTCTTCTACTTTGGCCTCCTATATAGATAAAACAGCCCTCAGTAAAATGGGAGGATGTGTTGAAAGCTTTCAGTACAGTACCTGGAACTTAGTAGGTATTCAGAAAAGGTATCTGTGTACATACATGTTAATTTGTACAGTAATCCTGCAGAGGAAATGGAAAAAAAAATCATAGGAATCATTTATTATTTTATATGATTTAAAAATGTACTCAAGAAAATAACTATCACCTATAAAAACAAACAAAAGAAATGGAACTCACTTGACTATTGATCTACTCAAATATCCATTCTCTGTCTCTATCCTTAAAGATAGAGGATTGATTAGTGAACCACGGAAGCGATCACACTTCCAGATTATCAGTTTAATGCCACTGTAAACTTGGAGTGATTATTTCCTTAAAAATGACAGTGCTGAGTTGAAAGTATAGGCTGTGTCTGTAGCCCTCTGCAGCAGACTTGACTGGTGGGAGCCACAGGCAGAATTGGCCTCCTTGGTCTGCTGAGCCTCCCTAACCCCTTGGATGCCCAGCTAAGTTTCAGGAGATGTGCATAAGGATGATCCTTGCAGAGTTCTTCACTGCATGTATGCTTTCTGTCTGATCACTCAGTTAATTATCTTCGTTCTGCCCTCAAGAGCATGGACCCTGGCAGACTAAGGGGTGTGGCCTTTCAGGGGTTTTATTTCAAAATATTTTACGGAGTGCAAGTCAATTCATGGACTCTCTTCCTCAGTATTTCATCAGGCAGCAGGAGCCTAAGTGCCACAGGATCCCAGTGTGCACTAGAGAGTTACTGACTCTTTGTGGCCTCTTGTGCCTGCAGATCAAGAATAAGCAGGGTACTGGCCAGGATCTTATGAATGCGCTAACTGCTCAAAGCCAGGAACAGGACATCTGTGTGTAGTGTGTGTTTTGGTGTAAGTCATTGGTAGAGAAAGAACACCAGTGGATGAGATAAGGAAGGAGAAGGAGGAGGAAGAGAGGGAGAAGAGTAAGGGAAAGAGAAGGGGAAGGGAAAGAAGGAGACAACTAAGATGATGCCCACTTATTTTTTTTTTAATGATTTTATTCATTTATTTTAGAGAGAAAGAAAGAGCATGAATGGGGAGAGGGGCTGAGCGAGAGGGAGAAGCAGACTCCTCGCTGAGCTGGGAGCCCAGTGCGGGGCTCAATTTCAGGACCCTGCGATCATGACCTGAGCTGAAGGTACATGCTTAACCGACTGAACCACCCAGGTGCCCCAATGATGATACCCACTTTAGTAAGAGCCATTCCTAGAGGCTTTCAGCTATCTCGTGAGTGGGTGCATGGCTCAAGGCAAAAAGTGCATTGCTGTCCTCCCGATCCCCCTACCCCCACCCCAAATCTCTAACATTATACAAGGAAAAGGATGCCAGATGTCAGGGAGGTCCTTAAAGGAGGTAGGTCCTCAAAAGGTGGAACATATATGTGTGTTGAAGATGGAGGAGACATTTTTGGTGAGGAAAGATACTTCTAGACTGTTTGTTTATGTGTGTATGGACTTTAGGCCATTTTTTACAACCTTTTGGAGAGCTGCTTTGCTTCTTTATGGAGTCACTCCAAGAGTCATTCAGACTGATGGTCCTTGTCATGTCAGCCTCAGGAGCAGTTCTGGTTCTGGGCTTTTGTTGAAGACCATCCCTTAGTACTTGAGTTTTCCAGAAGAGTTTCATCATAAAAATAGAGACAATGTTTGTAGTATAAAGACCACCACAGGTTTTTGAGTACCCACTACATTTTGTTCACAGTGCTAGAAGCTGTATAGGATATAGAAAAAGTTCAAAACCCTTGGCCTCAGCAGATTTACTACCTGGTCTATAGGCAAGATTTTCCTACAAGATAAATACTTCAGTCACTTAATCATGCAAGTTTTCAGGAGCCATTTATGAAACACTTCTAAATTGCCAGATACTGGGCTAGGCAGTAATGTTTAATAATAAATAAAACAACTTATTTGCTTTCAAGGAGCTGGTAAAGAGACTAAATATTGCATTGTTTTGTATGTGCTGAGAGACCATCAAAATTCAGAACACTGAGGCATCAGGATAGGCTTTATGGTGCAGTGGGACCAGAGCAGATTCCTAGTAAATCCTGTTTAAGTGGTCCTGTCTCAGTGTGCATTTGTGCATGTATTTGGTAAACATTTGGAAAGTAGTACAAGGTATTTGAGCTAGAATTTGATTCCTGGATAGGACTCTTTTCAAGATTTTATTTTTATTTATTTGATAGAGCACAAGCAGGGGGAGCAGCAGACAGAGGGAGAGAGAGAAGCAGACTGCCCCATGAGCAGGGAGCCCTATCGAAGACTCCATCCCACGACCCTGATATCATGACCTGAGCTGAAGGCAGAGGCTTAACTGACTGAGCCACCCAGGTGCCCCCCCTGGATAGGATTCTGATGGCTGGAGAGGAAAGGGAATTTCAGAAGGGGGAGCTGAATGAGTAGGCTGGTAAGATCTCAACTAGGAGCCTTAATCTATGGAGCTACAAGAGATCCTGATTTATCCTCTTTGTAGGTAAAGATGCCAGCCAGAGAGAAAAGATTTTTGAACGGGGACCAAGGACTTGGCAAGCAGCAACACCTGGCCAGATCCTTTATTTCTTTACCCCAAGAATAGAGCACTGCACTCTGAGCACAGAGGAAAGCTTGGGGGTACAGTCCATTCTGGATATTGAAAATGGTAGCAGCTTAGAGTATATCAAAGAACAGATGAAGACGAAGAGAGAGAAGATGAAAGGGGGGGAGGAAAGGAAGAAGGGCAGGAGGAAAAGACGCGCTTATCATGGGCCAGGCCTGCTCCTTGAGTCATCGTATCAATCCTATGAACAAGGTATATTGTCCTCATTTACACATGAAAGCGCCGAGGGTCAGACTCATTATGTATCTTCCCCAAGCTGGCACACCTAGCAGGTGGTGGGACTGAGAACCAGACCCACGTTTCTCAGCCTTGGAGTTTGTGCTCTAACAACTGTAGCAAGTGACTGCAATGAGCAGGCTACCTGGGCCACCTTGTGTTTTGATCACTAACGTTCCTCTGAGTCTGGGCTTTGTGTGGTGTGGTTCTCCCTGCCTGATACTTGGAGAGAAGACCAAAGTGCCAGATGTCAGGACTCTTCACTTGAAATTTCACTTAATCCTCATCTCTCTTTAAAGTTGTTATGTTTAGCCCACTCTTGCAGGACAGGAAGCTGAGGCTGGCGAGTTCAGGCTCCAGCCTGTAAGAGGCAGAGCTGGAATTTAAGCCAGATTCCTCTGACTCCCAGGTCCAGGTTGCTTCCTTTATAGTGTAAGTTTTCCAGCTGTGGAAGGGGAGGATCCCTTGCAGGTACCCAAGGACCAACACTCACGTGTCTACCATTTCCAGCTTGGGATGGCACCCAGAACCCGAGAATATTCTCAGATTTATTTCCCTGCTGGCCCTGAAACTCTCCCCTTGCATTTATCTTAGAGGCAGTTTTTAGGAGCTATACTGACCCTGTAATTCAAGAACAAGATTCCCAGGCTCCAGTGTCCTGCTAAAAACTCAACTTCATAGAGTTATCTAGGCCATGCAGTCTGTCTGCATAATATCCTTCCTTTGTAGAGAAAGATATTAGGAAAAAGATGACTTTCTAATGGCAAAGGACAGGACAGGCACCTCCGATATCATATGATAACCATCTGCTTAAGGAGTTAGAGCTACTAATTGGTCTCTCACCTTCAGTATAAAAAATACACCTCCAACTTGGGGTTATTGTACAGTTCACTCATCAAAATCTACATTAAATGAACCTTCAAGTTGTGGCACAGACCATGACTTTTTTTTTTTTCCTCCTGTCATGGAAATTGAAATGACTGCCAAGAAGGCATGGAGAAAGGTTGTGCGACAGATGGTGGGATTTCTGAGGCCAGGGAAGTCTAATTTATATTTTTTTGGGCTAGTTTAAAGTGCTATCCAGATAGCCCAACCTGGAGCACCTAGAGAGGCTGGTCAGTGAGTTGCTAAGTGTAGGCTGTCCGATAGCTTTAGGATTTCAGGATATGATGACCAAAGAGAGTCCTTGTCCTCATGGAACTTAAACTTTGTAAGGTCTTTACATCTCTAGGTAAACTGATTTCTGAGCGAAAGGTTGACCGTGTAATGAGGCAGAGTAAGTGCTACTCACATGGGTGACTTAGGGGCAGCTCAAAGTGTCCTACACCAGACCCCCAACAAGGAGGGACCAATGATTTTGTCAGCTTGTTACAGTGTCTGAAATACCACCCTCGGACATGCACTGCTGTTCTGGATTTCGAATGTAGGAATTCAGAACAGTACCCTATCTCTAATCCCCAGATGGAATGTATATACTCTTTCAACATGCATTTGTTTCTTTTTCTTCCCAGCACATACATTGGAGATCAAAGCTCTGGGTGATGGGGATGATGTGGGGGCGGGGGTCAACTTTGAGAGGTAAGGGTAGTAAAAATGAAATAGTTCACAGTTTTGTTGAGGTTGGACCTCCGGGCAAGATTATCCGGTTGGCATTGAGCATTTTCTCTAACCTTGCTATGGCAATGTCGGAGGGGCATGGCTCCACTCTGAAAACCCACCTGGCGGAAGAGAGTGGCTGGCATATATGAAGAAGCTGCCAGGTTGTTTCTGCTATCAGGAGGGTCTAGGACCCCTTGCTTTCATCCTCCATTACTCCCTGACAAGTTGTAGAGTCAAATGCAGTCATGATTACTCTGGCCAACTGATTACCCTGGTGAAAGTGTGCTCTGGTTTCCCCAGAGCCACCAGCCCAGTAGAAATCCATGCAGTACTTGGTTCTTCAATTTCCTGTGGTTAAATCAAGGATGGTGATGGTTGCTGGAGAAAAGAAGGTAGAAAGTCGGTCCAAGCCACGACAAAGGTAACGAGCTAAACAGCTTGACTGACCCCAGGTTTATTGTCTTCTGTTTCTTCAAATGACTTCAAGGCAATGACCTATTTTAAAGGGTCTCATCCTGCTGTCACTCTCAGTTGAAATGTCCTCCGTCACCCTTTCTAATCATTCGAATTGTGCCATTCCTTCCAGTTTAGAACATGACTCCTGTTCTCCATAAAGTGCTTCCTTTTCGTTCTTGTCTGCATAGTCCAGTCTTCTGACCTTTTATTGTTCTTATCATTTTCTTAGACAGTTATGGTTTTATTGCTCTGCAGTATTATATATCAAGTTCACAGGCATTCTTTGTATCTCTCTAACTAAACTATAAGCCCCTTAAGGAGAGGAACTATGTCTTATATATCTCTAGTGCTTAATGAATTACACGGCACTGTAGCACTTTTTTGAATTGAATCGAATTGACCCATTTATCTCTAATCCAGCAGCAGTGCTAAGTTGCCAGCCTTGACTTGGAATGAACAGTGCCAAAGGATATAAGAAAAATATTAAAGTTGATCAGGTCTTCAGTAGAACAGCTCCACTAGAAACCATAAATTCCCGGTGAGGATCAGACGAAGAACATGCTCTGAATACATAACCTTGGATCACTGTGAGCACGCGGGTGAAACAAGGTGAAAGGTGATTTAGAGGAAAGGAAGAGAAAATTAAAGAAGATTAGGGAACTCAGGGACTATATTTTGAGACTATAACCAGGAGGACAGGTTATCACCATGTGTTTCCAGGGCAACAATTTTGTAGTAAAGGGTGGTTTTAAAGAAAAAAACATTGGGGCAGAGAAAAGGTTGTTCAGCCAATAATGTGAGAGTTCCTGGAAACAACTGGGAGAGGAGGAAAGTTCTGGAACTGGAGAAACACAGTTGTGGAAATGAGAAAAAAAAAAGATTGGCCTAGAGACTAGAAAATGTAGGGCACCCTTTGGTTAAAAGATTGTGCAGAGCCAGCCAAGATCTGTCTTAAAGAATATTCAGTGGAAGCCTTAGACATGGAGCTTGCCTAGGCCTTTGAGGGGCTCTTGACTCCTTTCCCCATCCAGAAGTGAGGGGTCTTTCCACAAGGTAGAGAACCTCAAGGGGTGGTTGACAGGGAAATTGTTCAAGTTTGTTCAGCCAAGGGCTGATCATTAGCTGCCCCAAGTTTTCTGCATTAAGGCCCCTGTCCATCCATCCATCCCTGGGGACAGGTTATACCTCGGAAGAAGGCGGATTGGGTTCTGGAGAAGAAAAGGCAGGTAGAGAGCACATCTTCACCCCTTTGTTTTTCTCATTCGTTGTCCTTACAGTACAGGGTGTGTCAAATGGATTATTTCTTTGGGCTACATTTACCTGCCTTGAGGTTTACTGTTTCTTAAGGTGGGATTTGTTGTTGCTGCTGGAGAGAAAAAGGTCTAAACTTGGGAAAGGTTCAGAAGCCCATGGCGATGCTTTCATCCTCTTTCTAGGACCGATTCCTATCCATGTCTTTAGGCAAGGTGCCCTGCTTTCCCATCTCTAAAATGGGATAATAACTGCTCTGACAGAAATATCATGGGAGTAAGTCCATTTGCCAGGCTTCTTTCTTTGAAGTCAACAAGGATGCGTTATCATTACTATAATCACTTTAGCACTCTCCCTTTGAAGACACCGGCACAGACCTAGAGGCATCTCAAATACATGTAATTGGGTCCGTTTTTCTCCCAGCAGTTATAAGAGGGATGGCCAAAATGTGTGAGTGGGAAGAGGCAGCCATGTGGGTGGAAGAAGAACAAAATGGTAAGGGCAGATCTTCACAATCCTCATAGGAATCATAAGCTCAGTGATAATGATGTTAATCAGAAACACCATCTGACTGGCTTTTTTAAATATGAAGACCCTCTCTGAGCATGCCGTGGAAAGCTGGCTGGCTTTCTGGGGGCTGGCCGCTGACTTCAGAGGCACAGTTTATATAGGCAGGAGAAGAGGAGACCTAAAGGACCACTGTCAGGAGTCAAGCGAGGAGCAGAAAGTTGGACAAATTTACCTCCACAAATTTATGGGGACAAGTCTGTAGCACCCACATCCCACTTTGGGGGCAAAATGGTACTTCCGAAGAGAATTGCAACTTTCAGCTGCATGCCTTTATTATTCAGGATTCAACCTCCACAGAAACCTGTGCGTGATTTTTCCCTCTTTCCTTTTTTCGTTTTCACTCTTTCTGGGCTGATTCTATTAATTTCCCCCAATGGCACATGCGGTCCTGCACCGACGCTGCCATTGCTGATCTCCTTATTCGTCTCGGAGCAGAGAGGCCATTTAGATGAATATATGTTCCCCATTTTCTTTGCATTATAAATTCAGTGTTGTGGGAAAAGGAACGAAATGTAATGGCAAGGCCTCCACAGAGAAATGTCCCTATTTGAGAAGAGGAGTTTTATAGGGGGGAACAATTGACAGCCTCTCAGTACAGTGGGCACATTTTTCTGTACAACTGCATCACCACTAATGATAAATGAGGAACGTATGATAGCTGGCTCCGTTGTCTGACAGCTACAGTTTTGGCCAGAGGGCCGTGGCAGCCTTTAGACTTCTGTTCAAAATGAGTTAAACATATTAGGCATTATGAAGGCACAGAAGCCTCGAGAATGAGTGCTGAAATGAGTGATCCGGGTAGGCTCCTGGGTACACAACTTGCAAAGCAGATGTCATTCTAATAATGTGTGATATAGGACATGCCTGGCCTAAACCCTGCCGGATGAAATATGAAGCCCCGTTGGTGATATTTAATACCATTTTATGAGGTGCCATCTTATAAAGACAATGCCCGCCGTATGTGGAATGCTTAAGGTATTTTGCCAAAGGCACAGGGAGGTATCTGGAGTAAGTAGAATTTTTATTATTTTATAAGCCTTTACTTTGTAATATTTCTGTTTCCACATTATTGTGGGGGCTCGCTGCCCTAACCCTCTGTCGAGCGAGCCTGATGAGCGGCTTGCTGGTAGATTGACGGATAGCCCTCGCTGTTTCTGGAGGAAAAGGCTAGCTCCTATCTAAATGCATTCTTCAGAAAGCCCTCAAAGCAGAAATACAGCTTTGCTACAAGCATTCTTCGAGCAGGGACTTTGAGGCCGGTGTAGGAAAATATTGCCATTTTTCAAGTGGACCATTTCGAGGGTAATGGAGGATTTGTGGGGACTAGAGCTACTGGTTCACATTTTCTCCTTTCTTTACAGTTCCTGATGCTGGCTACCTACCAAAGTTTGGGGTCCCTTTTAGGGCATCCTACGGTTGATGGGGCTTGTGAGTTATTAGCCATAGCATCAGAGTGGATCTCCAATGCACCCAAAGTCTCAGAAAAACCTAAGCGTCGAACAGCGATGGTCCAGGGCTGGAAGTGATTCTCGGTAGTTGCGTGTGGCCCAGAGAGAATCAGGGCAAGGCTGGAAAGGATGAGATGACAAGAGCGGCCAATTCAAAGCACATCACGTTTTACATTTGTTTTCTAAACGCATTTGCATTTACAACTCACATGCCACATAAGGCATTCCATAAGTTGAGAACCATATAATTGACCAGACTCGGAATGCTTAAGAAAGGCGTCACATGTTACATTTCTGAGGCAGTGTCTGTTCTCCTCATGCTCGTGTTGTGAGCAGTGGCATTTCTTCCAGGATCTGTTCAAGGTGAAGGGTCCTGTATTAATTATGAGTGCAGTGGATGAGGAAGACTAGAGTTTTTTATTTTTTGAAGTACCAGCATACCAAAGAAACCGCTTCCCAGCCCATCCTCGAAGTAACATAAATAAAGTCGGTTCCTTCAGAATTCAGGACAAGCTCTTCGGATGGACCTCTGCCTAGCAGTTTGTGGGATCAAGCGTGCCTTCTCTCAGCTGCCAGCCTTCAGGGCAAGGCGCACAGCCTGCCGGTTGGGCGTGGCTGGGAAGGCTACTCTTGGTTGCGCCATTGCCTCCCCACTGCCAGCAGTGGTGCTGTTGGCCAACACGTAGTCTGCTGTGTTTGTTTTCCAGTGGGCTTATGCGGATTGTTCTTGTTCTTGGGTGACTTAGTTAAAAATCTAGTAATTGATGAAATATTGCTGCAAAAAGAACAGAGCTGTGCCTCTGTTATTGAAATGCACACTTTGGGGCTCCTCGATGAGAGCAAGACACAGAAAAATTGTGCTGTTGAATTAGGCATGTGTAAGACATCTGCAGAGGATGAGAGGAAGATCGTAAAAATTAAGAGCACTTTACATTCAGATTGCTTTATAAGTGTCTTAGTTCTCCTTCCATCATAAAGAAGCTGAAATCAGAGATTGTAGTTGATGGGCACTATGGGGTGTGGTTTATGTAAGAGAGACAGTGTGAACTCCAAACAGCTGGTTCAAAGACAGGGTTTAGGTCTAGGTCAGAATATGGGCCAGTAATCTACTTTTAGAAGTTTTAAGCTAAACTAAAATGGTTAAGGTCTGTATAGATGGCTTTTGCAGCTCCGTGCTTCCTCAGACACTTCTCGTCTATCAGCCCACTCTCGTCCTCATTGTGGAGGATCTGCATCTATTCAAGTTCCAACTGTTCTGCCATGCCAAGCAGAATGGCTACTTTTCTTGGATGAGCTGGATTTTCACTCTGATTTTTTGGGAAATGAAGGGAATTGGAAAAGTTCGGTATTTGAAATAGAAGGACAACATTGTAGAGTTAGGGACAAGAGCACAGGATTTGGAGCTTGATGACCCAGCTCTGCTACTAAGTACAAATAACCTTGAGGAGGTACGTCACTTAACCTTTCCAGACCTGTTTCCTCATCTGTAAAATGAGGATAATGATATTCTTCCCTATCTACCTTGCATCATTGCTCTGACTAGCAAATGATATAATGGGAAACCTTTAACATCATCTGTGAATGTGAGTTACCCCTGCTGCTGCTGTTACTACTCCCATCACGCCTGCTACAGCTCATCCTGGGTGTTCAACCCTGCTGCTGCTCGGGAACTGGTGTGACTATAGAGAATGTGGGCACTGGTTTCCCCCCAACTCCGTGAGGTCTTTTCTGCAAGGACAGCTTTGCTTCAAAGGAGGGGTGAGTGCTGGACTAGTGTTTCTGTGTAAAACTTGGTTTAAAAAATGAAAGTAAAGTTCTGGAATTAAAAAGAGCTTATAAGTCACGGGGTTAGAGGTTCCTTAATGTCTCTTTTAACTAAAAAAGCCTGTAATTTTGTCATTCTGGAAATTATGATGACCCCCATACCCTGATCAGACCACTGTGGTCACTTAATTCCCAACTTCATCATCAGAACCAAAGAGAACAAATTGTCCAAGTCATTAATTGCCTCCCATATGTGTAAGTGCCAGCATGTGGCCTGGCCCTTCCCTTTATGGACGACAGCAGGCTAAGGGCCACATGACGGTATTTTCTATGGCTGGCCTCAGGTCTCATCTTTAGATGGGACCTGAGACCCCTCACATTTCTCAAAAGAAGTAAAGAAGTTTAACAGATTGATGAGTGTCCGTCATTTTTAACCAAGGTGTTTTAGGGTCCTGTGCGCTCCTCCTTAAAATACAGACATTAAGGGAGAAAAATGTGTGATGCTACAAATCCTCTCAGTCTCTTTGTATAAAATCCTAATCGATTGCTCTTTTGCTGTGGAAATCTTAATAAATCAATTGGGGAGAAATGCACGTTTCGGATGAAGAGTGCAGAAGTTGTGACTGGGTGTTGCCATAGGGCCCGGCCCCTGGCTCATGTTCCCTCTTTACCTCCCTTTGCTGGAAAGTCCTGAGGTGGTTCTTCCAAGGGATTCACCAGAGGCTGTGATCAGAGCCCCTCGGCTGCTACCCCACTTCCCGGTGAGCCCACCTGTTGCTGCTTTAGGTTCAAGATTGCTCTGTTGAAGAGTCCTCAGCCAGAGTGAGTAATGACTTGATATTGCTTAGTGTGGGGATTTAGGGGAGACTGAAACCCCTCATCTGGCCTCGTTTACTTGAGTCCTGTAATTTCCAAACCATTGTGGTCAAAAGAATCAAAGTGCTCCCTAGGGCAGAGAGGACAGATATCCCCAATTTTCACAGGCTTCTGAAGCAATAGTTTTTGAGTACTGATCCCAACACGCCCAAGCTCCTCATCTGTGTTCTGTGAATTGTCACAAAGGAGGTGGGAGGGTCTCCATTCTGATTTGCATTTGTGGTGAGGAAGGCAGCTCTGCTCTGCTTACTGGCCAGGCAGATTAATCTGCATGCGTCGGAAAGGTCTCATTTTCCAACAGTAAGGTAAAAATTTTTGCCAGCAGGGTCAGATAACTAACTGAATGATTCAGGTAGACAGTGTTTTGGTTGTTGTAGAGTTTGACAGGTGCTATATGCAGTTACAGATTTCTAATGCTTTAGAATTCAATACTTAAATTTTAAAATAACTAATTCATGGAACATAGTGGTATTAGCTATATCCCGTCGTCAGTTCTTGGGAGTTACAGCTGTCTGTCTAGGGACATATAAATAAGGACAAAAAGAATTCCTCCTGAGGATCAAGCCTTCAAGTCAGTATCTCTTGGGTCAGAGTGCAGATTAAAGTGAAATAAATCTCTTTACAGTGATGCAATGACTTTCATGCTTAGAAATGCTTGGCTGCAAGCTGAGTCACTATTGTGGCAAATCTACACAAATAATATGTTTACCAGGGGAGGGACTGATCAGTTATAAAAGTAGGAAAAGAGGAGGACCCCAGTAAACACGGGCTTAATCTAAGTACCCTTGAGGGGAGAGAGAACCTCAGCCCAGTGGTGCCATGCTGTGGTCCAGATGGCTATGTCAGGGGTTGCCATCGAACACTCTAACCTTACAACAGATTCTCCTTGTTCTAATTCATTTAAACTTCTGATGAGAGTCCATCATAATGAGGCCCTGCTTTGCACAGAAAACTACCTGGGCAGCCATACCCAAGGATTTTGGATTCAATGAGAGTAATATTTATCTTTAGAAGTAAATAAATGCACCCTTAGGTTTTATACAGCAGATTCTTGAGATTGACTTGCATGAATCTACTGGTGAGAAATAGGCAATTCTTGGTGTGCTGACAAATCAGTTTCCAAGGGGCATCAGAAATGTCGGCCAGACATTAACCATGGGTGCTGTTGCCTGCATCAGTCAGGGTAAATGTCCCAGCAAAACAAATGTTGCCCTGTGAGTCACCGGGAAACTGATTACTGGGCCCTCCCAGGCCGGCACACACTCTGTACATTGCATTGGGGAACCCTTTCCCCTAACTGGAATTCTGTACCAGTGCTAGGCAAAGTAGGCACACACTCTGGTGGGTAAGTCAGCTCTCTATGACTCACCTTTCCTGTGTTTTACCACCATAGACAAAGGAATGTTGCATCCTCATGTCAATAGCTTTGTATCTTCAGCTTTGTTATTTGGCGTGCAGGGGCCTTGAACATTGATTCTAGACTTGGGTTTAGCTTTTTTTTTTTTTAGTTTATTTTGTTTCTCCTCTTCATTTGAGAGTTTTATTGAGGTTTAGTTGGCAAATAATAACAGCGTGCTTAAAACATGTGATTTAATAGGTTTTGATAATATTGATATACCCATGAAACCATCACCACAACCAAGATAACACATCTTGAACCCTCAAAAGTTCCTCTGTGCCCCTTGGTGATCCCCACTTATCCTGCTCCTGGGCAGCCACTAATGGGCTTTTGTCCTAAGCCTTATAATTTAAAGCAGGCTCTTGTGCTCTATTTTTGTGTTGGTAACTAAGTACCTGTTATTCCCCGCATTGCCTCAGTTGACTTTGCTGGGTCTGTTGGAGACTCACGTCTGCATTTCACTTCTGGCTGCAGCAATTTCCTATTAATGAAGACTTTCTTGTCCAGACTGTGTCCTGTAGTTTGCTGCTAGAATAATTGTGTTTCGCCTACATTCTAGGGTTTCCACCTGTTTACTCTGCTGTATCCCTGACACCAACCTACTACCAGTTAGTTTCCTACTTTTGCTGGCTACTGAGCTCTCCTTGGCAAGTAACTTCACACTGCCACTCCTCTGCTATCAGTCCTTGGTAATGTCTGATGTCTACTGGCTACATTTTCCCCCTTGTCTGCTCCTAGAAATGCCCCCTGAAAGCAACCTGAAGCCACTGGTCTAGCCAGGTGTTAGTGTTTGGTCATTCTGGAATGAATCTATCCCATTATTAGTTGACCCTAGTATTGCCAAGAAAACATTTATCCCTAAAACTAAAACAAGATTATTTTGATTATTTCTTTATTCAGAAAATTCCTTGGAATCACAGGATATCTCAGTAGTACTACTGTGAATGTCATTGGCTGCAGCTGCATTAAATTGACTTACTGGTTAGTAGAGAATTCTGGATTCTAGAACAATGGATAAATTGTGATAGTGACTATCCCAGCTGGTAAGAGTCAAGGAAGAAGGTCATTGCAAGAACTATGGGGCTGTTTTCAGGAGTGTCACTGTGACTCTGTACTTAGTCTTCAAATTCTGAAAATTTTCTTATAGTGAGAGAAACCCGAAGGGCCGAAGGTAGTTATAGGTCCTCTACCTCTGCCTTAACTGGACCCAGTGAGAAATTAAATAATAAGAAATTTAATCCAGTTATCTTGCATTTATTGAGTTAACACCATGACCAGACACAGAGTTAGTTGGTGATGAGATTGAACTGACCTCAACCACTTCTGCAGTTGCGTTGCTTAGAGCTTAGTGGATGGGAAGGAAAAGTTCCTGCTCTAATATCAGAACATCTTTGGTGACTCATCCTTGTTATAAAAGTTATTTATGGACCCTGTGTGCTTAGGGGGCCTTTCATGCCTTAGCTAATCTCCTGGACTCAACCTTATGGCTAACTTTAGAAAAATACCAACTTGATCGTTCTAGCTCTGACAATACTTCTGGTATTTTGATTTGTGCCTTAGTGGTGACCTTCTGTTCTAGGTTCTGTTCTAGGTAAACTACTTAGCTCATTAGATTCGGGATGATAGTGGGAAATGGTCTGCTGTGGAGGACTGGAAATAGCTGTGGCCCATCTCTGTGTATCACCCACTGAATCTTGGATTTGTATGCTCATACTGCTGTTTATACTCATATGAAAACAGGGTGCTGTTTTTTCCTGAACTCTTTATAGGAGTCAATGGATTTTTGAACCTTGATTTTTTTTTTTAAAGAAATGATATTTTGGAGGTAGGGTCAAGCCAATAGGAAAACTCAGTTACCTCTATCTGGAGGGTCTCCTACTTTTGAGGGAAAAGGGCAATATATAGAAAAGAATGTCCCTATTCATGTAAATATCTTCATGGCCATGGGGTGTAGTTAGTCACTATTTATTAGTACACTTATTGATAATTCTATTTAATGGCCTACTTGGATATTCGAACTGCCTCAGAATTCTTAATACAGTCCTCAAACACAATTACTTTAAATTGATATATTTCATAAACACATGCCATATGGATATTTAGGAAAAGAAGGTCTAGAGACTTTAAAAATGGTTGAGAGTGTCAATTTTAGTGTGGTGATAATATCTGATACATATCCACCTGAGGCATCCCATGCATGAAGACCTTATAAGATCAGTTCATTTTAAATAAATAAGTCATGGGGATATAATGTACAGCATGGTGACTACAATTAATGACACTATTGAGACTAGTATAGCATATCTGAAAATTGCCAAGAGAATAGATCTTAAAAGTTCTCATCACAAGAAAAATATGTTTGTAACTGTATGTACCTTAATTAGACTTATTGTGGTGATTGTTTTGCACTAAATAGAAGTATTGAGTCATTATGTTGCATACCTGAAATTAATGTCATGTTGTATGTCAGTTATACATCAATAACAATAATAAAATGTCCATTAGCTTTGCACAGAGTAAATCTCTGTAATCCAGTAAATTATAAAACTCTTAGTTTTGGCGAGACCCTACTGATGCCCTTCTGTGATGGAGCTGATCTTGTGTGTCTATGTATGTGTGTGTTATGTGCGTGGTTTTGGGTTTTGTTGTTTGGTTTTTTGTGGAGGTGAGTGGAGACTATGAAAGGAAGAAAAAAGTTATTAATAGTACAAATCCTCCCCACAGCTGTAATGGTGAGTCAGTAGCATGGTCATTATATACAAGCATATGAATTTTGATCTCTTTAATCTTTCATGAAATTAAATTACTTCTCTTCCTTTAGGTTCTTCCCTTGAGCAGAATTTTAGAGAGACTGGCTGAGAGTGAAACTTCGGAATGCATTATATTAGTATCTCCTCCTTAGAATATGAAATAAATCTAAAAAATGATATGATAATCTGCACAAGTGCACTTCGATATCAGTCTTTAGATTGTTTCATTCATTCACTCATTCACCACCTACTTTTTGAGCACTAGTCACTATCGAGTGCTAGACACTGTAACACTTAGGTACCTAAACGTGAATATGGCGAAGTCTCTCTCTTTCTACATTGTGGTTGATAATGAACCTTATTTCTCTGAAACACTGAACTCCCGGCACAGAACTTGTCCCATAGGCTAGGTTCAGTAAGTGTTTACTGACAAAAGTCATTGTTTCCCAAAGTGTACTCTGTGGAACACTAGCCTGGAGGTGCTCTGGGAAAACAATAATGAAAAAGAGATTCCTGGTCAAAATGTTTGGAAAATAATAGCTATTATCTTTCTCTCTTGACGAATGGCAAAGCACAGTTATATATTTAAAGCTCTGAGAAATCTTACTGAATTTTGTTTAATCTGGCTTTTTCAAAACTCACTTAATTGGGGTACCCATCTTTAAAGTAAACTTAATAACCTCCATGGAACATATGTTAGAGGATACAGGGTAAATGAAAGTGAAAATCAATGTCAGAAAGACTTCTAATGGTTTAAACAAGCCATGGAAGCCTTCAGTTCTTCTCCCAACTGCATGACTGAGGCCCCATCCCTCTGAGGCCTCATTATTGTATATTTTTGACTTAGTGCAGAAGAAAAATTTTGACCTAAGCATTAGTAATATTGGAATATATATATTCATATGTATATACATACACACACACACACACATACATACACACATACATACAGTTTATAAAGGAAAACATCAGTAGACAAAAGCATAACAGTCTTTAAAATTGCCCATTTGTACCCCCTATTATAGTTCTTATAGACTCACACTTCAGGCAAATTTTAGGTACATTTCCATCCCCAGTCACCTGGACAATTTTTATATTATTAACCACATGAGTAGAATTTAATGGGAACAGCTCAAATAAAGCCTGCCCTCACACTACCTTTGATTGTCAGTTTCCATTTCCTGAATGGCATTGATGGGAGCTCTACTCAGACTCCTTCCGAAATCTTTGAGGAATCCTTCAACGTTTAAGAAATATAAATCAAGGTTAATTGAAGAAAAATGAGAGAAAGTGTGTTTTTATGTTGCTCTGATAAATCTGTGGCTAGGCAGTAATTGCAAAACAATACATAGGTGAAAAATAGAAGCTGACAACTCCAAGTAGCAAATGCTGATTATATGGAATTACATTATTGCGCAGGATCACTCTGCTCCCTGTCCCTATTCATGTGCTTCCTTGGGAAAAGCTTGGAAACCAGGTGTATATTTCTATATCCGTTATTTTCGTTATACAGGTGGTTCATTGAACAGGACCTTTATTTTTGGATCCCAAAGTTGACTTCATTCCTTGAGTGGTGTGACTTGAGTTTCTCTCATATATGGCCCTTGTTTCAGTCTCCATGAGATTTTTTTCCTCCCCCCGCCTTTCCTTCTGGATATTGTTGCCACTGTCAAATGGGAAATACACAGAAATAGGAGATTAAAAATGTAAATTTTATAAACAGAAATCAAAGGTCCTAAATCCTTAGCAAAGAAAAGCCAACATAAGTAAGAACATTAAAAAACATACATAAATAGTGCTTCCAGGCTGAATATGTTAAATAATTCAACAGTTAAGTCATAAGCGTTCTTAAACTTAAGTATAAAAATGCCCTTGACAATATTTCACAGCCGTGCATTTCTTTAAAATATTTAGCATTCTCATTAAAGAGAATGACTTTAGTTTATATATTAGTTACATTCCTGCTTGTTAATATGAAGGAATTTAGGAGCAAAAAGCATTCTTATGTGTATAAGCAAAAGGCAATTTACATACAAAGTTGGACAACTATTCACTTTTTATTTATTTCTGGATCATCAGCATCTACATATAGCTATACAGCATTTAAACAAATTTGTTCCTTAATGTGCAATATTAATATTCTCTGCCCCAAAGTGCCATTTACTAATGCCATTGTGAAGACAGGTTCCTTCAAAGCTACATGGAAGTCCCTGCTTTAGAAAGACTTAATGAACCTTACATTTTTTGGAATACTGCACAGTGTAATGCCTATTACATATTCATTGCTAGAATGGAAGATTTCCTTTAACTCTGAGCTTCCTGGTCTAGTTCTCTGTAAAACATTGTCAAAAGTCACCAGAGACTTTCGTGGAAAATTGTGACTCTTGATAGCAGGATGTAATGGGGAGGTTTAGAGTAGAGAAGCCAGGAGTCTATCGCCCCACAGGGAGACGTTCTGACAGACAAATGGATGGATAATACAATTTTTGACATAATGGGATGAAAAAGTTTATGCCAGAAAGAACTGAATTAAAGTTATTACTTTAAAAGAAAGTCTGAAGTTTGAAATCATCAGAATTTCCAATGTGTGCCTCATTGTGCTGCGGATATGCAGACGAGATTTTCAAACAGAGATGCTGTCAGCAGATTTACGGAGTCACTAACAAGGCCACTGTAAAATTTTAGTTACCTCTTTGGAAATATCCACTATAATAAACACAGTGTTTCCTTCTTTCTCTCACATTTTTAATAAAGGATGTGTAACACTGTTCTTTTATGTTCCTACTTTCCCATTCCAGAAAGCAGAGCGATAATTTTCAGAGGTTCGGGAGGCAGTTCAAGGGGACACAGGAATGGAAGACACCCTGTTCTAGACTTTGACCTTTGTTGAAAAGTGCTTCATGATGCAGTGGGCAGGGCTGGAGATCAGCGGTCACAACTGGGCAGCAGACCTCCCTTGAAGTGGACAGGACTGGTTTGGAAGCGCTATCAGTCCCCTGTCCTTTATATTTACCTTGTGTGTCTCTGCGGAGCCACCACCCAGAACGAGCATCAGATACAGCCACCCGTTCTATGCACCCCACCTCGTCTACTCAGCTCTAGATGTTTGGAAGCAGAATGCTACCTCCATTCTCCTCACATTCTCCCATTTTATTTTAGACCTTTAAAAAACACATAATCTCATCATTGGTTCTTGTTTACATTTGAATTCATATTATTTCAGCAAGCACAGTACTTTGTGCTTACCCTTATTCTGTTACTTTGTATGAATTTTATTCATTTAGTGTCCATCCCCCTTTCTGGATGATTCCATGACGGTGTCACTGTGTCTTTTTGTCGTGATGTCTCAGTGCTTACCAGGCTTGGACTAGGAGACATGCACTTTCAGGATCATGCAAGTGAGCGTCTCTTTAATTTTGCACACTGGGTGCCTCATTTGCCTCGCCCTATTCTTGGCCCTGGTGCTAGAACAATGCCTGGCACATAACAAGAGCTCAGTACACATTTGGCAAGGGTCAGAATACCCACTAGATTAGTACAATTTAGAGCGTATTCTCTATTGTTGGAATAGATATCCTAATAAAATTATTTTCTTGCCTTTAACATTTTTGAAGGTAGACGTATCTATCAGAGATAGGTTTTACACAGTTATGCAAGAAAAGGAAACCTTGAAACTTAGAGGTCAATACCTCAAGAAGGTGTTTCTCAAACGGTGCAAAGCATTGGCCACTCCTGAGACTGAACTAGTAGGATTCTTACAATACAAAGTCTGTTTTTAAATAATGCTAAATAATGTTTTAAACCATTATTACTAAGTAGTATAATTTATTAAAATTAAATATATGGAATTATGAACATCAAAAGACAGTAAAAGAAAAATAAAGGGGGATGCCTGGGTGGCTCAGTCGGGTAAGGTCAGGTCATGATCCCAAGGTCCTGGGATGGAGTCTGACATTGGGCTCCTTGCTCATCAGGGTGCCTACTTCTGCCTCTGCCTGCTGTTCTGCCTGCTTATGCTTGCTCTCTTGATCTCTCTCTCTCTCTCTGACAAATAAACAAATAAAATCTTTAAGAAAAAAAAGAAAAAGAAAGGGGAAGAAAGGAAAGAGTAGAAAATAAAAACAAAAAATAGAGGAAAGAGGAAAAACTCTGGTCTTGAATGAATTCACCATCTTGCTTTCACCAAGCTGGCTTATGTGTATGAAGAGATAATCAGTCCAGTGACATGCATGTTGGTGAGAGAGACTCTGATAGTTCAGTATCTAGAAAGCACTATTGTAGACTCCCAGGGCCTTCCCTTAGTGGGGAAGGGGAGAAAAATGTAGACCCTGGGAAACTAACACAGTTTAAAATAATACATAACAAAAAATGTTAGTGTGCTGACTTTTGATTTTTTTTTTGTTTGTTTTTTAAACATTAATCTGCTAAAACAAAACAAAACCAACCAACAAACCAACCAAAGAAAAACCTGCAACTCGGCATGCACTTGGGAGAACTAAACTCTAAACGCTAGTTTTTCTACTTTAGATCACCTGCCAACTTTAATTCTTAGACCTTAGAGGGATATCAGTTTTATTATAACAGTGATATTTAAGAAAAAAGTTATAGTGGAGTCAGAAATACCCACTTAGAAATAAGGTGATGATGGTGATGTTGATGGTAAACATCCAATAAATTTTTAGGGTGTTTTATAAAACACATTCTCCAATGTTTCCCCATTTGATTCTTTAGGAATCATATATCATGAAGGTATGGGACTAGTCTGTATGTCAAAAAGGAAACTGAGGTTCACAGAAACCCAGCACTTTAACTGAGGTCAGCTGGTGAGTGCATGTACACCACCACTGAGTTCTCAACCGCGTAGAGAAAACATGTTCTCATTGGATTTTCAAGCAATATGTACTACCATGGAGAAGCATAACCCACAAAAGCCAGACCCAGGGTGGCCCCTTAACTTATTTGGAGACTAGGTTCAGTATATAGACGTGATGTTGTCTACATGCAGAGCTGAATAGGACTTGGTTCCTGCATACCTCTTTACCTTGGTTATCCTGAGAAGTTTAAATTTTGTCCTAAAGAGGAGTTTGGCACATCCTGAAAGGAGTGAAGCATCGCCTTGTTTAGACATCACACTGTTTGCAATGGCAGACACCATCTGTGAGTTGGGTTCTAGGACTCCTACCAGAATGAGGTCCACTGTATTACAGTTGGTTGTTTATGAGAGGCACACACTGAAAAGCCATGTCAAGAGAGGCACCGCAGTGACCCTAGAAAGAAAGCAAATCCCAGTGAGATTCTAGTGAATCCCAGTGAGATTTCTAGTGACCTAGAAAAAAAATGAATCCCAGTGAGATTCACCCTGGAGAACCACATTTGAAAGATCAGGGAGGCTGTGCCCTGGAGCAGATTTCCTGTGAAACCTATTGTACCCTTCTAGCTATTTTGAAACACAAATTTTCCTCCATGCTAACTTCTATATTCTCAATTTTTTTTCTTTCTTGGTAGGTTTTAATTAATTAATTTCTCAGACTGGGAATTTTACTATAATATTAGAAGATGATGTTTGTTGAAAGTAGTGCCTCAGATTAAACTGATTTCATGAGTACCATATAATGCCCAACCCCCCCCCCCAGCCCACCCCAAGGAGTGGCCTCAGTGGGGAAACTGAGTGTTAATCTTCAGTCTCTGGAGAAGATCATGAAGCAAGTGCCCATTTGCTCTCTGGGTGCATCAGTCCTGCTCAAAAGCATGGGGGTAGGGGCAAAAATTGTTTGTGAGAAATAGCAATATCCAGATGCCATCTGGGTTTGTCACAGAGTGACTATGGGGTGTCCACTCACCTTCCCTGTACCTTGGTTTCTGTCAGTAAAATGGGAATATAGGAGCTGCTGGCTCTCTTAAGATCCTGGCCATTCTACTGTTGTTTTTTTTTTTTTTTTTTAAAGATTTTATTTATTTATTTGACAGAGAGAGATCACAAGTAGGCAGAGAGGCAGGCAGAGAGAGAGGAGGAAGCAGGCTCCCCACCGAGCAGAGAGCCCGATGCGGGACTCGATCCCAGGACCCGAGATCATGACCCGAGCCGAAGGCAGCGGCTTAACCCACTGAGCCACCCAGGCGCCCCCATTCTACTGCCCAGGCATACTACCTGAGCTGTTTATAGCCACAGAACTTCTAACACTAAATGTGGGGGTTTCCACACCTCTAGCAAATTCTCCAATTTTTCAGCACCAACTGCATGTCCAACAATTTAGTTATCATGCTACTTGTGGTTAGCACAGACCCACAGGTTAAAGGCTAAGTCACCCAAAACTGTTCTCACTCCTGCCCTTCTGATACCAATCCCAAGTTCCATTACTCTTGGCCAACTGGCTATAAATTTAGAAGTTCCGATGATCCACTCACCTCTCAGGTTCAGGAATTCCCTAGAATGACTCACGGAATTCAAGAAAGTGCTTTGCTTGATGTTACTGGTTTATTATAAAGATACAGGAACAGCCAAGAGGAAGAGACGCATAGGGCAAAGTATGGGAGGGCAGGGTTCATGAAGCTTCCATTATCTCTCCAGGTGTGCAGTTCTCCTAACACCTCAGTGTACTCACCTACCCAGAAGCTCTCCAAATCCCATCATTTAGGGGTTTTATGTAGGTTGCATTTCATAGGCATAATTGATTAAACCACTGGCCATTGGTGATTAACTCTATCTTCAGCTTCTCTTCTCCTTAAAGGTTGGGTGATAGGGCTGAAAAGATCTTTCTGGTGATCAGCCCTCATCTTGAAACTATCTGGGGCATCTCACCGATAGTCCTCTCACTGGCATATTAAAGACATTTATCACTCCAGAGATCCCAAGGATTTTAGGACCTGTGTGCAAGGAACCACCTGAGACAAAAGCCAGATACTTACTTTTTATTATACCATACTGTCTATTGATGAAAATTTTCTCCAGGAGTCCCAGATTCTTCACCCCCTATTCCAAGGCATGTATTTTTACAGTTGATCTTAGCCAAAGCCCAAGGAGTGATTCCAATGCCTATATTTTTAGATCGCCTTTTATTTCAGCTAAACATCCTTGTCCTTATACTGAGAGTCCTGTGGTTCAGCACTACATGTCTCCCATCCCCTTTGTTGGAGGGAGGGCCATGGGGGTATACGTCTGTATTTGATGACTCAACAGCCTTCAGTCTTCCTCATGTATCTTAGACTAGCTTTCAAAGGGCTCATATGTCTGAGCAGGAAATATCGAAAAGAGCAATGAATAATGGGAGTCATCGCTTCTGTCATTACCAGGGACATTGTTGTCCTCACACAGTGACACTCAGCTTGGCACTACTGAAAAAGTTTTTAAAAACCCACAGCTTCTGCCTTCTAGGGGTGTAGACACCTGGTAATAGCATAGGTAACACATATAGGGAAAACACAGAGATCATAGAAATTGCATAAATGTCAAATAATTAACCACACTTACTAAACAGGTGAAAAGAATAGCTCAGTTGATGAGACACAGACCAGAGTTCTGAATAGGGGTGGAGGGGTGGTAAATGACTGAAGGAAACAAATTATTTAACCCTTCTGTGATTTGGGGAAATGATGGCAATGATAACCTCATCTCAAATGTAGGGAGAGAGCAATAGTAAAGATGGCTGCGAACTACTTAGTAACGTGAAGGACATGATGGCACAGTGGGAAGAGTACCGGGTATTCGTGACCAGGCACCAGCTATACTAGGCATGAATACAGCAAGTGAGTTTGGAGAAGGGCAGATAAATGGGTGCTACTGTAAAACAGAGTGGGGTAAGTCTAGGGGAGAGGGCACCTGAAGTCCTCTGTGCTCTAATCACCAGTCACCTGGCCTCCTTGCCCTCCCTGTCTTCTTACTGCACTGACACCCCCTCTCCCTGGCAGTTTCTCTTCCATTGATTCTCTGTAACATGGCACTATCCTGATTTTCCTAACTCTCTTTTGAACATTGTAGTATAGGGAATATTTAAAAATGTTGACATACATTATTTTTAAGTATAATATGTAAATGGCTGAGTGATGCTCTATCATGTGGATACATCGTAAGTTACTTAAGCATTCTTGTAGGTAGGTATTGAGATTGATTCTGTTTTTACTCTTCTAATTATTCCTTCAACAGGTGAAAAGGTCAGTGAATATGCGCATTTCTTAAAATGTCCTCTGCTGTGCAGAGGCCTGCACCTGTTTACCTGGCAGCCAGTCCTACATAAGAACCATTCCAACACCTCTCTAACTTGTACTTATATCATAGAGAGTGCAAGTGATTCTTGCTCCCACTCTTTTATGTCATCTCTCAAAATTTTAACCTCAGTCTTCTTTCTTCTTTACTGTAATTCTCCTATAAATGGACTTTCAAGACCTCAAAAAAACCTCAGTTGACAGCTCTAGAACTGAACTCTCTTTATTCAACCATCCAAACAGTCATCTGTCCATCCATCTATCCACCATCAATTATGGGGTCCTCTACATATTCCATTTATTCACTGTTTTTCTAGAGAAACAATGATGAAGACATGGCTTCTGTCCGTAATAGATAGATTAGTAGAGTTGAGGAAGAAGCTAGACAGATCTCTGATTAAGTAAAATTTATACAAAGTGGATGAATAGTCCTAATTGGAATATCCAGCATGATGTGGAAAGTGGGAGGGCATTTGGGACAGTTTGCCCAAAGCAGGTGGCATCCATGCTGAGTTCTGAAGGATGGATGAGTGTTTGCTAGCTTAAGGAGGATAACAAAGAGTGTTTTAGTCAGAGAAGTAGCAAGAGAAAAGGGGGAAGGAGGGGCACCTTGGTGGCTCAGTGGATTAAAGCCTCTGCCTTCATTCAGCTCAGGTCATGATCTCGGGGTCCTGGGATTGAGGTCTGCATCAGGCTCTCTGCTCAGTGGGGAGCCTGCTTCCCCATCTCTCTCTGCCTGCCTCTCTGCCTTCTTGGGATCTCTGTCTGTCAAATAAATAAATAAAATCTTAAAAAAAAAGAAGAAAAAGAAAAGGAAGAAAGAGAAGAAGGAATATTTGGGGAACTGTAAGCAAATCAGTAAGCTATCCTCTCTCTCTCTCTCTCTCTCTCTCTCTCTCTGTGTGTGTGTGTGTGTGTGTGTGTGTGTACACACCTTATGCACAGGTATGAAAAGTCAGTTGAACCACAAAAGGAACAAGACTGTGGAATATCTTGTTCCTCAGCTAAAGTTGAAACTTCCATCTGAAGGTAGTGGAAAGCCATTGAAGGATTTTAAGCAGGAAAGTAGCAAGGCCAGCTTTGTTTTGAGGGAGACTTCTTGGGTGCAGCAGGGGAGAATGAATTGCAGATGGGCAGGACAGGGAGAGAATTTACAAGACAGAAGAGATGAGGAGGATGTGAGCTAGGTGACAATGAGGATGAAGAAAAGGGGGAAATGCAAAAGCTGTTAAAGAGGTAGAATTGACAGACAGAAGAACTGATTATTTCCTGGGGGTGGGGGGGTGTTGGTGAGGGATGAACAGGAGGCATCAATGGCCCCCAGGTGTTCAGGTAACTAACCTTTTGTACAGCTTCCATATAGATTGGACCACCTGATATCACCCAGGGAGAGCTGGTCAACCTTGAGATGAGAGGAAGGCCAGGGATGCAACCCTAGAATCACTAACATTTCCATGGCAGTTCTTCCTCATGAAGGATGCTGAATTCACAAGGGCTCAAGACTAAAGGCTTCCATCTTTAACTCAAGGCTCTTCAACAACGCATAACTGCAGTGCTCTGGCATTAGCTAATACCATGGCGCCTGCTAAAATTCTTGACATTTGTATGTGCCAATAATGGTGTAAGGGAGGTTTTATTATTGTTTTGTTAATGATAATTAGACTTAAATTACTTTCCCAAGTTTATGCAGCTAATAAATGAAGAAATCAAAATCTCACCCAGGTCTGATATCAAAGTCTGGCTCCTTCGACTGCACCACTGCCTTGGTTTGATCCCTCAAGATGGCTGCTCTGATCCGTCATGCTAGTCCTACCTATAACGGGGCTCTGCTTGGTTTCCCTCAGTTCACACTCCAGACTTCCTCTCAGAAGCCACATCTCTCCCTCAGAGGCCTTCTCCCCGACTCGCTTTATCCTCCGTTTTGCATCTTCCCCAGTACTTTTTAAAAATATCATTTGTATTTTGTTCTTTCTGGTTTAGAATCTATTGAATGCTAGACATGTGCCAGATATGATAAGGAGCAGTTTCTAATACATGCCACACTGTGCCTGAGATCTTGCAGATGGATGCTGTTCCTGGAGGAGGTAAATGTGGTATTGGGATTGGAACTTGGGCCTATCAGACTTCGAAATTCGTGCTTAGAGGAAGAGAGAGGAAGGAAAGAAAGGAGAAAAAGAGAGGGACAGGAAAACAGGGATAAAAATGTAAAAGAAACATTTTAATACAGGCAGTAATTTTGGAGGCAACTCTCAGGACTGGCCATGGGTCTCAAGAGGGATCATCTGGCAAACACAGACCAGAGGTGGCTGTAGACGTTCACATTTTCTTTCCTTGGTTCAAGACAAAAAGTGCTCCTCACCAATACGACTTGCTCTAGAGCATATCACAGACCTTAAAAAAAAAAAAAAAAAAAAAAAAAATCTTGGGAAGAGAAATATCATGGAAGATAAAATCCATGTAACCAATGGGCAGCCAAGCTTTCTCAGAGGTGCTACAACTGAGGCTTCATTGATCCGTACACACAGCAGAACATCTGATAATAGGAAATGAACTGGGAAACCTAACAGTCACTTGGCACTACTACACAAATATATAAGGTATCAAAGTTAACAACTTATATAATAATACCAAATAAGATAATGTCCGATGTGGGAGCTGAATTACTCTGATGTCCTAGCTTTGGGGGGCTGCTAGGATCTTTGCTGCACTGGTAGAGTAACAAGGTTGTTCACTTTTATGGAACTAAATGTTCTGTACTTTCTTTCCCTAGAATGAGCACCACCCAATTTCCTCTTGTCTGTGCATATTGCAAAGCCACTTATGAAGCCATGCTTAGCAAATACTCCTTATAAGGGGCCAGATAATCAATATTGTGGGCTTTTATGGCCATGTAGCCTCTGTCGCATCTGCTTAGTCCAACCCCTGTAGTGTGAAAGCAGCCACAGATAAAATGTAGCGAGTGTGCCTGCATTCCAATAAAACTTTATTTATGGGCACTGAAATTTGAATTTAATAAAAGCTTTCATGTGTCAATAAATAGGATTCTTTTGATTTTTAAACCCAGTTAAAAATATAAAAACCATTCTTAGCTTGAGGCTCTATGGAAACAGGCAATGAACTGGGTTTGGCCTGTGGCCCAGAGTTTGCTGACCCCTACACGACAGTCCAGAAGGCTGAGGGTGGTTCGGTTCTCCTGTGTTCATAGGACATCTTTCCAGAAGGAAGTGGCTAGCGAGCTCTGTTATTGCCGCTGAGCTTCAACTATTAATTGGTATTGTTTCTTATTCTCCGCTATATTTTAAGGTATGAACCTAAGGAATTTTAAAGTCATTATGTGGGTGAGGGACTGTTAAAAATAAATCCTTCAGGTTTAGAAGTGGTCGAGAGGGAGTAGAGGATGTTAGCGAATCCAGGAGTTTTCAGGTAAATGGTTCAGAAAGCATTGGGCTGGGCGGCAGGTTGCCTCTAAAGGTCATTGGTACTACTTTGTGTCTTCTCTTTATATACTTTATGTCTCTCATAAAATAAAGTTGAAGCAGTTTAATTTAACAGTCTAATTAGTAATGGATTTTTCATTTTATATTTTTGACTATGCAATACAGAGGTCTAGATGTGACTAAGCCCAAGGAAGGATATGTGTATATTACATCGGGCCTTTCTGACAGCAGGCTACATGGAAATGATCTGTTTCTGTTTGCTTGCCAAAGAATCGGTGGGTGTGGGGAGACATAGCTGTGCATTTTCTCTGAATAACAGGCCCAGGGATTGGGATACATTTTGAGCCTCACTTCAACCATTATGCAGTTGTTTCCTGATATTATATGTGGTCAACGGAAAAAATCGGAACAGCCTTGCCCACTGGATCTTGAAAGTCAACACCTTGGGATTCATTTTTTTTTTTTTTAATTGGTTTTACACCCCTGAGCCAGAGCACGAGGGGTAGGGCAAAGATGAAGATCCGAGTAAAGATCTGGTCTTGAAACTTGACCGAGACTTGAGAGAGACACCTCTCTTGGGAGTTCAGTAACACTCTGAACACATTCTCATGGAGAAGGCGAAGGTTGGACAAGAGGCCACAGGACTGTGTTTGAGTCATGCTTTTTCTGTATAAGCCAGAGAAGGAGAGTGACTTTGAAATTTAACTTTGTGATTTAGTCTCTCTAAAATCATTTAATTCTCTTATCCCGCTACAGGTGATCAGCCCAAAACAGCAACAAATACTCCCACAGATGCAATATTCACTTGAGAACATATAGATTTTCAAAGCTGAAAATAGTTTTTTTTTTTAAATGAACAATCCCATCAAAACACAGATTAAGTTCCTAATCCATCAAAAAAAAAAAATCCTTAAAATGTCTATTTGTGTCCAGAAAGCTACATGCTACAAACAATTCTTCCCACTTGGGGGACTTTCTAATGTATTTAAAGAAAAAGCGGGGCGCCTGGGTGGCTCAGTGGGTTGAGCTGCTGCCTTTGGCTCGAATCATAATCTCAGGGTCCTGGGATCGAGTCCCGCATCGTGCTCTCTGCTCAGCAGGGAGCCTGCTTCCCTCTCTCTCTCTCAGTGTCTGCCTCTCCGTCTACTTGTGATTTCTCTCTGTAAAAAAAAAAAAAAAAAAAAAAAAAAAAAAAACTTTAAAGAAAAAGATGCCTATAATTTCCTGAGCTTGCAACATTTTGAGAAAGACCAAAAAACAAACAAACAAACAAAAAAAAACAACCCCAAATTTTATCTTCTTTGGAAAACAAGTTGTTTTCCAGTGATGTATGTTCTTATATTTTGAGATACAGTACTTCTTACTTCGAAACGTGGCAATTTCCACGTAGCCAGTGTAGGAGAGCATGTACAGAGAGCTCTGCCTCCTCTGGCCATCCTTCTGGTGTCTGGGTTTGGGAGAAGAGGGCCTTCAGTCTGCAGGTCCCAAGCATCACAGTTTACTTGTTCTGTAAGCGCCCCAAGTTCCATTTCTGCTCCACCTTTAAGGTGGGCTTGTTGGGCTCAGTAGGGACTACCGCACCCCAGGGGCCTAGAGCCAGAGATAAACATAGAATAACCAATCTGGTAAATTACTGTGTCTTCTGTTGCCCTCCTGATCTGTTCCAGTGCTGGAATACACTAGGCCAGAGGGATATTATCCCAAATACAGGTGGAAAAATCATTTATGTAGATTGGGCATTGGCTCTGTAGAGCTGATTTTCTTCTTGGGGAGGAAAGAACCGGGAGGTGAGAGGTAGGCAGAGAGGGGGAAGCAATCCCAAAGATGAGGGGGTGGGTGGGGAGGGGTGTGTGGGTGGGAAGGGGAAAGATACGTTCTTTCAGATAAAATTAATTGGCTCTGTAAATGGCAGAAAGGAAGACTTGAGATGGCTTAACCCACTTTGGCTGATTCATTTAATAAAGTTTGGGTGAAGCCTTAGCTGTGTTTTAGGGTCATTTTTATCCATAGTACCAGGCACCTCCTATAAGTAAGCCTAGTTTACAGTAGCTTTGGCTTTGCTGCTGGGCTCACGTGGTCCAAAAACTGCAGGACTTCGACCCCTATATCCAGGGGAGGATGTTTTCAGAGAGAGAGAGAGAGAGAGACGAGGGAGAGAGAGATTGAGACATGGAAATGTTTGAATTCTTGCGTCCCCTTTGGGTTGGGGGGAATAAATAGGCCATGTTGCAGCCAAAAGAGAAACAAAGGATGGCGCAGAGAAAATGGGTCCACTGAGAGACTCACCCTTATTTACTCTGGGAAGGTAAAGAACAAGCACAAAAAGGAGTGTGAGGGACCACTGGCACCTGTTATCGGTCATTAACAAACGACCATGTACTGCTAATCTGTGATCATAAAAAGGCCATCTGCTAATGCTCAAAGGTCATTAAGATGCCAGCCGTGTTTACTCTATTCTCATTGGTTGGGCCAGTCATTTCCAAGAAAAAAGGGGCTTCAATGGTTATTGTGGTGGTGCTTGCTAATGCCACTCTAGTTACGGGTCTGTCAGTGTTTCCTTTATAACCCCCTACTCTCATCTGATTTAAAACACAGCCACAAAAATAACAGGTTTACCGAATATGCATGTATGTATACATGTATGTGCTGTTTATTTTCACAGAGGGGGAAATTTGAAGTGCAACAGCTTGACTCTATTCATGTTCAAAGATACTCATTAAAAAGGAAAGGTGATTTCTTCATTTTGGGTCTTCTTTTATTTAACCTGACTGATGGGCCTATTTTGTATAATAGCCTTCCCGCAATCCCTAAAAACTATTTTCCTCGATAAAATAAACATCTTTGTGAAGGAGAATCATCATCCCAACTTGACTGAGACTGTGGCTTTTCCATGCCGTTGAGAGAATTGGATGATGTGTGGGTTGACCGAAGACTGGATTAATGCTGGGACTGTGCCTTAGAAAGGGCACATACTGAATTAAAGCTTACCTCCCCTTTTGCCTGCTTCTCTTGTCAGAAATTATCAGATGGGTTACCCAATTGATTTTGTTTCTCTGACCTTTCCTGTGGGTTTGTGCATGTAGTTCTCTCTAAAGAGGAGAGGGTAAATTATTTTTTCTTTCCTTTTGTTTTTTAAAAACAAAACAGGGTAACAGTGAATTCATAGAAACCTGTCAGGGTGATAGAACATGTTGAGTGTTCAAAAGTGCTACTAACATTAGAGGAGTTATCTAGAGCTAAATAATCTCATTATTATTATGTGTATACACATGTCAGTGTGAGATATATGTCTAGAACTTTAAGGAACTGTTCTTTTTTTCTTATATATTTTCTTGTCTCCTCTTCTAGGATTCCCTGGAAAAGGAAAGCTAGAAATAAAGCCCTGTGTGTAAACTAATTGACCAAAGGACTCACAAGCAAGTTATGTAATTTTAAAATTCTATCCCCAGTCTGTTCATTGCGGCTGTTAAGGAAGGTGGCTCTTATTAGTGGGTGGCCTGGCAGACCATATGTTCTACTACCTGGCCACAGCAGGTGGGCAAGACAAAACCCACTTCTAAAATATGAATTTTAGCAATACTCTGTGTGTGTACATGCGTGCGTGTGTGCACGTGTGCATATTTGGGGGTAAAACAAGCAAAATGGTCAGACCTTCAAGGTCATTGTAGACCTGTATACTTAAGTGTGATTTTTCAAAAACCCAGGCAGTTGGGTTTGGTTTTTTTTTTTGTTTTGTTTTGTGTTTTTTTTTTTCTCCTGAGATTCTTTAGTGATGGAGGCCAAGATTGTTGTTCAGAATTTTTCTCCTTCATTTCTGATAGCATCATCGTTTCTCATCATACCCTTGCCTTTCATCTCTGCCAATTAAGTAAGTAGCCAGAGCCTTGTTTTGAAAGTTCTGAGTAGTTAGTAAGCTCTTTTTTTTCCGAGCCAAGCCAACGTGTCCTCTGGAGGCCTCTGAATGAGGGGTCTGTCCACTGCCCCCACCTCTGTCTGCCTGTTAGTGCAGGCCTGGGCTTAATCTTTTGCTTTCAACGAGTTGCAAGGGGGGTGGAAGTTATAGAGCAGGGGGTGGGGTGGTGACCGCAGGTGGCTGAAGAAAGAGGTCTTGTTCTCATGATGCTAAATGGCTGGTTAGCACTGCTTTTACTGTGAAATTCAGCTTCTGTCACTTCGTGGTTAATTGCTTTATTATTCTCAGATCCAGATTGGACCTGATTTAGTTCTGTCAGGAGCCATGACTCCTCCTGGCATTTGGCCAGGATCCTTTCGATCCTTTGATCTGAGGTTTTATAATCACATTACCGTTCAGATTGCGGCAGGAGGCATGGGGCTTTTGCAGCCGCTTTCTACTTAGAAGTGCCCAGGTTTGCTCAGTAGGTGAATGGAGTGTGACTTTGACGTGGGCAGGGGACGGATGATTGGGGTCTTATCCCTAACTCAGTTTGTCCTTCCTGGTCTTAGGCTTTATGGGTTTAATTTGCTTTCCTCTTTCTGTTCAGCCCCAAATGGCGATGGTAGCAGGCATATGGACTCGCCTGTCTGGTGGGTTTATTTTCAGCCATCTCTGAGTTGAACCCTGGGTAAGGTTTTGCTCTCCTCTTTTGCCAGAGCTTTTCTACATCAGCTGGCTGTTCTTACCGTGAAACAAGCCAACAGGTAGTTAAAGTGGCCTCCCCCATAACTGTAAGCAGAGGCTGGCTGACCCCCATCGATTGTTCTAGGCTGAAAACGTCAAGTAGCCCATGGGCGGTGGGCTGTGTTGTTAGTGTGCCTGGTGAGGGTGAGGAGCAGAAGCAACGAAGGCCTGGGCTTTTTAATAGGCAGGGCTGTAAATGTCGGCCAGGCCTAAGTCACAGATGCACCACAGAGCTCTTTCAAGCCCTTATTCCTATGCTCCACTTGTAACTATTTTTAACCTTATTAAAAAGGAACGAAATGCTTCAGCTTCACAAGCGCATGCTAGAGTCTTGCAGTAAATTTCTTTGGTTTATAACTCCACCTTTGATTCAGAAGGCCAGCGGGCATGAGAACTCGGATAAACATAAATCTCCAGATCTGCTCCAGGGAACCACATGCAGTTAGGGATGTGCTAGAAGCTGGCCCTGGGGCTCCAGCTGGAGCAGAGGGGAAGGAGAGGCTCCCCTCTTTAGATTTTCAGGCAGCCCAATCTTCAATTCAATCTTGCAAAGACAGAATTTGTGGCATTTGTGTAATAGAAACACAGGCAGAAGTCAGAAGCATGCACCCAGGCAGGTGATGTCTGATAAATTGAGCTGCACGTGACCAGTTTCCCGGCACAAGGTCAACAGGCCATGGAAGCCAACGGCTGGTGTAGGAGGCAGAAATGGGGCTGGCATTACAGGACCAAGGGATTTTTGTCTTTTTTCCCACGTCTCACATGGCAGCTCCTCTTCTATCAGTAGCAGGGGCTAAAATCTCATTTAGAATTTCTTCTAAGCTATCTAGTTGGGAAAGTCTTTGCTAACTTTTGAAAGAAGGACTTTTTTGGGCCAGGCCTGATGTTGGTCCCAGGTCCCCGCCTGGGTCTCTCTGTCACAATTTGAAACAGAAAGAGACTCTTGCTGCTATACTGCTTTGAGTTCAGATGCCCATTATGTGAAGAAGCCCAAATTGGACTAAATTTCAGATGGTCAACAAGGAGGCCTCAGATGAGCTGGCGTGATAACAGAAGTTTCTGGTTTAAGACTTTGGTGGTCATTGTGGGTGTACTGTGTAAGAACTGAAGGAACATTGCCTGGGACAAACAAGACAAGATTTCTGTCCTGAGAGCTTGTCATTTTGTTAGAGATGCCACATCCAGTTATAGAGCTGTATGGCGCATACATGACTACAGCATTAACACCACTGGAGGTCAGAAAAGAAAGCATGTATGGTGCCAGGCCAGGTCAAAAAAGGCTGATGAGAGCAAGGGCACTAGATTCTCAGGCACCGTTAAGTGTCGGCTCTCATGAACATCTGGCATTTTTAACTGTTGTTGATTACTTCTCTCCTCTCACTTTCTGGCAACAAAATTCTCTTTCCCATGGGAGAAGTCCATGCCACATGATTGATTCAGGGGAACTGCCCTAGCACAGGGTTGTGCATGTGATTGAGGCCTGGCCAATCAGAATATCTCACTGCTTTGGCTATGTTGATTGGTTCAAAGATGGACCTCTGACTCCATCTAGCCAATCCTAAGCCTCCTGAAACTCTCTTGCTGGAGCTAGAGGGAAGACTTGTTCTTTCTACTGGGCTTGCCAGGCTGAAAATGTGTGCATGTGGGGCTGCTAACAGCTCTTCTAACACAGTGTGAAGAGAGCCAGTTTGAGCTGAACAGAGATAAGCAGAGCTAAGAGATGGCAAGAGAAACAGACATCTTTCAGTGACGTCATTTGAGTTCCGTATCTAGCAGTGTCTGAAACCATTTATGTGGGCCAGTAATTTCTTTAATCTTTACTAACTTGAGTCAGGTCCTATAAGTTATAAGTGGAGGAATTTGACTAATATGGGATGGGGGGGTATGATAAAATGTTTCGAGGAAGGAGGATACTTGTTTCTATGTGAGTGCTGTGGCTTGTAAACAGTGTAGTAACTGTACCCAAAACAAAACAATAACAGAGTGTGTTAGCCTGGCTAACTCTTTTCTCTTGAAGACAAGCTACATGGCAGCATATAGAATTAAGGCCAGATAAAATGCTTATTGGTACTGGGCCCAAGAAATCCATTTTTAGAAATATATTTATCAGGGTGAGTTACTACGCAAACCTTCCCAACTTTCTTCAGAAACCTCATTATCACCATACATTCTGCCAAGAACACACTTTGAAACATGATACTTTGACCAGAACATTCAATTCAATATTTATTGAACTCTGTGAGTCAGTTATTGTGCTAGGTTTGGGGATACACTGAGAAACAGGATAGACATAGTCTCTCTCCTCAAAGAACTTATGAACTCAAAAGATAATATAAACTGGTATTATTTAATGAGAAGAGAGTTTTCCAGTGGCTTTATATTTGCTAAACATTCAATGTCTAAGATCTCTCTCAAGACTTTGTTTTATCTGGGTCTCAGGACATATCTGTCTCACAGTTTTAATATTAGAGATCCCTAACTCCTTCTTAGAGTTTTTCTGCTAGTTAACCTATGATTTATGGCATAATCCACTGGTCTTGGTTTATTTAAGTGTTAAATTTCTAAAGTATTTGGCCATTCCTATAAACTTGCTTTGCACGGTGCCAACTAAAAGGTTATGCTCAAATTAAAAGAAAAAAATTAAAAAGAAGAAAAAAATAATATTGTGCCAATCCCAGCTGAATTGAGTATAATATTTTTGTATTCCCTCTACACATCTTCCCCACTTTCTGTTGTAGCCTGGAATATCAATAATTGTAGCATCAATAGGCTACTTTTATGTATTTTTATGCTTCTCAGTAGTGGTACACTCATGGTAGCAAAATATGATGGCCCAGAGGCTATAAGTAATGGAGATTTTAGGTGCTGGTAGGCCTCTTCTCTCATTTGCTAGAGTAATTGAATCAGACTTAGGTTCAGACCCTGGCTCTATCACTTAGTAGCTATATTTCTTGGGTCATATTGCTTAATTACTCTGAACTTCAGATTCCTCAATGGTAAAATGAGACTAAATAATAGTAATATCTGTCTTGGATGTGAGGACTAAGTCAAATAAGGCATAAAAAGTGATTAGCAAAATGCTGGCATATAAAATTATTCAAAAGATGCTAAAGTCAGTGTGTGCATGTATGATGAAAAACAAGATACTTTTACCATCTCAGAGTATTTACCATCTCCCCAAGATACATAGACATTGCAAAGGGAAAAATAGTAATTTTATAGTGGAGAAACCTGACAAAAACTGCTTTTGTCAAGTGGTCAGAGTAACATCATTAATAATGAGGTTCACAATCCAATAATAATTGGCTAAGTAGAAATCATGTGCCTCCTGATACAATGCACTGAGACGGACACAACACTGCATTTATGATATGCTTGCCAAAAATCTATAACCTGAATTTAATCATGCAGAAGCATCAGACAAACCCAGATTGGGAGACATTAACAGTAAAGAAGTAACTGACCTATCCTTTTTGAAAATATCAGGGTCACAGAAGATAAACAACAGATTAAGGAACTGTCAACATGCAATGTATGATCCAAGATGGGAGACTGGCTAGAAAAATAAAGGGGGGGGGGATTTCAATAGGATATTTGGCAAAATTTGGATATAATCTTTAGGTTTGATTATAACACCGTTTCAATGCTAATTTCCTGATTTTAGTAATTGTGTGATGGTTATGTAAGATGTTAATAGTTGAGGGATCTGAGTGAAAGGTATATATATATATATATATATATATTCATATATATATATATATATTCACATCAATTTTATAAAATTTGGGAATCAAATTATTTCAAAGTGGAAAGAAAATGCATGTAGTAGGCATTCAATAGATCATGTTGTGACTGAGGGAATCTTCCTGAATCTGGGCCAGTCATTTAGATGAGGTTGGCAGCTTTGAGTGCTGTGTCTGTATGTACCTCTGCTGGGAGGTCTGGCAGCTCCATGAGGGTGTTAGACATTCGCAAGGGCATTCCGGGGCTGGTTTCTATCTGACTGTCTCCCTATGGTATGTCCTTCATCTCCACAGCTCCTTTGAGAAAGAAGTTTGAGACAAGCAGGAAGTTAGTTTCTGACAGTTTTTAGAAATCCAGCTCCTCTTCTGAAGTCAGTGTGATTGTCCAATTGACACAGATCCACCCACAGCTCTCTGTTTTGTTCAAACATTAATTCTGCTCTGGAAGCTACCATCATCCTTTTGCTTGTTGGGCCTTACCTTTTGATCGTTGGGAACAGGAGGAACAATGGTAGACTTAAAACAAAGGGTTAAGTGTCCAAATCTGACATTCACATTGTCAATATAGTACATGTCCTAGAAGAAAGGAAAGGCGACTAAAGCCACCAAAGGGGCATTAATACAAGGATCTACAGAGTTCTAGAAGAAGGCTTGGTTCCGGAAAAACCAAACCAGAGAGAGGTTTTGACCTGTAAAATCATAAGGTCCTGAAATGTAAACATGCGTTCTTTGCCATTCGTGGCAGAAACTGGCTGCATGTCAAAATGGGAAAGGACCAGATGGGGGGAAAATAAAAGGAAAAGCTACCACCAAAGTAAACAAAACACACATGAGCCTTGTCATCAAGTAACAAGTAACATCAAGTAACATGTAACAAGTCTGAGGGTGATGAGGTTTATGAAGGGCTTGAATGAACTCAGGTGATAGATCTGAGAGACTGTGAAACTATGGAGAGTGGAGTTGCTGGCCGGGAGCACGGGCGTATCTTCCGCCGAAGCCTTCTTTCCACCCTGGTTAGAATTGCAACCCAAACTCAGGAATATCCCTCTTCTTAATCTGGCTCATCCACTCACAGCCCCTTGAACGTGGGCTGCTGTGAATCGGTGGTGACGATCTTGCAAGAAACATTGTGAAGTTAACAAATATGATTTGTAATGGGCACTGCAGATATAAAGTGCCATAAAATGCTAATGAATGATAGTGTGCGTCCACTGGTTAGCGGGCCAGCGCAACAGGCCAAGGATAACAGAAAAAGAGACTGCCTTTTGAACACACAAAGTGCTATCCTATTCATCTGGCCTCATGCCTGCCACCATGGGAGGCTCTGGCTCGGCCCTCATTATTCACCCAAACAACTTCCTTTCCCTCTCTGTCTGGGTCTGCAGGCCGCTTTCTGAGCAAAGAAAGATTCCCTGAAACCTTTTGGCGCCATCAACAACAGCAGCAGCAAGAAAAGTTTGGCTTGAAAAATTCATTCATAGGATGAAAAAATACAATGGAAATCTATCATTATGGATGTTTCCGAGAGAGGGAGAAAAAAGACCCGGGCTTTGTTTTGCATTTTGGTAAGAAATGATATATAGCTACCTCGTAAAAACAGTTTTATTAAAAAGATCTTCTCGCCCTGAATTCAAAATACGAATTGTGCCCTCTTATCATCCAGTCACTTTAGAATGAAAGTTGAAAATGCTGATACTGTGGAACTAGCCCTTGGTATTCTATCTCATAGCTGATATATTTGTCTAATACTTTGGTTTTTGAAGGCCCATTACTCAGGACCCGTGTGCAGGGCTGTTCATTTTAATCCTTTCTGCGTACTGAAAACAGGAATGTGAGAAAGAAGCTGTAGATAAGGTTCCCTCTTCTGTGTCGGTAGGTGGTGGGGTATGAGCCAGATAGCAAGACGAATGGAGTTGTTGTTGTCACCTTAAGAAAAGGGTTCTGACCTCAGATTTGCGGGGTTTTTGTTTAGGGAAACCCTGCTCAGAAGTAGGGTTCTCTGTTGGTTAGACCATCCCTCCTTTTGTGGAGTAGAAAATTTTAAGAGCCCAGCAAGTTGTGCAGATATTCATAATGGGAAGTTCAGGGGGCTTCCAACACCTTAGATTCATAATAGAACAGTTAGAATCTTATGTCTTATGTCTACTCTGCCCTAATGAAAGGAACCTCTTTTGGGCCTGAAGCAGCATATCGAGGACCAGTCAGAAGGCTGGGGCTATCTTGTGCTATGAAATGTGAGGGGAATTGTGCAGTTCTTACTCCATGGTGCTTCTGGGTTCCTTGAGGGTTGCTGAGGGTCCCAGAGTAAGCTGTTTCACAGTGCTAATACCTTGGTTTACACAAAGCCATCCAGCAATTATACAGATGCTTGACAGTGTTATCATCATTATTTATTTTGCTATAAGCTAGATTTATAGCATTTGTAATACTAAGCATAAGAAACATTAATAGCTTTACTAATTATATCACTACTTTACAGATATACAAAGCGATAAAAATGCCAAGTAAGTGAACTAGTAAAACATTTTTAAGAGAATTTTAAAATCACTTGCTGATTGACGATGTCTTTGGTGAGTCTTGGGGTTTGAATGGAGAAGAAGACAGACTTCTTTGTAGATTTAAGTCTCGCTTTCCTGCCTCTTCGTGATAAATTGAAAGTAATTCTGCCTTAACCTGACCATAATCAACTGAGCCATGTATTTAATGCGGAGCCAACAAAATGTACTTTGTTTTGGATCAGAGCTAAATGAAAATCCAAGTGTGGAGAAGGAGAGAGGGAGAGAGAGGGAGAGAAGGAGAGAGAGAGGGGAAACTATCATAAGTGAAGTGGGGGAATAAAGAGAACTGAGGAACTAACGCTGTGCATCTCCCCATTCTGGTTATTGATCTTGCTCTGTGTTCTCCAGAAAACACCTTGTTATAAATGAGGATATTGAGTGAAGAAAAAGAGTTAATAAATCCGCTGCCTTTGCCACAACTGCTAATGGAAATCCATGAGCAGTTTCAGTGCTGGACAAGTAAAAAGACCAAATTTGGAATGAGGACATAGTGGATAAGAATTGAGTAGGCAGCATGCCCGGTCCGTGAGCTGCAGTGCTGGGCAACATTTTTTGTGGGTTGCAGTTCACAATTCCTGAGGTCCTGTCTATTGACCTGTATAACAAGTCAGCAGCAAGACTACCACTGCCGTCCTAGAGCAGGAAGATCCCTGCTTTTGTAAATAAAGTTCCTGGAACACAGCCATACTCTTCCATTGAAGTATCATCTACTGTTACTCAACCCAGAGTTGAGCAGTTGCGACAGAGACCTTATGGCCCACAAAACTGAAAAGATTTACTATCTGACCATTTATTTAAAAAAAAAAAAAAGATGACTCTAAAAGAGTGCCCATTTTTCTAATTATTTCTCACTGGGATGCAGTACATGACCACTTCAAAGTTTTCACTGCTTATCCCAATGCTGTCTGAGCATCAGAAGCCTGAATGGAGGAGGGGAGGGTGCGTGTATAGAAAAAGGCCCTTCTGTTTGTGCAAAAATAAGAAGTGTGACCCTTTAAAAAAAAGGCCTAGGTTGCATTAGATAATCCTGATTTTAAATGTCTAATCTTAAAGCTATAACTCAGGGATAAAAGAGTGTGAGTATTTTTATTTGTGGTTTGTGGTGGGTCTTATTGCATTTCTCCGTCTTCTTAAAGCTAGCTGGGAGGTTCATAGTAGGGAATAACTCACCTAAGCCAACTTGAATGAAATCTCCACCACCACCTCCCCGAAGAAAATTCCTAACGTGGAAAATTCATTTCAGCAAGAGAGGTCTCTACTTTTGAAATGTTTTGACCTGATTTAGAGGCTAGATATAAATAAAAAAGAGGGAGCTGTTTACTCACCAAACTTATGATAAAATATTTGAGAGCTCACCCATACTGGATGCAATCTAACAATATTTGCAAAGTAGACATTGTACTTCTGTTGCTTTCATTTGCCTCTGAACAATTCTTGGATTTTTCCATCACCCTTGATCTCATTGCTGCCTATATAGAATTCTATACCCTATAAAGTTTAGCTGAAATTCAACCACTTTCATGACTATTTCTCAACTAACTCAGCTGAGGATAATGGAAAGCTCACAGGCATTGCAATCAGTTAGAAAGACCTAAGTTCACATCCTGGCTAATCCATGGCAGAGGGGCCACAAACAAGTTACTCAAACCCTCTGAGGTTCCAGTTCCTCATTTGTAAATGGGTTAAAGATGAATCTCTGGGCACCTGGCTGATTCAGTCACTTAAGCTTCTGCCTTCAGGTCAGATCTCAAGGTCCTGGGATGGATCCCCAGAGTGGGCTCCCTGTGCAGTGGGGAGTCTGCTTCTCCCTCTGTCTGCTGCTCCCACCCCCACCCCCACCACCCAGCTTCTGCTTTCACTAAAATTAATATTTTTATAATTGTTTATTATGTTATGATAGTCATCATACAGTATGTCATTAGTTTTTGATGTAGTATTCCGTGATTCATTATTTGTGTATAACACCCAGTGCTCCACGCAATCTGTGCCCTCCTTAATACCCACCACCAGGCTCACCCATCCCCTCACGCCCCTCCTCTCTAAAACCCTCAGTTTGATTCCTGGAGTCCATAGTCTCTCATGCTTCGTCTAAAATCTATCATCTTCAGATTACTGTACTTACCTGAAAATGTGTCACGATTGCAGCAGGGATTTTGGGAGATAAAATTTACATGTAATAAAATTCACCCCTTTTAGGTGTCTATTCTATGAATCTTAACATACACAGTGTGTAACCTTCATTACAATTAAGAGAGAATATTTCCATTGTCACAAAAAGTTTTCTTGTGCCTCTTTGTAGCCAATTTATCTCCTCTGATTTACCAGCCCTTGGGAGCCTCCGGTCTGATTACTGATCTTATAATTTTGCCCTTTTGAGAATGCCCTATAAACAGAATCACGCAGTGTGTGTCTCTTCTGGTTCCTGTCACCTAGCAAAATACTTTGGCATCTCATCCATATTGTTTCTTATCATTCCTTTTTATTGTTGAATATTCCAGAGTGTGAATATGCCATGATTTATTTATCCATTCACCGTATTATGGACATTCGGTTTCCGGCTTTTAGTGACTGTAAATGAAAGTGCTCTCAATGTTTGTTCACAGGTTTGTGTGTGTCCATATGTGAAGACACAGGTGTGGGATTCCCTCAAGGGAGGAATTGCTGGGTCATATGGTAAGTGTATATTGAACTTTATAAAAAAGTATCAAATTATACTTCAGAGTGGTTTTACCATTTTGCATTCCTGCCAGAAATATCTAAAAGTTCCAGTGGCTCCATATCTTTGTCAGGATTTTGTATTATCATTTCCTTTTTTAATTGAAGCAACTCTAATAGCTATGTGGTGTTATCTCATAGTTTTAATATGCATTTCCTTAATGACTAATGATGTTGAGCAACTTTTTTTTTTTTTAAAGATTTTATTTATTTATTTGTCAGCGAGAGCGAGCACAGGCAGACAGAGAGGCAGGCAGAGTCAGAGGGAGAAGCAGGCTCCCTGCGAGCAAGGAGCCCGATGTGGGACTCTATCCCAGGACGCTGGGATCATGACCTGAGCCGAAGGCAGCTGCTTAACCAACTGAGCCACCCAGGCATCCCAGTTGAGCAACTTTTCATGTGTTTTTTTTTTCATCCATATATCTTCTTTGGTGAAGTATCTGTTCCCATCTTTTGCCTATTTTTTTTTCTTTATTTTAGAGGGAAGAGAGTTGTGTTTGCAATGGGCATTTTTAATTGCACCATATTTTTGCTAATCAACACCTAATATTTCATAACATGAAACCACAGTGAGTCAACCAGTCACCTAAGATTATTCCTTTCAGTACCTCATATAGGTAAACTATTATAGAAGCATATTAGCTCAAAGTCCAGAGCCAGTAGACTACCATGGTTTTTTCAGCTTTGTGGTGAGATGCTCTGCATGATCTCACCCTCTGTCCCTTCTCTGACCTCATTCCCATCCCCTTTCTTGCTGGTGGGGGCACATGCCAAATATATTTTTGCCTCAGGGCCTTTGACTGAGGGTTTATTTTAACCTGGGAAACTCTACCCCAAAAGCTACATGGCTTCTTCATGACTCCTTCTTTTACTTTGTTCAGGTCAATGTAGGTAGGCCTTTACCCTGACCATCCTGTGCAAAGTCCATCCCTTCCTCCACATCCTCTGACCCCCTTCTTCTTTGTACCACTTACCACTTCCTGGTATGCTGTATTTTATTTGTTGTATTGTTTATTTGTTCGCTCTCCATCTCCTCCCACGGAAATATAAGTTCTGTGAAAGCAGGAATGTGACGTGGTTTGTTTCTCTGTAAGGTTCTACAGCTAGGAAAGTGCCAAGGATGTAGCAGGCATTCAGCAAATTGTAGGCAGAATTAATAAGTCTTAAGGAGAAAGGTGAGAGAAATGCTAATTAGCTGAATTTTTAGATGGGCCTGCACATTGTACCAGACCTGTTCTGCTCGCAGCACTTACAAGTTTATTAAGCTATTTCACATTTGACCCAGGTGAACTCCTAAACTAAGCTAAACTAAATCTGTATAACCTTTCCAAATGGATCTGCTGGTCCTTTAAAAAACAGCCCCAAGATGGCAGCAAATAGAGGTAGCAATAATTGCCTTTGTTTGAGGCCCTCAGCTTGATTTTTCTTGGTCTCTGACTGGTTTACTGTTACAGCAAAGCAAAAAAAACAAAAAACAAACTTTGTGAGTCTGAGGATTCTTTCTCTGGTACCTGCTGCGAGTGGGCCTGAACTCTTGTGTTTGGATTGCTCCAGTCTTTTTTTCTCTTGCCTCTGCTTTTTCCTGTTGCACACAAAGTGCATTTAACTGTTCCCTTTCTCTCGTGTTCCTCTGAGAGGACTGGGGAAGGGTGGTGCGCCGTCATGCAGTGGATGGGCTGTCCTTGAGCTGGAGGTCTCCGGGGTTAGGACCATTAAGAAGTTCCTTTACTTGCATGGGGCTGAGATCACTGTGGACTCAGGTTGTTCCTGCTCGTAAATAGTTTTCCATACCTGGTTCAAATATGGACATTTTCCTAAATGTGGATATGGTAGAACCCATTCTGGGTTGGGACTAACTGGGGAGAATAGAGAAGGTCGTAGGAAAAATGGCCAGTCAACTCACCAATCAAATGAACAACAAAATCCACCGAACATTTGGTAATAAATGGCTGCTTTTGAAGTCAAGACTATTTTATGGTTACCACTCCCACCAAAAGAGAAAAAAGGTTTCTAAAAATGGACTGTTTCTTTTTTATTTGATACAGATATTCTGATTTTCCAGTACGTTTTCAGATCGAAAATTATTGGAAGAAACTGACAACCTAACGTAAGTTAACCAAACAGCAAAGAGTTGGATAACTGTTTGGGCCTTTTTATTGCTGAGACTTCACCAATAGGAGCCGGTGTTTTGAAGAACAGAGGGAGATCATTGGTAGCATTTCCTGTGGGCTGAGACGCTTTATAAAGTGTAGGCTTGCAGATTCTGGTTTTCAGAAATCTTCTAAGCTGAGCATGTTTCAGAACTGATCTTTGCCTTCTTGGTGATCTTAAGCAAAATTATGAAAATCTTCCCAAATCCTGATTTTATAACACCAAGAAATACTGACAGTGATGCTTCAGGAGGTTAATGATGGTCTAATTATCTTGCACCAATAAGGAAAAGGAGTCAGCCTTTTGGCAAGATTATGTCAGAACTAGTCAGATAATATAGATATTTCTACCTCCACACGTTTTCTAAAGGGGGATGTTGCCGCTTTAATTAAATGTTATATGAATACATTTCAAGTAGATCCAAACAGAGGGCAAACTCTGTTTCAGAACCGCTGTTCTTACATTTAAAATGTATTTGAAATGTAGTTTGAAAAAAAAAAAAAAGATAAGGGGAAAGAAAAACTAAAATAACTCGAAACAAGTAGAATATAGTAGCTCATCATTACACTAATATATCAAACAATGTGATCTTAGCTTAATTATCCCCTTTGAGAGTTGGGAAAACTAAGCACAACCTTCAATTTACAGCTGTTTGGTGCCGGGAACCTGAATTATTATTGGAGAGGAAGGGGGGGAAAAGTTTATTTATTGTGACCTCCACTCAGTTTTTATTCATTGTGGAAAATCTGTATATTCACAAATGAGGGCTATTCATCCTTAGACCACAGCATCCTTCAGCTGTCCAGGCCCACATCGACTGCACTTCTCCTGCTTTTGTGTTCATCTCGAAGGCTCTTCATCCAGATTGTTCATCATCTTGATGGTCTAGCTTTATCTTGCTTTTGTGCAGCTGCATTCCGCTTATCCAAAGTGCTGAGGGAGACGAGGGAGAGGGAGAGAGAAAGGAGCGAGAGCGAGCGAGCAGGGGAGAGTGGGAGAATAGAAACGAGAAAAAGCAATGGCCGGTGCACATATGAGGATAATTTGTAGTTTCTCAATAATAATATAAAAAAAAAAAAAAGGAGGACAGGCTAATTACTGGCTTAACTAGGGCAGCCTGTGGATCTTCATGTCAAAAGGACTGCCCGTAATTATTTGCCATCAAAGCACATTCATATTGTGGCACAAAAGAAGGGCCTTTTGCAAATGGATCTTGCTAATAAACAGGGCTGAGAGGAGCATTATGTGTCTCCCTGGTTGCAGGCACATTAACACAGTGACATGGAGCATAACTCGGGGCCTGAGGAAAAAAACACCAGAATGATAATTATCCCCCCGCCCCTCCCCAGCTCCCTCGCCAGTCCCTTTGTGTTGGATGAGGAAGCCGAACATGACCTATGGAGGGCTCAAGGCAGGCTATTAGTGACCTCGGGGCCCTGACAAGGTGCCTCTGTTCTTTTAAAAGCCTGCCTCTTGATGTCAGGAGGGTCACGTGGACCCGCGGCTCAGCTCGAAATGGTCCAGCAAACACTTCAACCTTAAAGACACCTGGAAGGTCATGACCAATTTAATGCAGATGAAGACAGCCCAGGAGACAGGGCTCCGTTGAATCCTCGTACTGAAGTTCCCTGCTCTCTCCCTTTTCTTTTTCTTCATTGTCCACGCTTGGCTCTTGGGCGTATATTTAAGTCCGCAAAACTAAATCTGAGGGGAAGAAAGTTCTCTCTCTTCGTTAGTAAATGAAGAGAGTCTTAGGGGAGGGGAAAAGGTGGATGCAGATACAGCCCCTTGGATGAATTCTTCTGGCAAATATAAACACCCCCACGGTTTCCTGTAGGGAGGGGTACTGGGGGTGCAGGGCAGGGGGCTGCCTTCCATGCTTCTCTCGGGTCAGGTGGTGAGAGCCTCATCTGCCGCAGAGACTCACCTGTGAGCTGGGTCTGCCTTATGCAGGCTGCCGACCTGCCCAGAAGCCCCTAGGCTTGTTCTGCCTTCACCGAGCCCTTGATGGTAAAGCAGAGGGCCAGTAGTCAGCTTGGAAAACGTACCTAATGCCATTAAGGTGGGGTCCTTCGTCTTCTCTCTTTCCTTCCTCTTTCCTTTCTGGTCTTGTCATTTTCCTGTGGAAGGTGTCTTCTGACATGGAGGGGCCACCCCAGAGCCCAGAAAATGGGGGAAAGTATTCTGTTTTTCACGCACCAGGAGCAAAACCAATCCCTGTAACTCTTACTTTACCAGCAGAGAAATTAAGGATGACAATTTGGTTGCAAAACAATGCTTGCTTCACAAACGCAGATTTTCCTGAGCATTTAAATATTTAATTATTTGAAAGGTTGGAGGCTGATAAACTTCAAGTTAAAATGTTATAAACCATTTCTAATGGAAAATCTACTGGGAATGACTTAGAAACATTGAAAGATGTGTATCTGTGGGAAAATAGGATTAAGGGTTTTTGGGATTTGACTTAAACTGCCTAGGAGTTTGCCCTGTATCTGAAGCACGTTGAGTCTAGGGAAATAAACACTCTCGGTTTGTAAATCTCCCAATGATCAATCAATCTTCTACCTTCCTCCCTTCCTTCTGCTCCTCCCACCCCTTTCTTCTCCAAATACCTTAGCATAAAGAAATTGGGGTCTTGAAGTACTAATTATAGACATAAATTTTCCAAACTGTTAAGAGTGGTTCGAAGAAGAAAAAAAAAAATGGAAACCACACTGTTCCTTATTTTAATCTCTCTAGCCTGGGCCTCTTTCTCTGAACCGTTTAACTCTTATATCCAATTGCACATAAGACCTCTCCTCTACACTTGCATATCCTACAGATGCCTTGAACCCAGCATATGCGGAAAGGGATTCCTCCTCCTCCTCCTTCCACACTAGTCGCTCTATTCATGATTTTTCCAGTCGCAGTGGGTATCAACTGCAACTTTCCAATGCTTAGGTCAGAAGGCTTATAATTATTCTTGCCTTCTCTCTTTCTCTTACCACATCTGATCTGTGAGAAAATACTGTCGGCTCTACCTGGAAAAGGCATTTAGAATGGAGCCATAACTCCGTCATCTCCAGTGACACCTTGGTCTGAGCCTGAGCCATCTTCATCTCTTGCCTCCATGATTCCTGTAGCATCGTAACAGGTTTCTGTTCCATTTGATCTGCTCCTAAATTGGTAACCAAACCCGTCCGTCCAAGCTGGTACATTGAAAGTTTATTACAAAGGCCCACACGGTTCTGACTTTATCTTCTACTTGTCCTTCCCTTCATCATTGTGTTCCAGCCACAATACCCCCCGATTTTACCCTACATACATCGCAAGGATGGCCTGCATCTTAATACCCTCAACTCCCTCATCTCCAAGTCATTTTTCAGAGCTTACTTTCTCCACGAAACCTCTCCTAGACACCTTACTTAACCCTGCAACTACCTCCCACCCCTAGCGTCCTGATCCCTTTTGTCCCTGGAACCCTTAGAAGTGTTGATGTTTTCACTTTTGCTTTAAAAAGTAGAGGGGCACCTGAGTGGCTCAGTGGGTTGAACCTCTGTCTTCGGCTCAGGTCATGGTCTCAGGGTCCTGGGATCGAGCCCCGCATTGGGCTCTCTGCTCAGTAGAACTTGCTTCCTCCTCTCTCTCTGCCTGCCTCTCTGCCTACTTGTGATCTCTGTCTGTCAAATACATAAATAAAATCTTAAAAAAAAAAAAAACCTCCTTAAAAAAAAGTAGAGAGGGGAGTCTGATGGTTTGTCATGATTTCCCCGTCCCGTGCATGGAGACACCCATGCCAAGCAGTTCTCCAGTTCTGAGCAGACGGAGTGCTTACAGCCCTGACACTGTCTACCCTGGAGACAGCATCAGATCCCCCAGGGTAAGGGCTCAGTCCCATGAGACTGTCCCCACCCCCAGCCCCTTCACACCCCAATCACAAGGCCGGATTGTTACCTGTGCTTCTAAGCAGCTGGCTATAAATCAAAGGTTCCCATGGCACCTACACTGGAAGAATTCACTAAAGAGGCTTGCAGACAAACTCTGAGAAACAGTTACTTATGTTTACCAGTGGAAGGGATATTTTAAAGCATACAGAAGACTAGCCAGATGAAGGGGTACATGAGGAGAAGTTCTTTCCCCATCGAACTGGGGTGCACCCCCTCCAGATATGTGGGTGCTACAACCAATCTGAAAGCTAATCAAATCTGATTGTTTGAGAGTTTGTATAGAGCTTTAATTTCCAGCCCTCCTTGCCCTTTTTGGTGGGGAGCTGGGGGAAGGGGGGGTGCAACCCTCTATCACTGGGTCTCCAGTGACCAGCCTCTCCCTGAGGCTGTCTAGGTTGTCTAGGGACTTAGGCTATCTCCCTAAATCACCTCATTAGCATAATCTTAGGTGTGCTCCAGAGGGTCTCCTTGGGAGTGACAAAAGATACTCCTATCACTCAGGAAAGGGATTTAGGAGCTTGGTACCAGGAACCCAAATACATTTCTTATTATACCAAACCCCTTAATGGTGCAGCTGTGGACTCTGTCAGCAACCTGGAGGACATTAGCAAATTCGTGAATCAGCTTTGCACTACTTATTGTGAAGGAGAGTCATTTGTTAGCTTAAGTAAAACCTGGATTAATTACAACTGTCTGTGAATATATTGACTAAGGAGGTCTTTAGTATACATTTAAGAAAGGTGAAAATCTCAGACTCATGAAATTCAAGCCCTCTTTTTGTTCATCAGTTGTAGTTTGGGCAGTAACAAGAGCAGACACTTTGGTCCAACTGAACTATGGTATAGGAGAAAATAAGTAGGGTTTGAAATGAATGAAACCAAGCTTTTTGGTGAGGTTATCTGTGAACAAGTTGGGTGTGTGGCAGGGTGGATTCACGAGATTAGAAAATGCCCATAAAGGTAGCTCTCCTGTGACTTTGTTTTTGTGCATCTTCCCCTCCTTTCAGGTGACTTTGGAAGAAACAATTCGAGGAAACCTTGTGAGAACAGTTTTGGGAACATCTACACATCTTTCTTTTCTCTGGGCTAACTTACGAGGGAATGGGGGTGGTGGCATATTGTGAGCTTTGTTTGATGTTGATCCTAAATTTCTGAAAAGTTTGAGCTCGTGTTTGGTTCTCTCTCCATGTTTCCAGTGCCTCAGTGTGTTACCATACAAAATCATATACTTTGGTTTAAAATCATATATGTGATGTCAGTTATTGACTAAGAAAACTTGCCTTGATGGGCATATTTACTGATACTAGTGCATAAAGAAGCATCTTTGTGGAAGAAACAATACTGTCTCTTCGGTAAAGATGTGAAAGTAGAACCAGTTGGGGCTCTCCATTGTGGGGCTTAGCATCCTGAGCAGGGCTGACCAATCTTTCCAGGTTACCTTGTCAGGAACCCTCCTGCAAACCAAAGGGGACTTCCTCCCCCACCCCTTTTTTTTTCCTGGTTATTCAAACAAAGTGACATCTGTCACAACTGTTTCCATAAGGAGAGGCTTCATTCTGTGTCTGAATCCTTTATGCCCTCATGTTCCTGAGCAGACCTTTCTGGAAAGCAGTGTGCTATAAGTCAGTGGGATGGGTGTTACAGTCCAAAATTCCCTACAAAAGACAGGAGAAAAGTAAGAGTCCACCTATAGTGTGTGGATCAAAAGAGAGGCAAATAGAATGGGTACGTTTAGAAGGTTTGTGGATCTGGCTACTCATGAACACCATGAGGCAATATAGATGTATTTAGTCCTTAACAGAAGCTGACCACCCACAGAATTTGAGAGAGAAATTCTGAGACTTAGTTCAATTCTTAGATCTATTAGTTCAATATTCTGGGTAAATTTTTTTGTTTTTTTATAGTAGTGTTAATATATAGTAGTGTTAATAGTACAGTAGTTAATATTACTCCTTTCCTAGAGGGTAACGTGGGTTTGTGTCCTCTCCATCTATGTTTAAACTTAACTAAGCATGCGTGCACACACGCACACACACACACACACACACATGCATGTGCATGTAAAGAAAAAATATGTCTACATATATGTGTATATGCAGAACAATATATACATGCATGTGTATGTATTAATATATACACATATGTGATTTATATGTATTTATATATGCATTTATACAGGTCTTATATATATTAATTTAAAAAAATTTCCAGGCCTTCCAACAAGACTTAAAGCATGCATATAATTCGTAGTGTCTTTGGGCACTATAATTGGTTAGGCATCTGACTCTTGGTTTCAGCAGGTTGTAATCTCAGGGTCATGAGATAAAGCCCCAGTGAGGTCTCTGCACTCAGTGTGGAGTCTCCTTGAGATTCTCTCTTCCTCTCCCCGCCCCTCTGGCTTCTGTTCTCTCTCTTTAAAATAAAAAATAAATCTTAAAAAAATTTGTAATGTCTTTTATGCCTGTAGTGTGATATAATATGATATAATACATGTTCCTTTAAAATGCATTACAGTATTTCATATTGCAAGTAATACATGTTCACTACAGAACATTTGGGCTGTATAGGAAAGTACAAAGAAGAAATAAAAATCACACAAAAATCATATTCTACCACTATGTAAAGAAAACTATTATTATTGTATTTTGTTGTTGTGTTTTTGTGGGCTACATTTTAGTTTGTGTTGTCCCCACCTGTTATCCTCTAAGAAGATAAGTGAAACATATGTTTCTTATGTGAAACAAATAAATGGCATAATTAGTCCATCCATTTTGGTATATTAAGACAATATTCTTAATATACTTTTTTTGTTCAACAAATCTCCTTTTCTGAAGTACATACTCATTCTGTGTCCATCCACCATCCATCTGTCTGTCCATCCATCCATGTATCTTTCTCATATATACTTACAGATCTTCAAGTGATTTCTTCAATTTTCCTTAGGATTTTGGGTTTTTCTAACTAGTTTCCTGCATTATCATAGGTCTACCCAAACTCCATCTTGGTAATGTACTAACATGCTGGTGATTTTATTTCCTTGGCCTTCTTTTTTCCCCATCATCTCTCCCCTCCTTCAGTCCTTTAGCAATTCATCTCAGTGGCTTGTATTGTGATGTAATTGTTTATCCACTTTAACCAGTCAATCTGAGCTTTTCCTTTCTGGGGTACCATGGGTACCATCTATAGTTCTTCCCTCTCATGCCTTCATGTCCTTTCACTCTTCAAGTTCTTTTCATCTCTCTACTTGTCCTTCCCCTCACTTTTGTAATCACTTCTTCCCATCTGACCAGAACACAGCAGTCCGTCATTTCAGCTACATTCTCATACCTTCAGTTTCTTAATGATTTCATTCCCACAATTGTGAGGAAATAATCTTGTGATTTCATTGATTGGTAAAATTAACAATTTCCAGCCTTAACAGAACTTTTATTTATTTAATTTATTTTTTAAATTTTTTATGGACATTGGGGAGGATACGTGCTTTGGTAAGTGCTATGAAGTGTGTAAACTGGGCGATTTACAGACCTGTACCCCTGGGGATAAAAATATATGTTTATAAAAAATAAAAAAAAAAAATAAATTAACAGAACTTTTAAAGCTGCCAAAAATAATTTGTTAATGGCAGGTCCACCTCTGCATTTTTTCTGATATTTTATTATTTGTTTAACTACCAATTCTGTCTTTAGTCCTTTCTTTCTTTCTTTTTTTTTTTTTTTAAGATTTTATTATTTATCAGAAAGAGTGAGCACAGGCAGACAGAGTGGCAGGCAGAGGGAGAAGCAGGCTCCCCGCTGAGCAAGGAGCCTGATGTGGGACTTGATACCAGGACGCCAGGATTATGACCCAAGCTGAAGGCAGCTGCCTAACCAACCGAGCCACCCAGGCGTCCCCTTAGTCCTTTCTTTTAGTGGGCAATTTGCCTGTTACTTTCATAAAGAAAAGCAAGGTCATGGATGTTGGTCTGATATGCTGGAAGAATAATGGACTCTGGACTTCACTAAATTTGGCTTCAACAGTTACCATCTTTGTGACTTTGACCCTTGACCTAGTCCTTCTAAATGGTTTTTGTTTGTTTGTTTGTTTGTTTGTTTGTTTTAAAACCTTACTAACTTCATAGGATTTGTCAGGAGAACTCAATGACATGATGTGTTCAAAAAGTTCAGAACACAGTACATTCTCAGTTGCAGCTATTATTATTATAATTATTAAGTAGCAGTGCTCCCACTCCCTTTTCCACTGGGTTCCCAGTTTCTTTGTGTCTTTGTCATTTCTTATTCCTTCCCCATTGGTTTAGAAGAAGATATAGCAACTCCTTTTAAAATTAATTCCTGGAGACTGTATCCTGCATCCTAGATCCTGGTCCCATCAAGTATGTTCGTTCTTTCTTTCTTTCTTTTTTTTCTCTCTCTTTCTTGCGTCTTCAATTTGAGTGTCCATACATCTTCCTCAGGTAAATACCCAGTCTCTCTAAATTCCTTCCTGCTCAACAGTGGTTTCTAAAAACAAGTCTATTTATAACTCACAAGTGTTCTCTTTTCCCTTTTCAGCCTTCTGCTCCTAGCATCTTCTTAACCCCGTTTCTGAAAGTGCTTATAAAACTTCCTGTGACTTCTGATTGGCAAGTTCAGTGGGAGCTGGGCCTCCGTTTTCAGCCCAGTTCTAGTTCTACATCCTTAGGAAGCACGAGGAGAACACTATGCTTCCAGTGCTTCTATTAGACTTCATTGCTCCTCATACTGTGGCACTGTGCTATGACACTGTATTGTTGTTGGGGTTGTCTTTCTCACCTGGTGCATGATGAACATCTTGAAGAGAAGGACTGGGCTTTAATAAATCCTAAAAGCCTAACTGAAGGATAAGCGTGCGCGCACACACACACACACACAAAACCACATTGACTCCAAAGACTATTGTCACAAAGTGGAAACTTGACATATAAAGATTGCCTTTATATATACCCTGAGGTTTGTAAGTGCTAGGAATGGGCATCTTGTCATGTTCAGTGAGTGTTACCAGGATATTTCTGACACTGCCATCAGCCAGTCAGCAAATATTTATTTATTGACAGTGCTAGATACTGTTATGAGTAATGGGAATTCGGTCCTGAATAAGACTTAAGATGGACATGGTCTTTGCCTTTTGGGGCTGGTTGAAGATTCAGGAACTTGAATTCTGTACATCTTACCCTCTCCATACGACATATTAATCACTTGAATTTTACAGTTTCACAATTAGAATTCTTCAGGGGAGGGAGTTATATTAGAAGTTTCTATCATTTTTTACATGGGTAGAAAATGTATTTTTTTCCAAACTCATCTGGAGTCAGGGCTAGAGTCAGTGAATTCAGTTTAAATTTCAGTGAGTATTTTTGACTTCCACATAACTGGTTGCATAATATTGGAATATGTATACTTGTTATTTAAATGCTGAGCACCTGTGAACTTAGGCAAATCCTTGCGTGAAGGTTTTGTGCAGATGGCACAGGTCTAGAAAGGAGTCATAAACACTAGGAAAACATGCCCAGTTTGGAAAGTTTTACTTTTTAAGGTCCTCTGTATATAAGGAATTATGGAACAAATTTTACTTTGAAAGGACCAACTTTAAAAATAGTCTTAAAATATATATATATATATATGTATGTGTGTGTGTGTGTGTGTGTGTGTGTGTGTATAGTCTATCATTGCTTTAAATCTCAATATGTGATTTTTTCCTTTCTGAGATTGCTGGAGATATATATATATATATATATATATATATATATATACACGTGTGTGTGTGTGTGTATATATATATATATGGGTTTCATAACTGAGTAACCTGCTTGTTATTGAAGAAGACATATATTTGAAATATCCTTATCACAATTATGTAACTTGTGAAAAACTGAGTACCCTACTTTGAAAATATTTAAGGTGATGTAATGTATTATCAGTACAAGATGATACTGCACAGTTTGTTTTGAAATTGGTGTTGTTGCTGGAGTACAACACATTTATCACTGCCATTGGGGTTTTTGTTTCCTTAATATAATCAGAAAAGATATATGATATGATCACCCCAGAAGAGTGCTGGAAGAACTGAAGCTACCTGTTGGCATCTTCCAGCTGACAACTTTGAATGTACATTAGTCTTATCAAGTCTTTTTGTGCTTAAACCAAACTGTGACTCTCTTATCACCTTTTCTATGTTGCCCATACATTCATCGCTCCTTTGTTTGGTTTTTGACCCCACTTTTTCAATAGTTTGGGGAAATTTTATGAGACTTGTGCCATTGGGAACGTGGGGATGATGACAAAGTGAGCTGTGTCTTTCACTTCCGGTTTCACAGAAGTTTGAATAATGTTTGATGCCTTGTAAATGCTTAACAGATATTTGTCATAGGTCTGAATGGTGAGGCATGTTTGCTTTTTAAGTCTGCATGATCTCTGTGGTCTTAGATCATGGTGCTTTCCCGTTTGAAGGGCACCTTCTTCATCCTCTGGTATGTGTTTTCAATAGAAGATAGCTTTTCCATGATTCAATAGGGACTGTCTGAGGCTCTGAGAGATGACCCTTAGAGAAGTCATTGCTTCCATAAAGGTTATTTCCAGTCTTCTCTGGCCAATGCCCTATCTCACAGGCCCCTTGTTCTCTGCCTGTGCTGTTTCCTTATGTACTCTGAAGTTAAAAAGATTTTTGCAGGAAAATCCACATTTTAATAGCAGTCAATGCTTTAACTTAAAGGAGTAGCTCTCTAACTCATGTAATTTCAGGTATTGGTCATCAGCTAGGGGAAGAAGGTGTTTGGAGATAACTGGGATTTCCTGGAACTTCTTAAGATCTGTTGAATTACGCTACCAGATCCTCTGTCAACAGATTAGGCAAGTCCTAATAGTGGATACTATTGGTTGCTGGACAAGGGATGTTCTGCATGGGCATGGAGTGGGATTTTCCTTGTTAATTAAACTTAAAAATATGATTTTGACAAAGAATTTTTCAATTATGTAGACAAAAGTTTATTTTCTTTCTCATTCAAAGTCCCCTGCCTCCACTACCACACCCACACCCATGTATACTCATGCTCACATATGTGCACACTTTTTATATCCATCATATGTCAACACTTCATTCCATCTCCCTTATGGGGCTTATTCAGATATTTGGGCAAGGGTGCAGGTGGGAAATGCACCCCTTACTGAAGCAATCTCAGTCTATTGAACCTGGACAGCATTTATCAGAATTCTAAGACCAGGGACTATTGGTCTCAGGGAGCAAATGCCAGCCATCAGGTCTATAGTATACTGAGGAAACGCTGGGAAATATCTTTTTCACATAACTGTCTTGTAGAAAATAATTTGGCCCAGACATTTTCATCTTTGAAAGAATGTAGATTTATGGGCTTGATTTCTTAATCAGGGTGAACTTTTGTTAATGTTTCATGGCTAGGATATGTACGGTCGTGCCATGGACCCAGTGGTGATATTAGTAATAAAGACAATATTATTAATACCACTACATCAATATAAAAAGAGTTATTGAGTTAACATTTGTAAGACAGAAAAAAAAAGAAAGAAAGAAAGAAAAATCCCAGGTTAACAGTTGCCTTCTCTGCCACTAACCCACTTGCTGGAAATATTTTATGCACTCATGTAGTTTATATACCAGGACTAATGTTTGGCAAGAGCAATCAAAGACACACAAAAACAACCAGTTGCTTCTTTTTTTCTTCTTTTCTTTTCTTTTTTTCTCATTTCTCCCCTCCTCCTCCTTATGATGAAATTTTATTATTTCTTTGAAACTCCAAATCAGCCTCCAGTGGGGGGGTTGTGTCCTTTTAGAGCCAAAGTGCCGTATTTGAACTTTGCTATCACATAACACTTTCTGAGACTGCTTGTCTAAAATGACTTAATTTGCACTGCAGGACCAGCCCTAAACCCACAAATACTCTAAAAAGCCACAGTGAGCCAGGGCAGCAGACCTATTACTAATTTTTTATTAAAATCCCTGAGGCACCCAACACAGGGCCCCAAAGCAGCTTTAATAATAGACAACATACAGCACATTTTTCTTGTATTGCCATGTAATCAAATCTGAGGCTGCTGTTCACTTTCTTTGTTTTACCTAGAGGACCAGCTTCCAATTTAGTTGTGGCCTACTCTAAACTGATTTTTCATTGTAATTAATGCCTACTTTGGCCTCAGCCACTTATACAACTTTCCATTAGAGGTTTGCAGCCATCCACTGAGTATTTTACCGAGTTACCCTCGCAGACCTGCTATAGCTGCAATTTTGTTAAAGTCTTTCTTTTTATTATTTTTTTGTAAAGAATTTTTAAATTGCTTAGCTAAATAGTTATTTTTTTTCCTTCTTTCTTGTTTTTATGCTGCACGTATTAAAATATTTGGGCAAAGGTCCACATTGGGGAAACACACACACACACACACACACTCCATTCACCCCCATCACTGCCCCTGACAACCCAGCCTTTAAGTGATTTCAGAAAGGCTAGTGGAACTTATTTAGATCCAGGGTCTGCTGCGGCTAATTTTCTGTCTGTGTTTTGTGCTGTCCATTTCCTCTGAAATAGTACCTGAGGTTTAGGATTCTTCAGCAGAGGATGTTAGAGACCTCTGCAAACATTCAGGCGGCAGCCTTCCCACCACTAACCTTAAAAAAGATTATGGCAGTGGGCCCAGGGTCAGATTGAATAGATGAAAAAGTATATGCCATGCCTTTGCTGCTCCCTGAACCTTTCTCTGTCAGCTGGGCTGACATTTTCTGTGACTTTTCTTAGAGCCTTGTTTAGACTGTCTTCCTAGAAAATTCTGGATCTGTTTACTACCCATTTTCTCTCACCTCCCTTGGTATTACCAAATCACAAAGAACAACTATCAGAAATGAGAGCCTCTGACTCCTTGGATGGGGCCTTTTCAACCTGCACATGTGGTTTTTAAGAGGACCCAGTGAATTAGCTAGGTCCATTAACACAGCGTTGATAACATGTAGCTTCTACAGAAGGCAGCTTCCTAGGACAATGCCTTTAAAGGCCTTGGCTAAGAGCACTCTGAAATTATGAGATCTTTGTGCATTTTTTACTTTTATATTTTAAACATTAGTAGTTTACCCTGTAGGACTAATGGAGGAAAATCTCCTACTGTCTGCTAATGAGCAATGGATGTCCTTGTGTTAGCTGCTAGCCATTGGGTATAATAATTCCCTTTCTAATCTTCAGTGGTCATTTTTCTTCGGATAACATTTTGCACTATGGTAAAATGCTGTCAGCCTTTTAAATAGCGTTTAGAGACTGTTTTGATCACATCTACGATGTGAGTTGTTGAAATTGAAAAGTACACAATGACTTAATGGAACCTTGTCTCTATGTTGTGGCTAACTGTCAACAACTTGGTTAAGTTTTACAAGGGAGAACACATTAGTAGTTTGGGGAATGTGAGATCCAGGTCTGTTTCCCAACACCACTGCTTATTTATTGAACAAATAAGGCTTGCTGTTCCTTGTTAGGTGGTGTGCACTTATCAAATTTATGGCAAGTCCTCTTTTTTCTTCCAGCTAAGATCCACAGGCATCAGAAGATAAACAGAAGCACCTACACAAAACACTTGATAATTCATATATTTTACCATAGAACATGATTCCATTGGGTATTATTTACATAAGAAGTGAGCCTTAACAGACAGATTTGTGTGTGAGGCTTAAGAAGTCAGGTAGTGTGCTTATACTCACACCTCGTGAATCTTATGTTTGTTTCCATACATATAAGTTATCTAAAATGTAAATGTAGAATGACACTGAAAGGGAAGTGGACTGGTAATTCATTAGGTGATAATGTTTTCCTTCCAGATTGGAGCAATCTCATGTACCATGGGTAGAATATGTTAGAAGGACTGAAGACAAAAAAGGAATCACAATCAAGATGGAGAACCAAATTTCTAAGTTTACTTGAGAAAAATTCTATTGCAGTGCTTCTATTTTTCTTTTTCTTTTCTTTTTTTTTTTTTTTTGGTATTTTTTTCGCAACCTCTTCTCCTTGGCATATATAACCAAAACGATCTATCCTACCTCCTTTCTGAATGTGATAGCCCAGTCATAGCTTTACTCATTCATCAGGTTCTCGTGCACCTTCCATTAGCACCCCGCCACCCCCTCTCCTTGCCCAAAACATTCCCCCATCCATTGTATACCAGTTGGCTTCTATTTTAAAGAACTTCCTGGCAGTGAATATCACAGACTGCCTTGTGCCAGTACTGGCAAATAAAGACAGCCCTCCTATTTCCTTTAGAAACATCAGGATGATTTTATTCTACCCTTATTTTCAAGTGAAAACATGAAGCTTGACTCTCTGCCTTTCAGAACAATTGGGGATTCCTTTTAGGTTTTTCTAAAATCTGTGTGTATGTGTGTGTGTGTGTGTGTGTAAGATGAAGGGCAGGGGAACATTCTGTTACTCTATTTGGGTCATTGATCTATGTTAGAATTTTCTAACAAACAGAACTGTTATATATCCTACCAGGTACCTGACCAAAACATCTCTTACTGGCATCTAAGTGGGATCAGATGGAGGCAGCACAAATGCATCTTTCTTCGGTGTGTGGGGGGTATTTTCTTTATTTTCTTGTCTCTTTAAGACACAGGACAAGATGCTAAGAATTAGACTGGGGTTGGGCGATTGGGGTTGGCCTGGGCTGCATGGCATGATGTTGGGCTGTTCACGGTCCTTTCACAACACTGAATGCAACTTCAAGGGCTCTTTCTGCATTAATTGGAATGACTTGGCATCATAAAAATATTTGACTGCAAAGGGACCTCAGAGATAATCAGACTCAACACCCTCACTCTGCAGATGGGGATGATGAGACCCAGAGAAATTAATAAAATTGCCCAAGGTCCCATAAGCAGTCAGTGAGTCAACTGAGAATGAGACCCAGCTCTCTGTAGAATGTTCTCTCCCTTGATCTGCACAAATAATTCTGAGGCTTCCCATCAAAGCCCAAGCCTACACTAGAGACAGAAATATTGAATTTTGGGAAAGCAGTTTAAGGTACCACTTAATCTGCATCTACACTGAAAGCCCAGCATGAATCTCCAAATGACTTCCCTGCTAAGGCAGCTGTTTGAAATAGACCAGCGATTTTAAAACCGCAGCTTGGTGCAGTGGAAAGCATGTCCCGGGAAGTCAAGGTGTCTGTCCAGCCCCGGCTAAATTATTTATTATCTGGACTTTTGAAACATTAAAGTGCTTTGAAATAACCTAGGAGAGTATTTAAAATTCAGGTCCCTCAGCCCCTAATCCCAGATAGGAACTGCTTCAGTCTGAGAGAGTGCCAAGTAAGCCGCATTTTATTGACAGTAGGTTTTGGACTTTTTAAGATTTTATTTATTTATTTGTCAGAGAGCGCACTCACACACAAGGAGGGGGAGCACCAGGCTCCTAACTGAGCAAGTAGCCCCATACAGGACTTCATCCCAGGACCTTGGGATCATGACCTGAGCCGAAGGCAGATGCTTAACCAACTGAGCTACCCAGGTGCCCCTGACAATAGGTCTTGAATAAGATAGACAGGTTTCTGCCTCTGTGAAGCTTTGAGTCAAACATGTGTCCATCTGTGTGTGTGAGTGGGCAGGGAGGTAACTGATATTCATGTCATAAAGAAGTTAAAAAAGATTGATCAATAAGATGAAAAATAAAGTAGATACATGCTTGTGTGGGACTGCAGTTGCTAGTATGGTTGATGATGGCTTTTTAAAGACTCAAATAAGGAGGAAGAACCTTTCATTTGGAGATTTGAGGGATGAAGCAGAGGGAAGAGCCCGTGCAAAGACCCAGGGACAGGAGCATCCCGTGTATGAATGAGGACCACCAAGAAGGGGGTGGTGCACAGAGGGAAGACCACCAGCCCATGAGGTCTCAGGGTGGAGAGGGGCTTCTCCTGTGTCTGTGGTGAGGATCTGAATGTGGATTCTTTCTAACTGAATGGGCCACTAGTAAGTGTTTTTTAGCAGAAGAATGATACACTCCCATTGATACTGTAAAGAGATGCACTTGAACGAGTGTCCCATGTGACTCCGATGCAGGGCACCCTTAGATGCACACTTGGCAATTTTCAGCCAACCTGTAATCTTCAGAGGTGACTTGCCTTTTGGGATCTTAGTTTTCTTCTTTATAAAATCTAATTCCTGACCATCTCTATGTCACAGGAATTGTAAAAACCAAGCGTTCCCTTGGGAATGTTGTGCAGCGATAAATCTAAAAAAAAAATATATTTATTTTTACTTTTTTCTTGAAAACCAAACTAGGAGACTGTTGACTGGGAGGTAATTCAGATTTTGGCCACTGGGTTGGAAAAGTCATGTGCTGCAGAACACCCACTTGTAACCAACTTATTTTTCTTCTTTCCAGTACTCATTGTAAGTGGATTTCCCTTTTGTGTATGTATGTGTTTGAGACAGATGGCAACTTTACAGCATGATGTTAGAAGAAAAAGTGTCTGGAAAGGGAAGAAGGAAGGCAAACACGAAAAGCAAGCCTTGAATAAGCAATTTTTCTTAAAAGGAATACATTCTGGGACAGTTTATTTTTGTGATCTGCCTGGAATTTGGGGACAATGTGCTAGAAATCTCTTTCTGCCTTCAGCTGGCAAGCTGCCTAAAAAAGGTGGGGACTTGGAAGAGAGACACAGTGTTTCTATTAAAATAAGGCTTTATTGAAAGCAGGACCAGTGGCTAAAGTTAGTCCTTGGCTTTTTTAAAGCTCTGTGGCTGGGTCTACAGAACACTGAAGTGGAGAATGGAAACTATTATCCAGCTGGGCAGTTGGGCTCAAATATCTAAGTATACTGTGTTCAGACCAATGCAGGCCAAGCAGAGGGTTGTTTTTGGAAAAGGATATGAATTATTTGGATAATTTTCTTAATTTCCCACTTGTGGGGCAAATATGGTTTATATTTGAGCTGAGGATGAGTTTAACATACTCTCTTCTCCCAGAGATATTTCTCTGTTGTGTTCCTTCCATTTGATTTGTGGTTGTCACACCTAGTGCTTGCAGGAATATCTCCCTACAGCCTGGGGATCATCCTGGGCTCTGGTCATGCCAGGCTCTTCCCCAACTTGCAGACATCCCCCAGGTGTACAGAAGCAAGCTTCTAAGCAATTCTGGTGTTTACACAATCCAAAGACAAATACTTCTCCGTCACTGTCAATCATTATTTTTTAACTTTTCTATATGAATCAGCCTTAAAACATTGGGAGTCATGGTTGGTTCCTCATTTTTCCTGGGCTTCTGTCTCTGGCTGCAGTTCTGTTGATTCTTCCTGTAATGCACTTCCCAGATAACTGTAATAGTCATTCATATTTATGGAGACTTAAGATATGTAAGTTGTTCTTTGGAGTTGAAGAGTTAATCTGTGTTCCTCTCCATGGTAACTTTATTAGGTTGATACAGCTGCTTCACCATTTTACAGTTGAGAAAAGCAAGACTGTAAGATGAGAAGATACTTATCCCACATCGCAGAGCTAGTCAGGGGTAGAGTAAGGGCTTGAACTGACAGGGTGTTACGTCAGTCAACAAATAATGATTATATGAGCTCTGTAGGCTAGGGATTTACTGAGCCCTGGAAATTTAGTAGAGAATGGGGTAAAAGGGGGAAGCTATATGAATTAAACCATAAAACTGTACTAAGAGACATTAAGATACTTGGTGTGAAGATGCAACCTGCTTATGAATGGGAAGGCTGATTATTATAAAGCTGTCAATTTTCCCCAGTTTTAAAAATTAAATTTAGTGTAGTTTCAAGAATATTATTTAATGTAACAAATTTATGATTATAAAATTAGTATGAGGAGAAAGTAGTAAAAATAGACAATATATTTTATAATGGAAGAGTAAAGAGATGAAAATTCTCTCTGTGACATTGCATCTATTTACTAAACTAGAACAGTCAAAATGATTTAGCTGATTGATACATGGAGTAAAATAGGGAGCCATGAGCCAGACAAATCTACGAAAATATAGGATGCTATACATAAAATATCACAAATCTCCAGAGGAAGAAGTAGTTGATTAGTAAGTGGTATTAGGAAAACTGCTTTACAATTTAGAATTATGAACTTAAAACATTACCTCTTACTTTACACTAAAATAAATCATTAATAGTTTAAAGAGCATACATTTTAAAATACGAATTAAAGAACATGTAAGTAGATATTTGTCATATGTTTAATGGGAAAGGTCTTTGTTAAGTATGAATTATGGGGCGCCTGGGTGACTCAGTAGGCTAAGCGTCTGACTCTTAATCTCTGCTCAGGTCTCAATCTCAGGATTCAAGGCTGGTGTTGGGCTGCATGCTGGGTGTGGAGGCTACTTAAAAAAAAAAAAACAAAAAACAAAAATAAAAACACATAAACCAATTATAGAAGTCAAAAAGTATTTATATGCCAAAAATATAAATGAAATTGAAAGACAAGTGACATATTAAGACACAATTTGGGCAATAATTATGCAAAACAAAAGACATTCTTAGTATATAAAAAGCTCTTAAAAAATGGATGATAGGGGGACACCTGGGTGGCTCAGTGGTTTAAAGCCTCTGCCTTCAGCTCAAGTCATGATCCCAGGGTCCTGGGATCGAGCCCCATGTCAGGCTCTCTGCTCTGCAGGGAGCCTGCTTCCTCCTCTCTCTCTCTCTGCTTGCCTCTCTGCCTACTTGTGAGCTCTGTCTATCCAATAAATAAATAAAATCTTTAAAAAAAATAAAAATAAAAAAGATAGATGAGAAAAAAATCAACCTCTCTTTCAAACTATGGGAAAAGTAAATATAAATAATCACATGTATATAGAAGGAGATGGGGGGACAATAAGTGTATTAAATGTATTTAACCTTGTGACTCATCAAAAGTAAAGAAAAAATGGACAAAATGCCACATTTTATTATTAAATCAACATAAATGTAAGCAGTGGTGTTATATTACTCATCATGGTAATGACTGTAGGCAAAGGACTTGCTCACACAGTGATATAGGAATATAAAGTCTTTCCATACAGCAGATTTTTAACATTAACAAAGAACTTCAGAATTTTCAAACCTATGACTTGAGAGTAGTCCTTTAAGATTATATCCTAAGGAAATAATAAGAAACGTATTCAAAAAATTATATACAGACCTAATTTATTGCACCATTATGTATCAGAGAAAAAAGTTTAGAAATGACATAAATGTCCAACATAGGGAAACTATTTAGTTATGATATATACAGCACTTTTATGAAATACGCAGCTGTTTATTCTTTTGAAACAATATTTTGTGTCACAGGGAAATGCTTATATTAGGTAAAATAAACAAGATACAAATTTATGTATTTCTTCATCCTTAAAAAAATCTGTGTGTGTACTTCTTTTTTTACTGAACAGACATGGTAAAATGTTACAAGTAGGTAAATGAGTACTTTATATATGGAAAGTGGGAAAATAGACTCTTTACATCATGTATGGCTGTATTTTTCAAGATTTTTTAAGGAACATATTAGTTTTATAACTTGAAAAATATGTAATTTTTTTTTTAAAGAGGAAGCAAATTGACCCTAACTTTGATCTAAGTCAGTTGTCTAGCCTTCATAGGAAAACTGCTCTCAAATATTATTTGGCCTGAGCAGGAGAACCTATGTGTTGTGCGCATGCGGGTGTGTGTGTGTGTGTGTGTGTGTGTGCGGGTGTGCACATGCGTGTATGTGTGTGTATGCGTGTATGTGTGTGTGTATGTGTGTTTAAATCAGGGAAACTTGAGTTTTCAGAATACTTACAGGAATGTTTGGCTTACATTGTCATTCAAATTGTTTTAATTTCATTGAATTTTGTTTTATCTCTAGTAAAACATTTTGAAATGGTCTTCTGAAAGACCCTCTACAACCAAGCTATTGGCTGATCAATTTGATTAGCAGTTAGGAATTATAAATGGAAGATAAAACGGGCCTTTTCTTGTTATGCAGCCCTGGTAATAAATGGCAAGTACATATTTTTGTGAAGCTTTTATTCTTAGAAAGAAAGCAAAAGGATATAATAGGTTTTTTAAATACGTGCCACATAATTTATTCTGACAAACAGATGTATTTTGTTGTTGCTATTATCATTTGATGAAATACTTTAAAACTAGTCCAAGGTGGTCCATTTTCAAATATAATACATACAGTACATCTAGTAGTTAACAAAATTTGGATGTGTAGCATAGAATGGTCATTATTTTTACTGAAAAAAAATAAAGGCACTAATTACTTACAGACAAGATACTTAGCACAAACAGATAAGCTTCAAAATGAAAAATTCTCGGTTTATGATAATTATGTTCTCTGCTTTGTTTTCAGAGACTGATAATTTGAGGCTTTAAAATCACCAGGAAGCCATTAATTGGAATTCTTCAATAAAAAATAAATTACATAGAAGTTCATGATGAGTTGTAAAAGCAGAGAGACTGTATTATACAGTGAGCGACATTGCTTCACTATTTATAGCCTCATGCAGATATGTCTAACAGAAAACTGTAAAGAATTTGAGATGTGCGGATAGCAATTATTCACAGATCCAAACTATCTACAGATATTTCAAATAACAGCTTTTAGCAGATCTCTGCACCAATAAAAGCAGGACTTTAATATGAAGTGGGGTCTTGCTAAGGTGTTGCTTCTTGTTTTTGACATTTTCCATGGCTTCCTAAGGCCATCTCAGATCATAGCTCCCAGAGAGAAAGAAGTTCCCATCACGCGGCGCAGGACAGCCCCCTGTCAGAGTAATGCAGCCTTGCGTAAGAACAGGAACATTTTGGAGATGCTGCCTGTGGTCCAGGCGGAGGTCTGGATGGCCCTGTTTGTAAGGTTAGCTGCCGCAGTCTCGGCTCCAGAATGCTATTGCCTGAATTCCTTCTACGGAGTACCAACTCACTGTAAATTGTAATCTCTGGTGCTCAGGACTAGAAGTCAGAATCAGGATAGACAACCCAGGATGTTCCCAGAGAAAAGCAGATCTTTGGGTTTGAGAAGCAAGCAGGTAAATCATGATAAGAGGTGCTGCATAGGGTAGGTCAAGAGGTAGCGCATAGGTACCAGCCTATAACTGGATAGTGAGACTCTGATACAGAAGTCTGGGTGCTTTGGAGCCCTTGTCATCTGATGTCACCGTGTGAAGACTGGCATCATTCAGGGCCATTGTAGAGGGACACAGAGAGAATTCTATGATGGTGGCAGACAAAGACCATTGTCTAGTGAAAGAGAATGGTGGGACCTGGAGGTGTAAGAAGGAAGTTGCGGTTCAGTTTTAGTTTTTCTTAGGATACCTGCCTCAGCCATTCCATCAATCATTCCACAGTGTACACCGCAGTTTGTTCAGAGTTATGGGGGTTACGGGACTATTAGGAATGTGAAGGGAAGCTGGAGAGAGTAGTCAGTTGTACATACAGCAGGCGTCATGGTTCTGTGAAAAAAGCACAAAGTTTATCATCAGTATTTGTCAATATAGGCTATGTGATGCTTCAGTGACAAACATTCCCAAATCTCAGAGCCTTGATACAAAAAAGGTTGACTTCTCCTTCCTGATGTATGTTTAATATAGATTTTCAGGGAGTTCTGCCTATCATAGTTACTCGGGCACCAAATCTTGATCACCACAGAAGGAAAAAGGGAATGAGATGAATTTTATACTGACTCTTAAATCTGCCACTCAGAACTAACAAACCTGTCTCTTCGGTCACATTTTGTTGGTGAGAGCACGTCCCATGATCACTGCAAGCTTCAGTGAGAAACAGAGAAACACTGCAAGCTTCCCATGGGCTCGGGAGGAGAACTGGAGTGTTTGTGAACAGTCCTAGTGAGCACTACATTAGTTACCAAATCACCACGAACTCCGCGACTGAAAACAGCACAGGTTTGTGTTTTTATGTTTTGGGGGCTCAAAAATCCAGTAACAATTTCACTGGGCCGAAATCACAGTGTAGACAGGGCCGTGCTACCTCTATAGGCTCTAGGGGAGAATCTTTTTCCTTGCCTTTTCTAGTGTCTGGAGCTGCAGGGGATTTCAGAAATTGTGAAAAGACTTATATACAGTGTTATTTCTATAAATTTGGATGTTTAGATGAAACAGATGATTTTCTAGAAATAACCCAGTGAAGCTGACCAAATAAAATGAGAAATGTTTGACTTTTTAAAATTTAATAGATAAATTACTGAAAAATGTGTCAAGGTTTTGGTTTTATAAAAAAAAAAAAAAAAAAAAAAACTTTAGACTCAGCAAGTTTTAGCGTGTGTTCTACCAAAAATTTAAGAAATAGATAATTCCCTATGTATTCTCGATGATGCAGAGCTACCTAAGTGATTTTACCAGGCTTCTAAGAATGGCACACAAGAATAAAACTATATGATATACACTATAATATTGCTTCTACTATAGAAGTAAAAACCCTAAATAAAATAATAAAGCAAAAACATGAATTAAATTCAGAAGAATTTCCAAAGAATCATACATCCTTATCTGCTAAGTTTATTTGAGAATGCAAGGATATGCAATGTTTAGAAGTGTATTGTGGAGACTTACTGTATTAACAGATTAAAAAGGTTAAATAATATAGTACTCTAAGTAGTGGGAAGTAGTGGGAAGAGGATTTGATAAAATCATCTCCTATTAAATTGACATGAACTTTTGACGTGACCATTTAATTTGGTGGTATCTATCAAAATGTAACATTTGTGTACCCTCTACCCATCAATTCTTATTTTAAGTTTACACCTTAGCGGGAGAAATGCTTGCTAGTGTATATAAAGAAACACAGACAATTCATTTCAGTGTTGCTGATAATAAAGAAGTAAAATCATGCAAATGGCTACCAGTGAGGAGTACCAGAAGACATGGAAAGATCACCAAAGCTTTTTATTGTTGTTGTTTAAAAAAAAAAAAAAAAGCAAATGCAGAACAGTCCATACAGTATGAGTCTTATTTATGTTAAAAGAAGACAAAAATAAAACCCATGTATATAAATAATACATAGAGAAAGCCTTGAGAGATACAACCAAACTGATAACCGTGGTTATTTTTCTTAAGGAACATGGGTTCAAAGTGTGCAGGCAGGGCTATTATACTATATACTTACTTTTTGCTTAATAACCATAACTATATATGCTTTTTTAAATAACCAAAGTTCTTTCAAATATGACTTGCATAAAAATAATTTTAAGAAATAGCAAAGTGGCTAGGGGTTTTGTTTTCCATGACCTCATAGGTCCTGTTTCATCAGCCAGAAATATGTATTTCCTCTGTGGATGAAGGCCATCTGTCAGTTTTCCTAAGCACAGGAGAACCGCCTCTTTTGAACATGTAGCTGCTCTTCCTGGGATTCTGTGTCCAGCAGCATCCTTACGACATGCATTTGAATTTCTTTAGTGACTCTCCCTCCTGGAAGGGAATGCTCTGTTTCATTCCTTGGTTCTTATATCGAGTTTATCTCTATTCCAAAATGATTACATTGGCCACTGGTTGGTTTAAATAATGACTCCGTGCAAACCAATGCTGGAGTCTCTGGAATTCTCACCATTTGACTTTTTTACTTTCCACTTTTTCAAATGGCTAGCTTTGCAAAACCCATGTAGAAGCTTTTCATGATTTTTTTTACACATAATGCTAATTCCTCCATAACTTAAAGGTGATGAATTCACATCTTTTCATGACCTAATGACACAGCCAGTGTGAGTTTATGGAGATAGGGTAACAATGTCAAGACAGCATGAAGCAATATTGGCTAGTGTCTGAACATGTTTTCATGTCAGCATGGAGTAGGGCAAAGTCGGGGACAAATGCCACACAATAAAAATATTTTCGGCAGGCACAGAAACAGCTCATAGCTCTTGTTGAATAAAACCCACAGTAAATTACATGAAATCAGTTGATAAGAGATTCTGGGGAGATTAAAATTTGTCCCCTCTCCATTAATAAGGCGGCTTCAGTCCAAGGTTGATTGCTGATGTGGCTCACTTTGATAAACTCTTTCTTACTTACTAAAAAGAAACTTTCCATAATGAGACATTGTCTTCTGTTTCTTATGTCAGTTTCATATTTCCATGTTGCCATCCAGGACGGAAGGAGAGAGAGAATTCCATTGAACTGACAGCTCTGGCCAGGGAATTGCTTCTTGACATTTTCTAAATTGTTCACGCTATATTCTGTCTTCCTTCACAAATTCTACCATCAGGAAACTTTAACAGAAGTAAAAAAACAAAAACAAAAACAAAAAAACCCCCCACAATTCTGATTGTGTACTACAGGATGCCTGCAACTCTGGACTTAGGGACAGCAAAGATACTCGAGGGGCTTTGAATTCTAACTGTTACAAATGATGTTCTCTGGGTAGCAGGCTCTGACAGAAATTACCATGAAAGAAGCTGAGTGGTGAGTGTTCCAGGACTAAGACCTATCAGAGGTGAGGAGAGCAGAGTTGCTTCCAAGGAGCAGATGGACTACAATGCGATGTCCACAGAGGCCTCATCTGATCTGTGAGAAAGCCCTGGAGCGGGAATGGTCCTGTGAGTCACCCCCCACGTGGTTTAGCGGGCATGTTCTTTAGAGCCTGCTTTGGATCTGGGCTGCTTCAGGAACAGGGCCTAGCCTTGATGAGTTTATCTTCAGCCAAGGGCTCTTGGAAGGGCTTCCCAGCTGTCATTCACCACATACACAGCTGCTGGGGAGCCGAGGACAGAGCCTGGTCACCACAGAGACTACTCACTGTCCAATGTTAGCGAGTGCTCCTGCTAATTGGATTCCACCCCACATATTTATTGGGGTGTCACTGCATTATCAGTCACCTCACTGAAGTGACTTCAGCTGCTATCAAAAATGGAGAGATGGATTTCATGACTGGGTCTTTCCATCTATGAATTCTGTGTGCGGAGGATTTTCTTGCTGGAACATTTTGAGCATCAGTATTTAAAATAGAAGCGCAATGATTGTTACAGTTTTTTATGTCTTTGGACGACAAGCCCACCTCGTTCCTTTTACATGCTTTTGTCTAAACCTCACGGGTGGCTCGGGTGAAAGGCGGCCACATGCATCTTTGACAGTCTAAAATTTTCAGGAGCAGCTCCAAAATTTAATTAAGTACTGATTGTCTTCTATGCACATGAGAGAGAAGAAAAAAATCTTCAGAAATAACAGAATTAAGCATGCTCTATTTTGTAGCCTTGTAATGACCTCCAGCAAATGCCTGACCTAGTTCTGAGGGCCTCGAGTCCACTTGCGTGAACATGATGCCTTAAAAAGCTGAGTAGGAAATCAAAGTCAAAAACGGGCACCGTCCATGGTAATGGAGCAGCGAGGGATGTCCTGTGTGATTGGTAGAAAAGCTGAAATTTAAAATAGAATGAAAATTGCCTCCAGTCACTTAATTTGGAGGCAGCACAGGAATTGTGCAGCATTTCAGTCTGATGGTACCTTGAATTAAAAGAACTAATCTTCAGCGGATTTTCTTATTCCCCTGATGGTGTTAAGAACAGACAACTTCCCAGCTATATTAGTGCCTAGGGCAGCAGCTCCTACCTGCCCCCAAGAGGTTAACTAGTGAGTAGTGCTCTGTGAAGGTCCCCAAATGTTGTATGTGTCAGGCTCTCATTCTGCTGCAACTGGAGCCTCCCTCATTGGTCAGCAGAAACAGTGCTTTAGCTGTTTTACATTAGAAGGTAAAATTCACATCAGGAGGCAGATTGAGGATTCTGTTTCGAGAAGTCTTGGACTCAGAGTTGACCCAAGAGTTTCTTCCTTTGCATCCGTGGAGAGGGCCTCAAAGGGAATGACTTTTCTACCTTGTTTGTCCTCGTGTAAGTCACTGACGGCATTAGCAACAATCCCCCACAATGTCACTTACTGAACACTCATCTTATGAAGTACTGCCTTGAGAAAACTTTTTTAGCCTTATGTGAATTGAGAAAATACTCTTTCCTATACTCCTGTCTTGCCTATTCAGAATGAACATTAAAAGACCACATGATCCTGCCTTAAAGAAAGTCAGATGATTCCAGGGTTTTCCAGTCTTACGTGATTTGCGGCTATCCCTCCCTTCCCTCTTCTTGGGAGCAACTTCATAATTCCCACAAAATGTACTGCAGACCACAGTTTGGGAAATGCTGTTGAAGCTGAACTGTCAGACTGTCAGGCGAGGTCACGACCACTTCAGTGCAGTTCTTCTTGCGAGTCTAACCTGGCTTCCTCCTCCATGAGTCCTCTGATCACCCTGTCACAGTGTACCTCGGGTTAAGTGATTTCTCATGATTCATAGTCAAATCTATTTCCTCCCTACCCTCCCATTCCCTCTGTCTCCTCCCTGCTTGGCTTTTTTCTTTAAGCCGAAGAGCACTATTCTAATACGGGATTCCCCCAGCCGGCTTATAAACACTCACTAGTTACAGACATCTTCAGGTCTAAACTGCTGTGCTTATGGTAAAGCTTCAATAAATATTGATGGGTAATTGAAGAATTCAAAGCAACGGACCTGGCTCATAGGTTCTATCCAGGAGCACAAGCATGATTCAGAAGACCGTTAACTCTGAGGCAGAGGAATCCTGGAGACAGGCAGCGGCTCTACGAAATGGTTTTCACACTTACCTGGAGCTCAATCCAGGAAGTGTGGGGTTCAGAGCAGCATGCCTGGGATCCAGAATGACATCAGATTTCAAGAAATATGTGTGGAGGATGATATATTCCTCTGGAACAAATCACAGTCCCTTTGACTACCTTTCTTCTTTTAGTCAAAAAAGGTATAAGAAAATCTCATTACTTTCATCCCACATCAAGTTTTTTTTAATCCCCCAAGGAGGCTATTCAATCCTGAAAGCCCTTGAGAAGCTCCCCAAGGTACACTGTTTCTTGCTTTCACCACATCCCCCGCTTATAACGTTTTCTTATTTTGGTTCCTTGAAAAATGCTGTAACAGCCTTTTACTGTAAATAGTGGCTACTACCCTCAAATTTACCTCTCCCAGAAGAAAGACACAAAAGTAACTCCAGTGTGAAGTATAAGGAGGAGGTGGAAGCTATTACACCACTAGGATTCATATGGCATTATAAATTTCTATGAAAATGGGCATTATGGAGGATCTGCTTGGCTTTTAGGCAACCTGGTTACCTTATAGAACATTCTGTTTCTTTTCTTTACCGCAAAGCATGAGTGGGTTATATTTCCAGCCATGAATCTACTAGATTTCTCTTTAGATAAATGATAGATAAATCAAGAGAGGGAGATATATGGCTGTATATACTCTGGGATTATCATATCAACTTTTACTTTATAAGCATTAATTATATTTCCTGTATAACCTACATTTATTTAAAAAAATAATAATATACACAGAGCCTGTAAAATTACCTACAGATAGACACAGGAATTCATGAAATGTCCGAACACTTTTATGAAATTTTTTTTACAAATATGATTGTGAGAGATTATATTTTGTGCTGCTCATTACAGAAGGGAAATTTTACAAAGAAGCAAAATTATGAAATTCAACTCTGGACTTTAAGTGACAAGGCCCAGGATAACCAACTAATGTCCTCATTCTTAGCATTTTAATCAACCAGATGATGCGTCATGCATGTCATTCGGTACAGACTCTGTCCCAAAGAACATTATGGATTTTATATAGACTTTGTGTTGTTGAGATGGAGAATGTAGGCTGGTTTCATCAGGGAATGTCTCCTGGTGGAGTAGCATTGGGGCTTTCACATCTGGACAGTTACTGGGTGGAAATGGAGCTGGAGGTATTTTTAGGCCTTGGGGATACTAATTAATGAGGGGTGCAGAAATTATGAAATCACAGGTCTGGTCAGGGCAGTGTTCCAAAATGGGACTGAAGTGCAGCCACTAAGTGAAAAGTAATGGAACGTGATGCTGGGCATGTCCCCTCTGGATAGCTAGCATTGCCAGGTGACAGTTTTACTTTCCTGCTCAGGACGGGCCACTTTTACCTCTGGTATTACAGCGTACTGGCCTGCTGTAATCCACTGTGTAAGATAACAGAGTAGCCTGATTCTAGGAAAAATAACTTCTGGAGATTTTGGCTTATTTTTATGTAAATTCAAGTTGCTATCTTTATAGTCATGTGTGATAGGGATCTAAGTATATCATAATGTCTTCTGTTGTCCATTGTTTGAAGTTTGGCATGGCTTGGCCACCTTGGCCACTTGGTGGGATAGAATGAGTAACATGCAGTGACATATGCCCAGCATCCATCTACATGGGGATGAAGAGCATTAATCTAAGGGAGAATACATTAAACATAAGGGCATGAAGGAGTGCCAAAGCCCAAATCATCAGACAGGAACCTATGTTCTCCTGATGGCTGCTCCTGGAATCTTCTCCCCATCCCCCCCACCCCTGACCCATATATGGGCCCTGACATGATAAAGCCATAAACACATGTCACACATTGACAATCAAAGAGCATTGCCTTTGGACTCCTTTGACAGAATGGCCTACACTGTGGAGAGAATACTTTGCCACATATCTCCTCACTGGTATAGGGCTGCCAGAAGACAAGTGCTGTGCTTCATAGAATAGCTGCAAAGACTGAAGCTTAAGGAATAGCTCAGATGCTATGAGATACTCTGGAGGTCTCCAGAAGTACTTGGGTCAGGGGCTCCATCGGATGGAAAAGGACACCTAACAGGCTTTGACTCTACCAAAGCAAGTAAGCTATTAGTGGGTAGGAAGTGTCACTGTCATTCTCATGCATTCCCATGCCACCACTGACTGGGAAAAAAGGGGGTAGCCTTAGAGCTACAAGGCTAATTTTGTAAACGCAGAAGATCCAGTGCCATCTGTGTGAACAGCACCCATCAGATGCACAGTGGCAGGGAGTAACACCTGAGAGTCTCTGTTGTAAGCAATTGGCCCTGGAGCTACTGAAATTTCAAATAGGTGATGTCTAGAGGAAGGTGATTTTCTATGATGACCCTGGTATCCAGGTGAAGAAAAGATATTTCAGACCAGGAGGCCAACTTAGAAGGGTGGAGTTCAATATAGTCAGCACGGCAGTTAAAATCAGAAAAGGTGTTCATGCTCTTGCTCTCCCTATTGGTAACTGTGTGCTCATGGGTAACTTTCTTGCTTTCTGAGCCTACTTTCTCACATATTAAGTGGTCCATGACATAAGTGTTCTGGTTTACCCTTCCTCCCCTTCTGCATCTCCCATCTCTAGTTCTTCTAAGCAGAATGCTCTACTTCCTTGTCCAGGGCATATAGAGTACTTTTACCTGGGTTGGCTCTCTCCTCAGCTCTTCCTTTGAAAGTATGTAAACCCTTGAAGACTGTTCTAAGACTTTTTTTTCAGCTGTTACTACTAGGGGACACAGGAAGAAGGAAATAAGTATGTGAGAGTTTACGAAGAAATATTTTTCAAAAAGCTTTTCAGTAATTCTTTCTCATCTTCAAATTGAACTTTCCTTGTGCCCTTTCAGGTTCCCTGGTGACTCACTGGTTAGTTTTTCTCCTGGAAGTTGGCTGTGCCTAACTCTGCTCTGTGTGACACTTGGTATTGATGTGAAAGTCTCCCCCTTTGTATAGACTCCTTCTGTCCTTGCATTGGTTGCTAAAAAAGAGTGATAATGAGTGCTCAAGGGGTCATTGTGTTCCATAAGACCCAAGGAGGAAAAGTGTGGTCTCCACTGAGCGCTCCATGCTGGCACCTTCCCAGTAATGTCTCCCAGTCCCTGCGCGGCGTCCCGTGCACATAACCACTACAATGGTTATGTGGTAGTTCTAATCACCTGTCCTTCCTGTGGCCCTTGGAATATTCTAAACTGAAACCAATTGGGTATGACCTAGGGAAAGGTACAAAGAGGTAAGAAAGGAAAAATGTGCATTTGTGTCTGTGTATCTTTATGGTATGCATATATTCGATGGAACTACTCAGAAAATGTGTATGGGGGTTGGAAATAATTTAAAACTTGTATTTCTACTCTTGGATAATCCAAGATAATCAACTGGGCCCACCACATAGTAGGGGGCTAAGGAATGTTGGTTCATTTCCTGGTGAAAATAACTATAAAGTTGTGAACAGATCACATATATTTTGATTCTTGTTACATACTGGAATATATAACACAAATCCTAGGACAAAACATTGAAAGTTATTTCTAGCTCAGCTCTAGCTCTAGCTCAAACTAGTTCCTAAGTTGTTCTTGGTCCCTCCCCACGTGCCACTCCCCCCCACCCCCAGCCCTGGGTTCTCCTCTCTTCCCCCTTTTTGGTGGACCGGGGCTGACACTTCTGTATATTGGTTAAGTTGCTTAGAACTTCATGGTCATGGGGATTTTCTGCAGGAAGTTATTTTCCTCTCCTCATCTGACTTGGTGATGGCTGGTGATTGGTGAAAGAATGTGAGAGCTCATTAGAGTTTACTGTACGGTGCAGCAGGGGGAAGTGAAATTAGAGAAGCCAAGGGGTGTAGTGGGGGGAGGCAATTGCTAGACCAGCACTGACACCAATAACTTTTTACGAGGGTGAGTCAAAGCATCAGGGAGGCTGGAACCAAGTTTCTGCCCTCTTGAACCCATTACTGTAGATCATGACAGACTGGGGGGGAAGGCAATTCTCTCTCTCAGGCTGAATAAGGAAGAAAACCTAAAGTTATGGAGACTGATGTCAAGGTATTCGAACTCAACTAGTCGATAGGGTGGGTGGAGATGTTGGGAGAGACTGTTAGTGCACCAAATATGGTAAGAGACAATACCTGATTACCTAAAATAATGGGAGTTGGGAAGCACATCCCTTGTGAAAGAAAAAATAGCTTCAGTGGATGATTTCCATGGACGTGTGAGATTGTAACTTCCCCCCTCCCTTTTTACCCCCTTGTGAGAATGAGGCATTAGTGTGATGCTCAGCCTGCCAGAGCTATATGGCATGTCATGGACATGTGAAGCTCAAAAATGAGCCCCCTTAATGGAGACACTAATGGCCCATGCCTACCAACACTTTGACCTTGAAATTTGGCAGGCAGAGGCAGGCATTGCTGGTGAGGCTGGTACAAACCAATCGCTCTTTGCCAATCCCGCCGTGCCTCCTTTCCTCAGTCACAGAAGAAGCCCCAGTTAGGAAAAAGCATGAATGGGCCCAAACTTGACTCTTCTCTAGGCTGGTAGCACTTAGATCTTTGCATTTCCCAGAGGCATATTCTCCCAGGACATTTCTGATCCCTTGGGTGGCCAAGCTAAATTGGAAGAACTGTTTCCTTCAATAAAGCAGGAATAGAACGAAATTAGCCAGCTCTTATCCTGGGCTGCAGCTTCTAAGGCATGTTTTTATACTTCCATCTCCTCTGGTGTCAGTACTCCTTGCATTTGCCTTATTAGTTATTTTTCCCCTCCTTTCTTTTTCTCACTAATGAACATATCTGCCCCTGCATAATACTAGCAGGAGATGCAAAATCCTCTAAGTGAGACCCCTCCAACTAAAACTTCACCCCTTAAAAAAAAAAAAAAGTGCAAACCGCTGCCACAGCCCAGGGTGGAGAGCGGGTCTGTATTACAAGAGTTGTCAAATTGTTAGCACTTGTGCTCTACTCCCAACTCTGCCCAGCCCTTGAGCTAATGCTGTAGCCGCAGTCAGGTTCACCAGTGACAGATGCACTCGGGCAGGGGTGCAGCATGTGAGAAGAGAAGGGCTCTCTCTGAAATTCCTGAAAGCAGCATCCAGTCCTGTATCAGAAGAAGGCTGCATTGTGGAGGGTCACAAAATGGAGTTACGGACACCACTGGGTCTGGATGGCAGGTCTCTGTGCTTTCTGCTTGGTCGTCCTGCCTCCCCAGTGTGTGGTCACTGTGGTGCTGCTCCGTAAGGATTCTTGGAAAGCGAGGATGGCTTGAATGGCACTCAATGGTCTTTTGTGCAGACCTGGAAACAAGCCCCGTTGAGGTTTTCGTGCACGTGAAGAAGAGGCTGTGTCTAAAGGAAGCAGTGAGATGGAGCTGATTCCAAGCCTGGGGTCTTGGAATCTAAAAGGTCTGGGGTCCAGAACTTTTTTGCCTTTAGCTTACACTGACTTTGGCATTCAGGAGTCTCATTGGATGTCTCCTAGAGACAGAGGTGGATCAGCCCCCTCTGCTGAATTTAGGATCACCGTGCATACTCCCAGCAGTGTTCCCTCCTGGGCCGGGGGCAGGGGGAGCAACGCATGGAGACTTGGCAGCATCTTCCCACTGTGCACCAGACCCTACTCTGCTTTCCCTGAGAGCTCTGTTTTGGGCACACGTCCAGACAAAAGGTTTTCCCTTGTAGTTGCGATGCACAAAATTAACAGTGGGAGAGTGCCCCCTAGAAGAATGACTGTTGTCCTATTGTGTCCTCAGGCTGTCTCCTCTCCCTGGCTACTTTTCCTGCAGAAGAACGTGCTCCAGCCAGATCTATCCTCCTTTCTCTAGGCTCTGTCTGACCTTTATTTTAAGTATCTTGTGACATGTGTACATGTGTTTTTATTGCAAACTGCCTCAAATCCATTTGGATATGGATGCTATACAAATTATAAATAAATAAATACATGATAAAGAGAGGAGCTCTTCCCTGCCAGCTCGTTGCTTAAAAAGCAGCAAGTTTGCACTTGCGTGACTCTGCTTTTGCTGGGCCCCATGCCGGCAGCCAACAGGAGTGAAAACAAAATCTGTCCCTTTCAGCACCACACATTCCTCTCCTGAGCCTAGGGGAAGAGGTGGCAAGTATCATTTGCCAATCAGCAACCAGATAGCCTTTCCTTTACTGAATTCCACGTATTTAATGAAATTCCACCCAGTTTGGGAGAGTCTCAGGTAGCCACAGCTTTCCTTACCAGATACAAGACACCTCTGCCTCATTCCTTCCACAGGGTTCTACACAGCTCCTGGCTCGCTTTCCTGTTCTGCCCTCTGCCTGTCCGTTGGGAACCTTGTTTTTCTCATCAGCAAATGCTCTGCCATCCTTCCTTTATTTTATACATCGGTGCTTGCTTGCTTCCGTACAATCTAGGGTTCCCTTGAGCTCCCATCGCTTCCAGAGAGGGCATCGGCTTTTTGTTTTGGGAGTCACTTTAGTCCTCTCTTGCTTGCTCCTTATCTTGCTCACTCTCTCTTTTGAGTCATTTTACTGCTTTTGAACCCTGAAGCCCACCTCATCTCTTTTCATTTTGAGCAGAGGACACTGGACCCCACCCCACCCCCAACAGGCTGTGGAAGTCATTCTGGGTGATTCCCCTCCATCTTCTTTCACTTTGGCTGCCATTTCTCGTGTCTGTTTTAAATGCCATCCTTCTTCCCAAGGCTTAGTCTTCAGCTTTGTCCTGAATTTCAGTCTCTCCCTTCAACGGCAGCTCCTTGCCTCATCAGTTTGGCCCTGCTTTTCCCTTGACTTCATTTATTTTGCCTCCCTAAATTCTACCCCCATCTTTATATTTAAAAAATATTAATAAGCTAGAAACCCTCACTCTACGTTGTTACCTCCACAGGCCATTTTCCTCTTGCTGTTTTTCTTTTCAGCATCAACCTTTCGGAAGGAACTCTTGTTATGTTGACACCTCTGCCTACGTTAGCCCCCTCACCATTACTGTGTGATTCCTGGTACCACCACCGTGAGGAAACTACTTTCTTAAATATTATCGGTAGCCCCTTATCTGCCAAGCCAAGTAATTCCTCCCACCTTCTACACCTCTCAAATTGTTCCTTTTCCATGCCATTTATTGCCTCATTGCCCCTTTGCTTTGTCTTCTCTCCCGAGATTCAGTTCTTAAATCCCAGTGTTCTGCTTAACATCTCCTCCCACTTAAGGTTATATCCCATTGGAACTTCAAACTCCCCTTCCCTCCATCCTGTTCTCATAGTGAAACCAACTGGCTTCTTTCACCAGCACACCTTTCTTCCGGTCTCTGAAATCTGGGTATTTCCTCTGAGTACTCCTTCTTCCGTATCTCACACATTTGACCAGTTGATAGGTATTGTCATGTTTCCCCTCACCAGTGTCTCTCACATCTCCTGTGTTTCTTTCTGTTCATCCTGTCAGTCCCCTGCTTCAGAGATCTCTGCCTCCTCCCAAAGCTGTTTGCTCAATGTCATAGATGTTTGGAGGATGGAATTCAGTTGTAGCCTGAACCAAAGGCATAGAGATGATTATTTTCTTCATTCTTCTCACCTCACTATGGATATATAGACTATGAAGAAAATCAGAAGGTACTCCTAATGATGGTTTTCTTGTGTTGAATGATATAACTTTATTTATCTTATGGTATTTTTTATAGAAAAATGATGCTGTTTGTAAGTCAGGTTGCTCTGTGCTGACTAACCTATTTACTCAGAAAGAACAGATAAATCAGGAGTAGCTTGGGGTAGGCAAAGATCAGAGATTAATCACAAGGAGAAACCAAAAAAGAGAATGCCCAAAGAAGACAGGGGGTGTAAGAGACATTTTTGCAGTTGTAGGCTTCAAAATAAGACAAGAAATAGGGTTTTAAATGGAGTTCATTGCTTCTAAGCAGCAAAGTAGTGTTGATGTCATATTTAGCATTCTAACTCTATAGCAAAGAATAAACAAGGAGAGGAGGGGGGAACACGAAAAGATTAGAGACAACATGTGGTGAAGAGCAGGAAAACCCATGCAGAACTGTAATGGCAGAGACTTTATTGCAGCAAAAACATTTTTTGTCCTTTGCTCTGTGTGTTTATGTGTAGTATTTGTACTTATAAGTTAATTTTATTCATTTCTGTATTGCTTTATGGATAGATAATTGTATTTTTCAGTGCAAAAGAGTAGGCCGTTATATGGGCACGCAAACACACAAACACACACACACACACACACACACACACATCCTTCAACTTTTTTCATTGCTTTTCTTGTGCCACTTAAATAGAGCCCTGCTAAATATTTGGATATGCTAAAGAGATACTGCTAACCTTTCAGTGGTACAAAACAGAAATAAAGATGAGTACTAAGAAATGTTAAATAGCCTCCTTGGATCTCATTTTATTTAAAAAAAAAAAATTGTGGTAAAGTATATATACCAGAATTTGCCATTTGAACTACTTGGAAGTGTCCCATTTGCTAACATTAGTTACATTCACAATGTTGTGCAGGCATCTGTTTCCATTTTTCTCCCCCTCAATCCAAACAGGAGTCTGTACCAGTTAAGCCACAACTCGCTGTTTCCCTTACCCCCTAGTCTCTGGGGGTAACATCTGATCTATGTTCTATCTATTGGAATTTGCTTGTTCTAGGTATTTGATATAAGTGAAATTATATGATATTTGACTTTTTGTGCCTGGCTTATTTTGCTTAGTGTGTTTTCAAGGTTCATCCATGCTGTTGCATGTATCAGAACTGTAATCTTTTTTTTTTTTTTTTTTGATTGAGTAGTATTCCATCATATGTGTATGTTACATTTTGTTAATCCATTCACCCATCAGTGGACACTTAGGTTATTTCTACTTTGGAGTTACTATAAATAACGCTTCACTAAACATTGGTACATAGGTATTTGCTTTGAATTCTTTGGGGTATATACACCTATACCCCATATATTAAAAAAATATATATATGCATGTATATGTATGTATATACATATATACACATATTCCACATTAGGAGTTGAATTCCTGGGGCATACGGTAATTTTTTATTTAGTTTTTGAGGAACTGCCAAGTTGTTTTTCACAGTAGATGCACCATTTTACTATCCATCAGCAATATCTCAGGGTTCCAATTTCTCCATATCCTGTCAGCACTTATATTCCATTTTAAAAATTATAACCATTCTAGTAGGTGTGATATGGTACCTCATCATGGTTTTCATTTGCATTTTCCTAGTGACTAATGATGTTAAATTTCTTTTCATGTGATTGGCCATCCATATATCATCTTTGGAAAAGTGTTTGTTCCAGTTTTGGAATTGCATTGTTTGTCCTTTTCTGCTGAGTTGTTCAAATTAGTTCTATATTATGGATATTAATTATGCCCTATCACATGTAAGATTTGCAAATTTTGTCTTCCATTCTGTAAGTTGGCTTTTCACTTTCTAGATGATGTCCTTTGATGCACAAAAGTTTTTAATTTTGATGAAGTCTGATTTATTTTTTTCTCTTCTTGTTTCTCATGCTTTTGGTATCATACCTAAGAAGTCACTGCCAAACCAAATTCTATAAAGATTTATCCCTATTTTTTACTGTGAGTTTATGGTTTTAGCACTCATATTTTGATATTGATCCATTTTGAGTGTATTTTTGTATATGATATGAAATGGGGGTTCAACTGCATTCTTTCACAGGTAGCAGTTCAGTTTTACCAACACTGTTGTTAGAGACTGTTCTTGTCTTTCCCTGGTGAATGGGCATGGCACCCTTGTCAAAAGTTAATTGGTCATAGAAACATGGGTTTATTTCTGGACTCTCAGTTCTATTTTAATGCTGTATGTCTACACTTATGTCAGTACCAAACTGCTTTGGTTACTTTAGCTTTGTAGTAAGTTTTGAATTTAGGAAATTAGGATCCTCTGACTTTGTTCTTTTTCAGGATTATTTGGCTATTTGGGACCTTTTGTACTAACCATGAATTTGAAGGATCCAACTCCATTTCTGCAAAAAGGCTGTTGGAATTTTGGTAAATTGTCATCTTTGCAATATTTTGCTTTCTTACCCATGAACATGGGATATCTTTCCATTTTTTTAAGTTTCCTTTAATTTCTTTGGAAAGTGTTTTATAGTTTTCAGTGTACGTCTTTCATCTTTTTGGTTAAATGTGTTTCTAAGTATTTCATCCTTCAGATACTATTGTAGATGGAATTGTGTCTTACATTTTTTTTTTTTAGGATTATTCATTGTAGGTGTATAAACTCACAAATAATTTTTTTGTGTTGAGCTTGTACTTTGTAACTTAGCTGAATCTGTTATTAGATCTACTAGCTTTTCTGTGGCTTCTTTGGGATTTTTTTTATATATTAAGATCATGTCATTTGTTAATGGAGATAGTTTTACTTCTTCCTTCCCAATTAGAGTGACTTTTATTTATTATTATTTTTTTTCTTGTCTGAATTGCTCTGGCTAGAACCTCCAGTACACTGTTGAATAGCCTTGGTAAAAGTGAGTAGCCTTGTCTGATCCATGATCCTAGGAGGAGAGATTTTAGTCCTTCTCCACTGAGTGTGTTGTTAACTGTGGGTTTTCATATATGCCTTTTATCATGGTGAAGGGGTTTCCCTCTATTTTGGTTTCCTTAGGGTGGTGGTATTGTTTAATATCAGGTAAAAAAAATAGACTCAAAATGGATGAAAGACCTAAGTGTTAGACAGAATCCATCAAAATCCTAGAGGAGAACACAGGCAGCAACCTCTTTGACCTCAGCTGCAGCAACTCCTTGCTAGACATGTCTCCAAAGGCAAGGGAAACAAAGGCAAAAACAAACTGTTGGGACTTCATCAAGATAAAAAGCTTTTACACAGGAAAGGAAACAGTCGACAAAACCAAAGGACAACTGACAGAATGGGAGAAGATATTTGCAGATGACACATCAGATAAAGGGCTAGTATCCAAAATCTATAAAGAACTTAACACCCAAAATACAAATAATGCAGTCAAGAAATGGGCAGAAGCCATGAACAGACGTTTCTCCAGAGAAGACATCCAAATGGCCAACACACGTGAAAAAATGCTTAATATCATGTGGCGTCAGAGAAATACAAATCAAAACCACAAGGAGATACCACCTCACACCTGTCAGAATGGCTAAAATTAGTCAGGACACAACAGTTGTTGGTGTGCAGAAAGGGGAACCCTTCTACACTGTTGGTGGGAATGCAAGCTGGTGCAGTCACTCTGGAACATAGTATGGAGGTTCCTTAAAAAGTTGAACATAACATAATAATAATCTAAAAAGTTGAAAATAGAGCTACCATATAACCCAGCAATTGCACTTCTAGTATTTATCCAAAGATACAAATATAGTGATCCGAAGGGGCACCTGCACCCCAATGTTTATAACAGCAATGTCCACAATAGGCAAACTATGGAAAGAACCCAGTTGTCCATCTACAGATGAATGGATAAAGAAGATGTGGTATACACACATATGCACACACACACACATGCACAAGAATATTAGTGATCAAAAAATGAAATCTTGTCATTTGAAATGATGTGGATGGAACTAGAGGGTATTATGTTAAGCAAAATAAGTCAGTTAGAGAAAGACAATTATCATATGATCTCGCTAATGTGTGGAATTTAAAAAACAAAACAGAGGGTCATAGAGAGAGGAAAAATAAAAACAAGGTGAAGCCAGAGAGGGAGACAAAACATAAGAGACTCTTAATCATAGGAAACAACCTGAGGGTTGCTGGAGGGGAATGGGTAGATGGGTGGGATGACTAGGTGATGGACATTAAGGATGGCATGTGATATAATGAGCACTGGGTATTATATAAGACTGAGGAATCACAGGCCTGTACCTCTGAAACCAGTTAATACATTATATGTTAATTAATTGAATTAAAATAGTTAAAAAATGATCTCAAATCAATAACTTAACTTTACATCTTAAAGAACTAGAAAAAGAAGAGCAGAGTAAACCCAAAGCTTGCAGAAGTAAAAAAAAATAATAATAATATAAATAAGAGTGGTATAAATAAAATAGAGAACAGAAAAATCACAGAGACTCAAAGAAATTGAAAGCTGGTTCTTTGGAAAGATTAACAAAGTAAACAAACTTATAGCTAGACTGACAAAAGGAAGAATAAGAAAGAAGATATAACTAAAATTACTGATAAAGAAGGACTTATTTATTATATGCTATCTATGTCTTAATCTTCTTTATCCTGCATATCCCCATTACAAACTTCTTTTGTGTTTGATTGATATTTTTGTAGTGAACCATTTTGATTCCCTTCTCATTTCCTTTGATATATTTTAAATTTATTTTCTTTATGGTCACCATGGAGATTATATTTAACATCCCAAATTTATAACATTTATAATATAAATTTATAATTTATAACATTTATAATATAAATTTATAATATTTAACTAATTAAAATTTATACTAACTTATCTTCAATAGCATATAAAAACTCTGCTTCTATATAGCTTTGTCTTTCCACCCCCCTTTATGTTTTTGTCACAGATTATATCTTTATACATTGTGGACCCAACAATAAAGATTTATAATTATTTACAATTATTTATTTTGACCTTTAAATCCTGTAGGATATAACAAATAGAAACCAAAACACAACAATAATGAATTCTATATTTTCCCATATATTTACTTTTACCAGAGATCTCTATTTCTCATATCTTCAAGTTACTGTCTAATGTCCTACATTTTAACTTAAAGGACTCCATTTAATATTTCTTATAGGGCAGGGCTAGTGGTAATGAGCTCCCTGAGCCTTTGTTTAGCTGGGAGTGTCTTCAATCATTTCTCACTTTTGAAGGACAGTTTTGCCAAATGTAAAATTCTTGGTTGACAGATTTCTTTTTTCTTTCAACACATGAACACCATCCTGCTCTCTCCTGGCCTTCATAGTTTCTGGAGAAATTAACTGTTAATCTTAATGAGGATCTCATCATGTGTGTAATGAATTGCTTCTCTCATTGCTTTTAAGATTTTCTTTTTGTCTTTAGATAGTTTAAAATGTCTCAGTGTGCATCTTTTGGGTTACATCACTTGGGATTTGTTGAGCTTCATGGATTCATAGATTTATGTCTTTCATCAGATTTCAGAAGTTTTGAGTTGATATTTTTTCAAATATTCTTTCTGCTCTCCTTTTTTTCTTCCACCTCCTTCTGGAGAGTGTATTGGTTTTTGATGATATTTCACAAGTTTCTTAGGTTCTGTTTATTTATTTATTTATTTATTTATTTATTTATTTTACTCTTTTCTTTCTATTCAGACTAAGTAATTTCAATTGTCCTATATTAAAGTTCACTAATTCTTGCTTTGTCTGGCTTAAAATAATTTTGAATCCCTTTAGTGAATTTTTCATTTTGATTATTATAATTTTCAGCAGAATTTTTTTGTGCCTTTTTATGATGTCTGTCTCTTTATTGATTTTTTCAATTTGCTTATACATTGTTTTCCTGATTTCCTTTAGTTCTTTAGCCATGTTTTTCTTAAACTATTAGTGTATATTTAAGACAGTTGTTTTAAAGTCTATCAGTTCTAATTTTTGGACTTCCTCAGAGATGGTTTCTGTTAATAATTTTGTTTCTTTAAATGAACCATTCTTTCCTGTTTCTTTGTACGCTTTGTGATTCTTTGTTTCAAACTGGACATTTGGATTTTATAATATAGTAACTCTGGAAAACATATGTACTCCCTTTCCTAGGGTTTTCTGTGTTTTTTGTTTGTTTGTTTGTTTGTTTGTTTGCTGAATGCTATAGTAGTTCATTTGTTTAACAACTCTCCCGAACTGTTTTTGCAAAAACTGTATTCTTTGTTGTGTATGGCCACTGAAGTCTATGTCCCTTCGCTTGTGTTCAGCTAGTATTTTGATAGAAATTTCCTTGAATTCTGGAGCTGAACAAACACCTCTTCTAGTCTTAGTAGATGTGCACTCCTTCAATACTTAGGCTTATCCTGGGCCTGGGAATCAGCCTGAGGTGAACACTTAATGTATTCTTAAGCCTTTTCTGAGTATTCATTATCCTCTGGGTATGTACATGGTTTTCTGAATTTCCCTGTGTATATGACTGCTTTTATATGTTCTAGTTTACCGAAGAAACTTCCCAGCTTTTGTTCCCAGGCCTTAGTAGTCTGTTGTAGGTTTTGATTGTCGTCTTTTGTCACAGGCATCTGAGCATTGTTAGTGTAGCTTGCAGGATTTTTGAACAATGCCAACTGCTTTTTCGCTCTGAGTTCCTAGTTAGGTGAAAGAGATGAGTACCTTTTATCAGGAATTCAGAGAACTCTTGCTTAAAACAGACATATACAATCATTTGTGGATATGCTTTACTTTGCTCCCTCCTGAACTGGGTCTTCACAGTGGGAATCTGGACTGCTGCTACAGTAATATTGCCACATTCTGGGGAGGGGACAGGCATGGGTGAGTAAAAATGCTGCAAAGCTCTCTTGGTATCTTGAAGTTCCCTTTTTCTTGATGCCACATTCACTTGTCTTTTGTAAACTTTGTTTTTCAGAGTTCTGCTAGATTGATTCTGATTGTTTTGGTTTGTTTTTCACTATTTTTATGGAGCACGGAGAACCTAGAACTGTCTGTTGCCATTTTGCTGATAATACTCTCATCCTAAAATTAACCACTTAATTATTTTGGAAAGGTTTATGAGAATCCCACAGTTTCAGATTTGGAGAAAACTTTTGAAATCATGTAGCCTTGTAGTTTATAACCCTTCTCTCCAAAGTAGTTGGCATTTCATGGAATTCCTTTAGGGCTATCTCAGAATGTTTGAGCCTCTTTATGATCTCTCTCCCCCATCTTCCCCTAGAATCTCTCAGACTTTGTTACCCTTACTTTTTTTTTTTTTTTTAATGATATGCTTTTATTTGAATCTAGAGTTTTTGGCTTAAAAATTTTCAGGAACCAATGATTCATTTCAAGTGTTTAGTTCAGAACTAGGCAAGGAAGTTTCAGGCTCCTTAGTCAAAGTCCTCTAGTTTCCCAGCTACTCAGAGAGGTAGCTGGACTGGGACATGCAGGCAGGCTTGGCAGGATAATAACATGGTGCCTTTGTTCAACACTGAGCTAAAGCAAAGGCACTGTGCTATGTAGGGGAAGGTAGGAGGAGACTGTTGTGACACTTGTCAATCCTTTTCTATCATCCTGAACAATCCAGTTCTGGCTCCACGTTTGTACCCTCTCAGCACAACTAGCCTCTGAATCTGACCAGATTGAATCTTCTTGGAGGGCAACTTGCCAGCTATTTATTGTTATTGGAGAATGTCTCTGGGAACATTCACTTTTCCTTCTACCATTATCTGAAGAGTTAAAAAAGTTGTTTTTGTTCGTTTGTTTGTTTACCATATATAATTTTCTTCCCTAGAAAAGATCTACAAAATAACATTTTCTCCATTTTGTTATATTTTCAGTTCTACTTACATATATGGCCACTAGCTCTGAGTACATGAGACTATTATATAGTAATAATGAACCTTTTTTTTTTCAATTTTCACTGTTTTTGAGCAAAAAAAGGGAGCTTAAGTGATTATCGAACAAGACATTGATACCCAGAAAGAACATGGGACACCAGACATATTATCAAGCTAAACCTAAAGAGAGGTTGGAGAATTTCTGCTGAGAGAAAATAGCAGTCTTCATTGGGTGGAGTTCACTGCAATTATTAAAGACAGCAATCTGGTCTGATGCAATTAACCTCTCAGAGTCTCTTAGAATCCAAAGACTCCATCTTCTGTAGTAATTAAATAATACCTCATTTTGTATATGTTTTATGGATCTACATTTTATTTTCTTTGATATAATTTATATGTATTTAATATATGTATAAATATGTAATATTTTTACATATACACACATATATACATGTGTATTAAACATGCAATATTTATATATGCACACATTTTTTATTGGTTGATTGTATAAAAGTATAAAAAGCATGATAATATCACTCAGGAGTTTGTAGGAGCAGCGGTTTTCAATCCTTATAATATTATATCTAAATAGAAAACAATTAGCTTGGAGGTTTTCTTGCTGACTGGTATATTGACATGATTGTGATACCTCCAGCTGGCTTTTTCACACTGAATGACAATTACATGCCTGCCCCATGATAGTTGATGCTCACAGAGCATAAAGAGAAAGGAAAACAGTGATCTTAGGTCCTTGAGGGAAGGCTATAACCACGGACAAAGTAAGCAAACAGAAACCTAGCTAATTGAAAGGGAGGATAGTTAAAATTTAGCAATGTTGAATTGGGAATAGCATCAGAGTCAAAAGGAACTTAAATTTCACTGGGTGATTGAAAAATAACACGGCAAATTGTTTCTTCCTCCAAATTTATGGAGCTGAAATAAGCCACAAACTCCTTCACCCTACCCTGTCATAAAAGGGAGCCATTGAATATATAGGTCTGGAATGAGTTTCGATAAAAAGATATTATTTTCTAAAATCAGAAGTGTATTTTACCTTTTACATATTTTAACTATGATATTATGGTTATGTAGCTTTGCATTCACATGATCAGTAGGACTTCCTGTTTGGAAGTTCTAAGTATCTGAGTTTCTTTACCACCATGTAATTCCCTTCCCCAATTGGAATAATAATATTTTTGATTTTTAAGGTAAGGAATAATATGTACATATGAAATTGGTAGCAAACAATGAAAAGTTATGTATTAAGACAAAAAAAAATATCCTCCTACACATGCTTCTTAAAGGTACATCATTCTAGTGGAAAGATCCTGGTGGAAATTCTGAAAGCTTGGATTCGAGTTTGCACTCTGCCACTTACCATGTGTTTTGTCGAGTCACTTTTCTTCTCATAGCCTTTCTCCCCCCTCAGATTTGCACTGTGAAGACAGGAATTTTGCTTTCTAATCCCTGAGTTATTTTGAAATAATATCTAGGAAACCATTTGGAAAAAAGATAGTGATATGTAAATGATGTGGATGGTGATGCCCCCAACTAGAAATTAATCTTTTCAAAAATTACAATTCTTATATGGCTATATATATATATCTATATATACACACACACACTCACACACACACATATAGATATATAAAGGTTTTTTATTTACTTATTTGACAGACAGAGATCACAAGTAGGCAGAGAGGTAGGCAGAGAGAGAGAGAGAGAGAGGGAAGCAGGCTCCCGGCTGAGCAAAGAGCCAGATGTGAGGTTCGATCCCAGGACCGTGGGATCATGACCTGAGTTGAAGGCAGAGGCTTTTACCTACTGAGCCACCCAGGCATCCCTGGCATTTTATATTTTTTAAGATAAGATGTAATAACTAGCCATCTTTCCATGAAATAAGAAACATTTAATTACCATTTTTACCTGAACTGACGATGGAAAGAATAATGGAAAAGGAGCTAAGGAAAAGCAAGAATTAACTAACTTCTACCAACTAACAGGTTTGTGTGTGTTGCTTCACACCTCTGAGGCTTTACATTTTTATTATTCAAATGCAAATACTCTTTTTTCATTCCTTTAAATTGTTAGGATTTGATAATTTTTATCTTCAATTATCCTATGGTACACATACACACACACACACACACACAACACATTCTTCTCTACCATTCTTTCCTTCTCCTGGCTAACTTTAATAACGTCTTCATGACTCAGCTCAGATGTTGTATCTTCTACGAATTCTATCGTTTCTCCTCCCCACCTCAGCCTGGCTTAACTAAGTCTTCTCTATGTTATCTTCTCTGTGTTATCATTGGACTCTGCTATTTGATTAAAAAGTGTGTATGCATCTTTTACCCCAACTACAATCTAAGATTCCTGAAGAAAAAGAGATCATGTACTATTCATCTAGGGACTGGCATTTAGTAGAGTCTTAGTAAATGTTTCTTTACTGAGTGAATAAATGAATGAATGGATAATATATTAGAAGCTCTTTGAAAAGAAAAGACCATGTGTAATGTGATATTTTTCAAATATAACTCCGGAAGAAAGAAGCATTTGTCTAGTGAGATAGTACTATATTTGGAAATAAGGAATCAGTTATTGGGCCATTTCTACTAATTTGATGAGTAACTCCAGGAAAATCACTTGAGCTCTCTGCATTTAACTTCCCATTAAAAAATGGGGCAATCTGCATTTCCCATTGCCTGCTTCATTAAGGATGTCGCAGAGGCCAAAATTGGAGCAATTATGTGGTATCTGCCAATTTTTAAAAATAAAGTTGAGTTATTCATTTTGGGGGATACATAAATACCAGTTCATAGTCAAACACGTATCTTACTATGTACTGAGAAGTTCCTGCAAAGTTTTCTCCAAACAATTTAAAATTAAATAACATTTTAAATGGACCTGAGGGAGACTTAATTTTAAAACATAGTTTTGTTCTTTGCCGATTTTGTAATGTACAGAATCCTTTTAGAAGGGAACAATTATTTATAATTTGTTTTATAATTTGGAATTTTCTTGTAATACCAATCTCTTGAAGTAGCAACTTCTGGATACCTCTGACGCTGTTTCCTTTTCTGCTTGGCCAGTCACTGTTGACTGACAGTAGAGAAGAACTGTCCCCCACTAAATTGCCTCTATTGTCTGTGGGAGGTTGAATTTTTTTGTTCAGGAACAAAAAATTTCTCTATCCTGAAAAGGATAATTTTCAGATTTGTACACAGATGTCTGTGTCTTTGAGACACAGTAAAGAAGGTAATTCTTTGTGGAACATTGAGAAGTCTTGCTTCTAAACTAAGATAAAATATACAAATCTTAATTCCTTAAAGGAATGGGGATTGTTTTTTCTTTTTAAAACAAAATATGTATGTTTCTTTGTTTGTTTAGAAATTGACATCAGATAGAGTAACAGATCCAGAGTTAATTTCTCATATGATTATGGTGTTATTTATCCCCACTTTATCAGGATACTTCTTGTTCTCACATGGGCAAGAATGTAATTTAAGCTTTGCTTATTACTCTCCAGTTAAGAGTACAAACTACATAGTGTTCAGATTTTCCTTGCCAAGAAATTACTGTGGAGCTGAGAGTTCTTAAATGTCCCCCTCTATGCTTCTATATGAACTTCTGTCTCATGGGAGTAGGACATCTCTGTCTTGATTGCCTTTTTTCTTTTTTAATCAACTTGATTGAAGTACACCATATGTACGATAAATTGTATCCATGTAAAATCCACGTAGGCACCAGCACAGTCAAGGTGCGGGGCATTTCCAGCCACCTCCGAAAGATCCTTCCTGTCTCTGTGCATTCACTGCCCATTCCATCCCCTCCCTAGGCAATGCTTGTTGTCAGCATGAAGTAGTTTGCATGATGCCTTTTATTGAGCCCACCTTTTTGGAGTTGAATTCCATTGTGGGGAGTCAAACTATGGTTGGAGTGAAGGAGAAGGCAGAGCTAGCCATCACTAAACTCTTTGGTTGGGGGGAGGGTCTGATATTTATTTTTCTTTTTACATGTTCACCACTCAGAAGTGAGTGAGTTGTTTTTCTTTGAACATGTAAACTTAGGAGATAAAAACTCTTATTTTTAGGAGTACAGAACTTTGTTCCATTCAAATTTTGAAAGTGGTCAAGGGACAGTGTCAAGACTACTCATCTTCATATGGGGTTAGCACAACAGTTCTGACCACTGGACATTTGACTTTATATGGTGAAGAGTCAAGTGCTGTTGGTGAAATGTTTGCAAAGGGATTGGCGTGAAATCGCCTGACTTGTATTTTATGCTTGTGCCACAGTCCAGAAATAAACATTACATTTCTTTCTCTAAATACATTTGTGTCCTGGATAGCCAACCAACAACTATTGTCTCCCCCCCCCACCCCCCAGTTAAACAGCAATTGTTTTGGATGAAGGAATGGCACTGTTTAAAACTCCTTCACTCTGAAGAGTCTCCTGGGTGAGAAGAAAAATAGATTTCCAATCTTAGGAATCAAATGGCCTTATTCACTGTCAGTCTTATGACTTTGCCCCCACATGTTAAAATTTTGTGAAATTGGGCTCTAACCTGTTTCAAAGAAAAGTTGTGAAGCTCCTCTATCAGGACCATTCCAGACACAGGGGCTTTTCCAGCTTATACAAGTACCCCTTTTTTCATGTTGTTTAGTGGAAGAAGTGACTTTTAACCTTTCCATGCCTAAGTTTCCCTTCTCCTTTTTAAGAAGGTTTAATTAACCCATTTCATTTCAGTTTAACCTATTGTTTAGAAATTTCTAGGGGCTTAATTTACTTAAAGCAGAAAGTCGGATTTTTCCCTCTCTCCTCCTTTTTATTCTTTTATAGGCAAGAACTGTAGTATATGCAGATTATTGAGAGAGGAAAAATACTCTCTGAAAAGGTGGCTTTCTTAAAAGGCGCCAGCAGTATTAGTGTCATGTCTGAAGGACCCATTTGTGTCAACTGTACAGACCTTTCAATGGAAAATTGTGCTGTGCTACCTTTTAAAGTATGAAATGCTAATTTGGGATTTACAGTTTTTGAACTGGAGGGCTGCATTTTGCATGGGATTTTGTTTAATTTCCCAGTGAAAAAAGGCATTTGAAACACAACTGCCTACAGCCAACTGTCAACAAAAATCAACTGTAATAGCACAGAGCCTGTCACTGATGTATGTGGTGATGTGGTAATCTTCTCAATTTAGCTGGATATTTCTTCTCCGTACAAAATAGCTGAAAGTCTTGCTAGGCATTTATGAATATCGGGAGGTATTATTAGGCTGATAATGGGACCAGATTAAGGAAGTGTACACTGGTTCAAAGTGTCAGTTAAAGAGACACAGGATGGGACAATGCATGGCCCTCGGTCTAAGGGACTCTTCGTATTTCAGGTTTGCTAAAGATTCGGGAGATAGCATGCTGAGTTCCATCTGCTGTGAAAGTGGCTTTCTGGGGAAAAAAATAAAGTTGTTATGCTATTTTTTCCCCCAGAAATCTGTTTTTGTTTATCAAGAGGGTGAAATAAAAAATCTCTGAAACTGGAAATGAGGAGGGCAGACTAGGGGAACTCTCGGAGGTGAGACTGGTCAGTATTCTTCTTCCCGCAATGCGAAGAGGTGGTGGTTCAGACCTGGCATTTTTTCCCCCCCAAGGCACGACTGTCAAAGAGCTGGGAGAAGTGAATTGTTCCAGAGTCTCTCTATTTTAGTACTGGGACCCCCTTTGGATTCTGTATAACAACTGGCAAATGCAAAGCCAAAAAAAATAAAGCTGCATATAACCTATCCTTTGGCAAGGCACAAAGTTGGCACTTATTATTAGCTGTCATCAAAACATAGCATTAGTGAAGCTTCTCATATCAAAAGGGTGTTTAGAATCAAATGGCACTTTATGTTACCAGTTGCCTTTTTTGTTTGTTTGTTTGTTTGTTTGTTTTGTTTTACGTGAGCCATCTTTGAATCTGGCCCCACGATTTATTAGCTCCGAGGTAGCTCAGCTCTCTGTGCTTAAGTTTCTTCATCTCAAAATTGGATTAGTAATCATGCCTATCTAATAGGGATTTTGCAAAAAATTTCTTAATAGATATGAAGAACTTAGAACACTGCTTGACATATAGTAAGTGTCATAGAATTAGCTGTTATTGTCACCATCATCATCTTCATCATTGGCAAAAGTAACATACTTACTATTATCAAGTAGTCACAGCAAAAGGATAGTAAGAGTATAATAGCACATATGCTACATAACCTGTTGTGAAAGGTGTATTCAGTTTTTCTTAATCATTGTGTTTTCCTATGGCGATGGAAGATAGGGGTGAATTGCATTATGTTAGCTACAGAGAATATGTTCTAAGATACTTATAAATAGCAGCATGGCTTATAGGACTTCTGAGAGTGTCCTGGCCTGTTTGTGTACTGCCTGCCTGGTACCCATTTCTCTGTGGCTCTGTTCTTCTATAGTCCCTGCCTTCCACATGACCTTGATCTCTTTCCTTCCCTGCTTACTTTGGCCAATGGTGATAGATGAAGGATGGACCTCTGGTGAAGGAGTGTGGCCCCAAATAGGCTTGTTGGTGACATGTCTTGGCACACCCCTGGCATACACACTGGCTCAACAGCTAGGTTGAGCCAGTCTGATTCCTTTCTCCACAATTCTATGATTAAGTACTGAGGTATGGTTGTCAGTTTTCAGTAGGTACCCACATTTAAAGACAATGAGATGGAGAGAAGGGTATGGTTAAATGTGGCTTGCCAGTTATGTAGAAATTAAAGCTCTGGTAAAACAATGGAGCAAAAGAGAAAGGCAGCGACACCATGAGAGAGAATCTCTGAGGTGGCCTCTTTTTCTGTTTCCTGAGCAGTTTTTCCAGATCTTATGAGACCCCTTTATGTTCCTACAACACACTTCCCGTCCTCTTGACTCCTCCCTCATTTGAGAGGGTTTCTGTTCCTTGCAACCAGTTAGAGCACAGTGAGTCTAAGTTTTTGTGTGAGTAAGAAAATAAAGGTTTCTGCTGGTGAGTAAAAAACACTGCATGTAATGGAATTAAAATAACACTTGAAAGGATGGTCAGAGACATTTCCATTTTTCCATCCAGAATCCAAAGACGGTCCCAGTACTAAAGTCTTAGGAATAAAGGGTTGGCAGAAATAAAGGAATGGGCAATTATCTCTAGGTTCTAGTGGACTGATAAGGTCTCTGCACACATGGTGATTACTTTGTAATGGAGTAGTCATATAGATGATCAATGAATAAATATAAATAAACATGGTAACAGTAATTATAGACTGAGATGACTTTGATGAAGGCATTAAGTAAGGAGTAAAATTAGGAGATCCGTTGGAAGTTTGCTGAAGTGTTTTCTTTAGCACCAAATGATTTTGCTGGGGCACTACCTTTGTTCTTACAGTGAATAAATCCCATATCAGCTTGACCTATTCATTCCCTTCCTCAGCCTTGGCCAGTGATGGTGGACTGGGAATGGATTTCTGATGGAAAAGTATGGCCCAAGACAGGCATAGGAATAGGTATATACTGGATCAACATGTATTCCAGATAGTTATGGACCACTCCTGGCAAGACATAAAGCTTTCTGCCTTTTATTTTCCAAAGATGATTCCAAAAACGAGCATTATATTTTTTAAGTTTTTTCTCTGTTTGGAATGGATTTGGATTGTGGATAATGGAACAACAATTTAATGAGCCTACCTTTTAGTAGGCAATGTGCAATATCCTTTCCACAATTCTCTGATTTAATGAACAAAACCACCCACTCTCACCTCACCTCGTAATCATTGGCATTTATATATACAGTGACTACCTGGCATTCAGGCTTCTGTCTAGATGTGGAAAGGAGCATTTCTCTCTGGACTAAGGGGTGTTTTAATCTGCTGCCTGTTTCCTCTAGCATCAAGTTCTAGCCTGAATACAGACTTTTAATGAGCAACCCATATGTAAATAATTAGTATAAGAGAGGAATTAACTATCATTACTCAATTGCTTTTTTTTTTCTTTTTAGAAATGATTTGCTATTCAGTTTTAAGCTTTCCAACTATCTTGATGGGGATCCAACTTGGAGGAAAGAAGTGTTTTTTGTTCTCATTATCACTTCCAGTTAAAACTGCATAGTTAATTTCCAGAGGTAGACATCCCCTTGAGTACTCATGATAGGAAATAGAGAAATTACTGTTCTGTGCTTTCAAGATTGAGAGAAATCTAGAATTTTGGAGAGGAGGGAAAATAACAGACATCAGATTGTATATGAAACAATAGAATTTAGTGTGCATGGAAAATTCTGTTGCTAAATACATGAACAATTCTCTTGAGTTCTTCCCAGGATGCCAAACAAGTGGTCTCAGCAGGAACTTTTTCTTCTTCAAGTTTTTACATATGGAGAGAAAAAAAAAAGTGAAGCAGATACAAGCACACTGACCAGTAAGCCTTGGGATGTAGTAGGAAGGTCAGGAGAACCATGCCCTACTTCTCTAGAAGGTGAGTGTTGACTGATTAGGGTGGTTGGAAAACCACCCTAACCTTGACATCTAAATAGGTCCTTTGCTGATGGTATTTCTCTTTCTTCTTTACCGGGTACTTTTCATTCAGAGGCACTTAAGTATGATGATAAAGATACAGCCATCACTACCCCATTGTCCATCAGGAATGCCATGTCATGAAATAATTATTCCAGGCAAAGTGGTGATATTCCTGCTTCACAGTGCCTTTTTATCCCAAGGGCAGGATCTATCTCTTTCTCTATTTATAGAGTTAAGCTTAGACCAAGTGTGAAACTGCTTGCATTTTTCTTCTCATGAACTCTGAATTCTCTCATGTTTGTCCTACATTTACTCAAAAATACTGGTCCAGAGCCTACTTTGTTCCAGAAGCTGCTGGAGATGCAGCAGTAAACAGGACAGACAAGGTCTTTGCTCACATGAGATTATATTCTACTAAGGAAGACGGATCATCAAGCAAATAGAAACAAAGTAATTATAGCTTGTGATGATTACCAGGAAGAAAGTTTATCCAGTTGGTGCTCAGAGCCATCCCCTCCTCAAACCAAGCCTCCAGCATTCCTTCTTTGTCTTTCAAGTGCACAGCTGACTTTTTAGTTTTACATACAGCTATCTAATGCAACATCAAGCCCTTCTCTCCTTTCCAGATTCTTGTCCCTAAATCTCTTCTATCTAGACATTTAGAACTGCCAGTGAGCCCAGTATTAAGAAATTTTCTTGGAAGAAAACACGCAAGGCACAAATTGTGTGTTATCAAAGTCTGGAACCCCCAGAAGACAAGTAGCTGTATAGTAGTTATTTGCATACACGTCTGTCTTCCCTATTAGACCTCCTTGAAAGTAGACACTAATCTCTTTCTTTTGTCTCCTGTGTTATATGCACATAGTAGGAACTCAGTATATTGCTCACTGAATTCAATTGGGTAGCAAAGACCATAAGCTCTTGCCAAAAGCATTAGTGAATGCATATTTGAAGAAAATTAACTAACAATTAAGATAAAAACGTCAGTATTCACATGGATTTTGGCTGAGCAGATGCATTTCCTTACTGGCGAACATAAGGCTTTTTAGACCAATGAATCTGGCATCCTACCGTCCCTTGCCAGCAAGGCATGGCAGGGATGGAAGAAAAGAAGTGTGGGCTGAATGCAGACTTTGGCAAATGTTTGGCACTTGCGTCACTCCTGCCAGAGTCATAAGCTCTTGGTCTGTGTGGCAGGAGGTATGAGAGAGAGAAATTGACAGGTCCTAGACCTACCTATGGAGGTGCTGAAACTATTTTTGTTTTAGCTTGATATTTGTGAGAAGGATGCCCTATCTAGCCCAGTTGAATAATTGCAGGCAGCTTCTCTGAATACTCCCTCCAGGGACCTAGTTCAGTTGGTTCCTTGGCTGAGATCTTACAACATGCCAGCCTTATACATAGAGACGGGGTTCCTGACACAGACAATCAAGATTCTTTTTTTAAATTTAATGTTTTTCAGTGTTCCAAAATTCATTGTTTATGCATCACACCCAGTGCTCCATGCAATACATGCCCTCCATAATACTCACCACCAGGTTCACCCAACCCCCTACGCCCCTCCCCTCCAAAACTCTCAGTTTGTTTCTCACAGTCCACAGCCTTTCATGGTTCATCTCTCCTTGCGATTTACCCCAATTCACTTTTCCTTTCCTTCTTCTAATGCCTTCCATGTTATTCCTTATGCTTCACAAGTAAGTGAAACCATATGATAATTGACTCTCTCTGCTTCACTTATTTCACTTAGCATAATCTCCTCCAGTACTATCCATGTTGATACAAAAGTTGGGTATTCATCCTTTCTGATGGAGGCATAATACTCCACTGTATATATGGACCATATCTGCTTTATTCATTCGTCTGTTGAAGGGCATCTTGGCTCTTTCCAGAGTTTGGTGACTCTGGCCATTGCTGCTATGAACATTGGTCCTTCTTTTCACTACATCAGTATCTTTGCGGTAAATACAGATGGTCCTTCTTTTCACTACATCAATATCTTTGCGGTAAATACCTAGTAGTGCAATTGCAGGGTCATAGGGAAGTTCTATTTTTAATTTTTTAAGAAATCTCCACACTGTTTCCCAAAACTTTGCATTCCCACCAAGAGTGTAAGAGGGTTCCCCTTTCTCCACATCCTCTCCAAAATTTGTTTGCTATCTTGTTGATTTTGGCCATTCTACCTGGTGTAAGGTGGTATCTTAATGTGGTTTTGATTTGAATCTCCCTGATAGCTAATGATGATGAACATTTTTTCATGTGTCTGTTTGCCATTTGTATGTCTTTTTTGGGGAAGTGTCTGTTCATGTCTTCTGCCCATTTTTTGACATGATTATCATTTGTGAATATCTTCTCCCATTCTGTGGGTTGCCTCTTTGTTTTGTTGACTATTTCCTTTGCTGTGCAGAAACTTTTTGATCCAAAAAATTCATTTTTGCTTTTGTTTCCTTTGCCTCTGGGGAAATGTCTTGAAAGAAGTTGTTGTGGCCAATGTCGAAGAGGTTACTGCCTATGTTTTCCTCTAGGATCTTGATAGATTCCTGCCTCATGTTGAGGTCTTTTATCCATTTCGAGTTTATCTTTGTGTATGATGTAAGAGAATGGTCAAGTTTCATTCTTCCACACATAGCTGTCCAATTTTCCGAACACCATTTTTGAAGAAACTGTCTTTTTTCAATTGTATATTTTTTCCTGCTTTGTCAAAGATTATTTGACCATACTTGAGGGTCCATATCTAGGCTCTCTACTCTGTTCCACTGGTCTATGTGTCTGTTTTTGTGCCAATACCATGCTGTCTTGGTAGTAAAGCTTGAAATCAAGCAAAGTGATGCCCCCAATTTTGTTTCTTTTTCAACATTTCCTTAGCAATTCATGGTCTCTTCTGGTTCTGTACAAATTTTAGGATTGTTTGTTCCAGCTCTTTGAAGAATGCCTGTGGAATTTTGATCATGATGGCATTGAAAGTGTAGATTACTCTAGGCAGTATAGACATTTTAACAATGTTTATTCTTCCAATCCTTGAGCATGGAATGCTCTTCCATCTTTTTGTGACAATCAAGATTCTTACCCTTGGGTGACCACTGTTCCTGCTGGAAAGGTAAGACTTGGCTTGTAACCAGGAAGGGAAAGCCAACCATGATATTCTTCCTGCCCCAAGAGTTCACCTTTCTGGGTCCACATATGCATACATGCACACACACAGAGGGACCCACACAGACACATATGCATATACACTAGTCCTTTCCCACATAGGATATATAAGAGCAATTGCTTCAGGCCCCACATTTTGAAACTGTAACTTGAGGATGCTTCCAGGTTACAGGGCAGGTTACAAGAAGCAGGTTACAAGAACGAGGAAAGGCGATGGATATGGAAGAAGGATGTGGTGTTACTAGCTGACCTGGGTTGTACGGACCTAAATCTTCCTTGATATAAATTGTATGAAGTGAATGGCAGGAATATACAATTCATTCATTCATTCAGTTGGTCTTCATTTAAGAAATGATTGTTGAGTATCTACCATGTGCTAGCGACTAGGGATGCCACAGAAGGCGAAAAAAGAACATTGCAATCTATAGGGAAAACAGATTTAACCAGATAGTTCCACAAATATAAAATTGGCAACTGTGATAAGGGTTAAGCTACTAGGTGCTGTGAGAGGTTAAATTATGGGATTTAACCCATCAGGGAAGACTTTTTTTTTTTTTTTTTTAACGTACCTGCTTTTGCTAATAAAATGCTTTTTGGAGGTCTCGGGTTGGGGGAAGTGGGTTTGCCTTCCACCCTGTGCTTCCCAAGGTCATCTTTGTATCAGTATGTGAATGCATGCACACAACTTAAATAGACTGGTTCTGTCCTTTTCTCTCTTTGCTTTTTATTTTATTTGTTTATTTATTTGTACATATTTATAACTATTTTTAATGTAGCTGTGTTTACTCATCATCTTCAGGAGACTATAGGAATTGCATCAAAAATGCAAATTCTTCAGTCACTCCCCAGACATGGGAGGATGTTTCCAATGAGCTGGAAAACAGAGCTGAGTGATGTATCATAAAACATAGATTTTATGTTGAATGGTCCTATTTTGAATCGTTTTTACATTAAGGTAGAATGCACTGGTGGCAGCGTGATGTGTGGAAAAACCAGAGATCTGGGGTCTGAGAGCCTCCACCACTTGTCCATGGGGCCCTTGGGTAATTTACATAGCTTCCCTGAGCCTCAGTGACTCCGTCTGCAAGAGGGAGATTATTATTGCCGCCTCAGAGGTTTTTGGTGAAGAAATATGTGAAGGTTCTAAGACAGTAATGCTCCAACAGTAGTAGGAACTTGATAAATATTTGTTTCCTTCCCTGCATTCAGATTCTTGGGCCACTTTATCATATGTCTTCATGGAGGCACCCTGCTGCTTTCAAAGAAGGTTTCTTTTACCATAGAAAGCGGGATCCAGGGGAATATTCTAAAGGGATTCTCATCTTCACCTAGGGAAGATGAGATGCCCCTGCCCCAGTTTATAACAAGATTCCATAGAAAAGGGGAATGGAAGATGAATGTACATTAAAGTGATTCAAAACATGAGCAGACTCATAACACTGTGAGTGTTATGCACAGATGAGTTAATTGTTTTGCCTTAAATATATTTCCTGAAGAACAGAAGCCCGATCACAGCACACATCGTTATGTATTTTAGACAAACAGCACTTTGAATCAAATTATAGTACATGCATAAAATATTAAAATAAGACATTTATAACAAATCTTTCTAACTTAGTGCTCAGCTCTAAAATAGATTTATATGCGGATAAGCAATAGGTGCGATAAATGTGGTACAGATCCCACGATTTAAATTGCAAATCAATGGGGCATCATGGGAAGAAGGAATGCAGACTTGAAGTACTGAGGGAAAAGATCCAGCTATACAATATTTTTAGGTCTTCTGCCTGATTTCTTTTTGCAATGTCTGTATCTGGACTCCACATTTGATAAATTATAATATCTGCTCTCTCATATAGTTCTTTTACACTCCCAATTTAAATGATCTAATTAAAACCTTCATTTATTGTTCCTTTTGTTTATTGTTGAACTGTTGCCAATATAAAGTTCCCCAGGGTCTTCAAGTTATTTTAGCTAGGTGGGAGATTTTAGAAGAACGTTATTGTTTCTCCATGAACAAAATAGGTAGTGAAACGGGGAATGATATCCTTGGTCATGCGGGTGTGTTGCTGCTTCACTGGGTCGCCTTGCCCTCTTTACTCCACTGCCCAGGGTTTGTTGGACAATGTGTGGTGAATGTGTTGACAACTTGTCTCCAGGAATGATCCCTCCCTAAAAATATTAAACTCGTTTCGTTTATTTTGAAGAGCTTTAGGGCTATCAGGTTGAATGTATATAGAGCTGAATGCTTCTAGGTTAGCTGACCTGCTAGAATGTGGGAGTCCCCCCATATCAGAAGCCCTTGGAAGAACCCTAAGGGATGAAGTTGTGCTGTGGGACTCTCATGGCACCCAGTCCACATTGGAGAAGTAGATCATTTGCTCCCAGCATCTCTGGGTGTAGATGCCCTGTTCTGACTTGCCCCACAATTATTCTAGGGCTGAAGGCCTGTGAATGAAGAGGAGGAAGGCAATCACAAAGGGTTAATGACAGTATTTCTGGGTGCTGCTAACTAAAAGATCAAAACTAAAGTTGGCCAAAATGTTATATGTAGCCACAGAATTGAAACATCTCTTAGCAAGGGATAGACTTGTTTTACTTAGAAAGCTTTCTTCTTTGCCTGATCTGTATGGTAAAAACTTCTTTTCTCATTGAGTATCTGTAACATTAGATTTCCTTCACAGAGAAAGTCTGTGTAGCCATGTTTCTTTGTTTTTTTCCCTCTTTCTCTATTCTTCTTCTTCTTCTTCTTTTTTTTTTTTTTTTGCAATGTATCATATGGCTTTTTTTTTTTTTAAAGATTCTATTTGTTTATTTGACCCAGAAAAACAGAGAATGTGAGCGTGTGAGAGAGAGCGAGCATGGGGAGGGGGAGGGGCAGAGGCAGAGGGAGAAGCAGATTCCCCTCTGAGCAGGGAGCCAGATGTGGGACTCGATCCCAGGACCCTGAGATCATCACCTTAGCTGAAGGCAGATGCTTAAGCAGCTGAGCCACCCAGGCACCCCTCATACTGAGTATTTAATGCTTACATTCCTGGTGCAATTAACTTACTTACCTTTTTGCACTCTGCTTACCATAATTGTTTCCAATACTTTTTTGGAAGTTGTTTCATTAAAGGTAATAAAGGAAGAAATAAATGTATTCATATTCAAGATTTTAGGTGGCAAGCTTTGATCATACTTCACATTAGCCAGTCATACCAGAAGAGAAGGGAAGGCCTAGCTATATTCCTACTGTAAAGCTGTATCTGTCAATGCTTCACTCCATGTAGATCAGTATAATTAGGGCAGCTCTTAGGAAGAAATTAAATATATGTAATTAAATACATGTTTACAGATTCTTCCTGGAACTAAGGTACCAGTATGTGTTCCCAGTAGTCTGTTCCAATAAGAGCCAAGTGCAACCTTAAAATAGAGATGTAAAGAGTTAGATCTGTACCATCCATTACAGTAGCCACTGGCCACATGTGGCTACTCAGCACTTAAAATGTAGTTAATCTTAGTTGGCAAGAACTATGAATATAAAATACATACCAGATGTTGAAAACTTAATACAAAAAAATGAAATATCTCAATTTTAATATTGATTAATTACCAAAATGATAATATTTTGGATATATTGGATTAAATAAAATACAGTAGTAAAATCCTTTTCATATGTTTCTTTTTCTTTAAAATGTGGCTACTAGAAAATTTAAAATTATGTATGTGGCTCACGTTATATTTCTACTGGACAGTACTGAGCAAGATTGATGTGAGGTAATATTGTAACTAATTGGGTTAAAAGACTTTGGTATTAGGCAGCTCACTTTGTTCTTTATAGCATGGCTGAATTTCATTGTAAATGGAGTCCTATTTTAAGTGTGCCAGGAGATCTTGCTGGTTAAAGTAACCCCATGGTGAGAACTGCCATCTTATGAGTAATCGCTCCCTAATATACTTGTTTAATAGGTTTGGATTTTAATAGGGTTTTCCTAAAGCAAAGTTCACCAATTTTATCATTCGCTTTCCAACGTGACCATTATTTACTTCTGTGTGAAGAGTCTCTGGCCTTTCCTGAGATGCATTTTTTGTTTATTTATCTTTCACAGTCGCCCCTTCTTAGAAGGGAAGTGTGGTTTGGGTGAATGTGCCTGGAATCCGAAGGTAGTCTGCCTGGGCTCAGCATGAGCATTTGTAGTGACCTTTGGCAGATCCACCTCTCTGAGCTAAAGTTTCCTCCTCTGTGAAATGGAAATGGAATGATAACTTGGAGCTTGCAGGAAAACAAGGCACATTCTGTGACACAATTGCTGTCGTGGGCATATGGACTCAATGGAATGAGCTCCCTGTCATCCCCTTTGGTTTTATAAGCACTTTAGGGCCCAAGTTTCTGGGACCCTGAATCTATATTGCTGACCACCGATTATTTTTCCCTAGGGAAGGCCATTATTATGAGCACTGTGTACCTGTTGGAAGTACAGAGGTGCTCACGGCCCTTGTGAAGAGGGTCACACATAAGCTCCTGGCCTGCGTCTTTGCATTTGCCCTTCTCCCTGCCCAGATGACCCTCCTTCCCCCATCATTTCCTTTCCCATCGTCTTGTCCAGCCTTCACTGTCCAGATGAAGTATCGCCTGTTTCATTAAGCCTCTTTGACTACTTCAGTAAGAACTAACTTACTAGCTTTACACATTTTACACATTCCTGTGCTTACTGTCAGGTGATTTCAAGCCTAATTTGATTTCATGTGCTGAATTGTAAGCATTTTGAAGACAGTGGCTGTGCTTGATACCCGTTTCTCAACTCCCACATAGCTCGATCAAAAAATACTTACTGATCAATTGACGAATGAGGACTTGGCTAATAGAAAATTCTCTAATGGAAGAGTAAGTGTTCATGATAAGAAGTGACCCAGTTAGAAAAAAAAAAATCATCTTTCCAGATATCTGTGGTAAATAATCAATATGCATGTCAAAATTTAAGATTACCATCATGTAAAATCTCTATCTTATTTAACTGCTGAGTTCTAGGAGATAGCCGAGTTAGTAAGAGGATGACTTATCAAAGTTTCTGATTTTAGATCCTTTTGAGATACATCAATGTGTGTAATATACATCTGTAGATAAATGTATTAAGATCACCAAGATGCTTAGTTTCCATTTGTAGTCTTTTCTCAATAAGGCAGTAGGACATTGGCGCTTTCAACTGAGCTTAGAGATGTTGAATATGACATTCATGTCATTAAAAATAGTTAGCTGTTCTTGGCTACATTCACAAAGAAGTCCCCTAATGCTTCCTTTAATTGGCAGGATCCACACGTGGTGTCTGTTTTGCAAATGTACTCTGCACAGAGCGGCTGGAGCTGTGTATGTGTCTGTGTATGTTCTCTGTAGGTGACACTACCCCCTAATCAGACAATTGGTGCATTGTACTAGGACATACTATATGCAGACAATGCCTTGCCTACCACTCCCCCCCCCTTTTTTTAAACCCTGAAATATGGTTGATATGGTCCATTGCAAAATGAACCTATATTGGAAATGGCAAAATTGTAATGTAAAATATACCGGGGTCAGTGGGGTGTGCTGTTTTTTGCATATATTTTTTCTCCCCTGACCCATGCCATTCCCCTGCATACAGGGAAAAAAGCTTCATCTCACACAGAAATGTGATGTCCTTTACTGCCAGAGGCTGTTGCTGTTTTAAATGAGGAAAAAGCACAATGCATGAAGAAGGAAAATTAAAGCATATTCATTTTGGAAATTAGATATGGTGTCAGGAGACTCTCAGAAAATAGCCCCGTTTGAATGGAGGCCCACACTACAAGACAGTTCACTGAACTTTTGACCACTATTTATGCTATAGAAGCTTTTGAAATAGGGAAGAGAGCAAAACATTTTATAGCTGCTTAATAGCTGAGTTCATTTTTCTTTCTTTCTTTTTCTCCCACCAGGCATTTGTCTGTCCCTTCGGTGTGTGTAAGATATGCAAACAACATGTAGTTTGTTGGCAGGCCTTTGTGTTAATGTTTCCAGGTTGGTTCCAAAACACACAGCTACTGGATGGGACACTCTCCTAGCCAACCCGGTGACCTTCCTTACCCTCCACAGCACAGTCTGCCTCCTGCCCTGGGGCTCGGCTGGAACGCCCAGGGTCACACAGGCCTTGGGAGTGGCAGTGACCTCTTCAGAGGTCATCGTGCAAGTGCAGAGAGCATAGACCTTTCCCAGTTTCCCGGGCTTCCTTATGCAAAACTGGACAGGCATGGGAGAGATGATGGAAAAGGCATTTTGTCTAATTTCTCCCTTTCTATTATTTGGAAGAACAGTTCTCAATTTGTGATCATCCTGTTCTGCTTCATTGCTTCCCTCCTGCAGAGCACATCACACCAGCCAGGTTAAGTGGGATTCAAGGGCCCTCCAGGAAGGACAGCCAAGATTGTTGATTCAACACTGAATAAGGAAGCACCTGGAGAAATAAGGTAGGGGAAGAGTTAATTGGGAATGGAGGGTGGGGTCATTGTAGAGGTGGAAAAAGAAATCCAGTATGTATTGGCACTAATGAAAAATATGCTTTAACTTTTATACAAATATGAAGCATGGAGCTAAATATTGCAAATTACAGGTTGTGAGTCTATGTCAGCCTTATTATTGTTATTACTAATAATGCAATGATATCAAACCTAAGGGGTCACTGTATTTGTTTAATTTATTTTCTGGGAAAGCTTAGCATTTTATTTCCAAGTGAGGACCTTTTATCTGGCCTCTAGGCGACTTGCCCCCACTGGCACCACTTGAGCTCCCCCCTCTCTCGGGACCTGGGAGCTCCTTTGCACTCACTCTTTCTGATTGTCACCAGGCTTGACTCTCATGGCTTTACTCCTCACTTCCCTCTTCCATCAACCATGGGTCTCACTTCTGTTAGGCAGTAACCATGTAATAACGAGCTTATCATGGTGGCTTGAGGTGGCGTGAGGACAAGGGATGCTGGGAAAAGGCTTAGCTGTGGAATCGTTTTGTGCCACAGAATGTTCAAATGTGTCTGTAGGCTAACCTTCATGTCTTTGGCTTGCAAAATAAGGACAATCTGTTCCCGTATATGACTGTGAGCTCTCTGCAGACTCTGCAGGTGAGAAAAAAACTTCGTCATGGGGACATGCTGCTGTTTTCTCCTGCCTGTGCTCTGTGGTTTTAACTTTGGAGAGACAGGGAGAGGGAGAGAGGGAGAAAGAGATCATCTCTCTCCTCCCCCACTCCCAGCATTATTCATTAGGAGAGGATTGTTTTCCTCCTTTGGACAGGAAACTTCTCTCCTCTCACTAGCCAGTAACAACCCTTCTGTTCATCCTTATGTCAGACCCTCACAACTGCACTAATATGATCTCTGACAATTGGAAGGAAGCGGGGAGAGTGTTGCAAGGGCCTCTCTGAAGTCAGGAGATGGCGCAGGGTCTGCCAGGACTTGGAGGTTGAGATCTGTGTGCTGACCTCAGGCCACAGGCTGAGAGAAACCAGAGAAGTTCTTTAATCAGAATCTTCTTGGCCTCAGAAACTGCCCTCCTTTGTTTCCTGTTCTCCCTGAGGCTTCTTGGCACTGTCAGTAGCCATGTTGCTTTTGCTCTGGCTTTGTGAGAGGAAAGTCCCAGGGAGGCCTGGGAGACTGCTTTGTGCTCCAAGCCCATACTACCCACCCTCTCCAGTCTATACCCTGATCAATGGAACTGAGATAGGATGAGGAGGATGCAAAGGGGCAAGGTCATGCTGGCCATGTTGACTGTTTGCAAAAAAGGTCATCAGAAGCAGTGATGTCAGACCATTAAAACTCCACAGTTTAGAGCTGGGAGTAGTGGAAGGTAAGGGATCAGGCTTGGAAAATTCTTGAGCCCTCCCAGGCTGCTTCACCCTGTCCTTCCTACTTCTGAGGACTTTGCTGAGATAGACCCGTGGTGGACTCAGATGCCCTGCATTTGTCTGTCACCCCGGCCTTGGCAGAGGATAATCCTTACAGTTGTCATACCATTTGTGATGGCCTGGGGTTCCCCTGCCATTGTGGTGGCTGATAGAGGTGAGCATTTTAAATAATGAAGAAAAGCAGAGACCATGACCAAATCCAGCATCCAATCCAACAACAGCTATATTGATTTTTTCTTTTTTTTCCTTTCTTAAGAGAATGAGGAGACAGGCCTAGGCAGGATTTCTGCTTCATTTAATTATAAATGGGCATATTATAGCAAATGTTAATGATTGTATTAGTTTAGGAATTTCAAGTCTGACTCAAGTCTGTCACATTCTGATGTCCAGGCTTTAAATGCAAATCAAAAGAAAATTCCTATTGGGTGCAGCACTGGTAAGATGACCTCAATGAATGTTGCCCATATGACAGTGAGGTGTTTTCTGGGGCCCAAGGACTTTTCTGGTAGTTTCTGGTATTTCTTTTATTCTTATGGTAGTCCGTGAAATAGGATTTTTTTTTTTAATAGTTTAGCCATTTCTTTTTTTATACAGTTAGGTTTTGGTTGACGGTTGCATGACATACTAGACTGGTGAGAAGCAACTTGATGTAATAAAGAGAGGGACAGACTTGCATCCAAATCCTAGGTCTGGCACTGGGCAGACTTCAGGCCTTGAGCAGATCAGACTCTCCTGAGCTCATTTATCTCATAAGTAAAACAGGTAGTGATCTCGACCATGTAGCATTGTTTTGAGGATGGAGGGTACTACTCACATAATATTTACTCAATAAAAATTTATTAACGTTATCATTATAAAAAGAAGTCTTAGAGCTGAATGAGGCCTGTAAAATCTGTTAGTTCAACCTTCCCCCATCTTCAGAGAAAGAAAGAAAGTTTCAGAGAAAGTCAGCACCTTGCTGAGCAGTGAGCAAAATGGCCTCAGAGCTTGTGGTTGTTCACATGCTCCCAATGCCCAGACTAATGGGTTGCCTTGGTCAGCTCAGGCTGCTGTAACAAAAGTACCATAGATTGAGTGTCCAGAACACAATGAGCATTGCTTTCCCACAGTTCTAAAGGCTGCAAGTCCAGGGTTAAACTACCCACAGATTTGGTATCTGATAAGAAGAACCCTCTTCCTGGTTCATACACAACCTGTTTCTCATTCTGTCCTCACATGGCAGATAGGGCCAGGGAACTTTCTGGAGTCTCTCTGTAAGGGCACAAATCCTGTCATGAAAGTCTCACTGCCATGACCTAGTCACCTTCCAAAGGCTCCACCTTCAAGTATTGTCACACTGGGCATGAGACTTCAACTTAGGACTTTTGGGGGTATAGACATTCAGTATATAGCATGGAACCCCTCCTCCTTACCATTTATTAGATCAAGGTTTTCATATTGTTGAAGATGAGTGCTATCTAAGGTTTTTTCTGAAGTGTTTCAATTTTTTTTTTCTCATTGGGTATTTCTAATAAATTTTTTCAGGCCTTGTACCTTGCATAGCCCTTGCTTCTTTGATGTTACTGTCTTTATTAGCTAGCCCTCTGATTCTCTTCAGCCAGAATACTTTATTACTGTATTGTCCATGGATTCTTTCCTGTCTCAGACTTGTTTTTTTCACAGAGGGTAGAATACGTAATAAAAGAGGCTATGCAATACAATTTATTTAACTTTGTGGTGCCCAGTTTTTGCTTTCACTGATAAGTAAAAATATCCCCCCTTTTAAAAAATTTTTCTTCATTCTAATAAGGCATAGATATAAGTTTGTCAACATTTTAGTTTTCTAAGACCTTTAAAAAAAGCTCTTTTTATCTACTAACATCACCTCATGAATAAAAAGATCTTTGAGAACCGCACAAAGATAGAAAGAAAGATAGAACTCTCTTCAAGCAATAACTATCAGAAGGGCATGAACATTGTCTATATGGTGCACTTAGAATTCTGTCACAGGTCAATATAGGCCCATAAACAAGTAAATGGGAGCCGTTAGTCTAAGGACAAGAGTTAGGTTGCCATGTAACTGTGTAAATTGAATAACCTTAGCTCATCAGGAGCCTAAAATGGGGAGGGAAATGTTAAACTGATTTCACTGAGCAGCTATGAGTTTCCAGTAAAATGATATGAACAATGGTTTAAACATTTTGTGGTCCTATACAAATATAATGGGTTATCATGTCAGAAAGCAATTACAGAACACCTAATTTTATTTATGTATATATACACACACATGTAATGTAAATTATATATTATTATATGCATATAATACCAGCGTATAAGAGCTCTATAGGACAGTCATACCCCAAGGGAAAAACAATGGAAGTGACAAGAAACATAGCTTCTAGACATAATCTAGTGAGCACAAAGGACTTTGGGAGTACAGAGAACAGTTATCATGGCCCTTTCCCTGACAGAGTTCACATGAACACGGCCACTATCCCATCATCTACATTAACTCCACCCCCAAGCACTTATCCCCAATACCAGACATATGCTTACAAAGAACTTTTGATCAACTGATTGTCTAAAATATGTGAAATAGCTTCCCAGATGGGATCTTGCTGTCAAGGCAGCGATGCTAGAAACTGAGTAATGTGGAGCTGTGTAGAATGATAGAACAATCAGTCTAGCTCTCAGCCTTTGTTGCTGTATGCCTGATTCCTGAAAGACACTGAGCCATGTTTTTCCTTAGCCCACATATAGCTGAGGATGCGGTGATCTTGTGAGGGAGCACACACATGTTTCAGGTCCTTGTAGCTGGGAAAGCACCGTGCTGAGCCATTACTGCAGATGAGAAAACTAAGGTTCACAGAAGCTAAGAAACTTGCCCAGTAACGCATGGCAAATAACTAACAAGGCAAAAGTTTTCAAATAAACCTATCTGACTGCCCAACTCTTGGTCTTTTCCACAAACTTACAGTCATATATATATGAGAATTGTATGTCATAATGAGTGGAACAAGTAGGGATAACATGGACATGATGAACTTCTGCCTTTTTTCTCCTCCCCTAAATGAGTTGCCTTTCATCTTTCCTTGACTGACTCTAACTCAAGTCACAGTTGAATTGCCTTTTCCAAGGTCCAAAGACAGATACTAATTTGGGGGCAATTAGTTCAGGCATTGTGTGGGGCCCAACTAACCTATGCTTTCTCAGATATCAGACAAGTCAGGTTACCCAATTATTTCTGAGAGTAATTACTGTGTTTTCACTCTAGTCCATTTCTACTCTTTGGCTCATTGTTTACCTCAGAGAGGAGCCAAGAATGAATTCAAGTTACAGTCTGACATTACAATGAGATTGCCAATAGAAATCAATGACTTGTCCCATGACAAGCTAGGGTTTATGAGGCAGCCTAACAGTGTCCTTATATCTTTGCCTACCTCATTTTACTGCCATTCAAGCGGATTATACAATTTTCCTGTTATAAAGGGGGTGTAGTCAGGGAAAAAGGGCGTCTAATTGAGTTTAATAAAGCTGGAAACAGTAGTACAGAAGACTTATAAAGAATATTATAAATAGAGTATTCCAATAAGAATGGTCTGGGTTGTCTGTTGAGGTTGATATTTATGTCCACACTTACTGACCTTAGAAAGGGGATATAGACAGAGCAGACATAGGTCAAAGAACTCACCATCTCCGTGGATTTGAAAAGAGTTATATTTCATCCATTTTGTATTTATGAGGACTTCTGCTTATTTGGAAAAAGTGGCTGAAAAATACGCTCTTCTCCAAACAAAACAGCAAAGCCATAACGGAGACTGTGGAGTTGCAAAAGATATACATAGTTCTAATGCTGTGCTATCTGATTCAGTGGCCACCAGCCACATGTGGTTCTCATATCGATGCATAGTTTGCAATATGTGCTTTAATTGTAAAATGCATACTGACTTTGAAAGACTTAGTGTGAGGAAAATAATGTAAAAGTCTCATGAAGAGATTTTAGATTGTTTACATTTTGAAATGATAGTATTTTGGTTATATCGGGTTAAATAAAATATTAAAGTAATTTCATCTGTTTCTTTATACTTCTTAAAATGTCACTACTATGGAAAATAATATATACGGCTTGCATTATATTTTTAGTGGATAGCAGTGGTCTAATGCAATGCCTAAATGCTGTCATCTGAGAGTCACATTTCAATAATTTGGAAGGTCGATATGTCTTCTGCTGGTATGGGATATGGATGTGATATCCACGAGTGTGATGTGGGTCTATGCACACGTGTCCGTATTCATACCTGTGGGAGGAATTCCATCACCTTTGGGGTGAGAGAAATCATCCCCATACACTCAAAGTTGTCTTCATACATAGGGATGATGTTTTCCTGCATCTCTTCGTTTTAATAAAACCCTGTACCCCAAAGAGCACAATTTGGAATAAGCTACTGGAACAATTTATTGTTTCCTCTCCACGGATTAGAGAGGTGGTACTTGGAGCAGCTTGTTAAAGAGAAGAGCTTGGCCCTTGCCCTTGCTCTGTGTTTAATGATCCTCTCTTCGCGTGCCACCTCTCTAATCTGCAGAGAGATAGGGACAAATTGTATCTATAATGTTATATTACTTAACAGTATAATGTATGATAAATCATAGAATTGCATCCCTACCTTGTAATTGGTGAGATGTGTTGCATGAGAGATCCCCTAATTCAATGGAGAGTGGTTGCTCTTATGCGTAACTGCCTCTCTGGATCAAACCAATTCAGCCCACAAGTGATGAGGGGAGAGTTAAAGCTTTTTTAATTAAAAAAAGGAAAAATATGACTTAGAACGGCTTTCTCGGCCCTGGCATTCAAATGACTGCTTAATAATGTGGGATGTGAATGGAGCCTCTTTTTTTCCTCTTTCCTGTAGGCGTCAGGGATGGGCCATCCATAGGAAATAGGTACCTGAGAGAACAGACGTTGTGTGAATTCATGTTCTCCTAGCTGGCAGTCATCATTTTGAATGTGTTGCCTTTAGCTGAGTGTGTTTATTGCTTTTGAAAATTATGGTCTTCCTATTGTTATCCCCACACATTTTATTCTCAAAACTTTGTGCTTTTGTTTTAAATCCCTTCCTTTTACCTATATAGGCCATTCCCTGATTCTTCAGAGTTCTTTCATTATATTTTGTTTTCTCTTCTTAATTCCTTAAACTTCTGGGCTTATTTTATTTTTTAGCAAGGCCTATCTTGGTGGCCTTTTTTCCTAACCCCTAACCTTTTTAACTTCCCAATTATTACTGGCAAAATCAACAGTGTCAGGGTATTTAGCAGTACAGGAAGGTGGAGTGTAGGTGACCTCATCTTCATTCCTCAGAAAGCATGGAGGGTTTAGTAGCTAGACACTCTCATTGAGAAATGAGTAGGAACGGTGACATCTAGATCATGATTGTTCTTGGCCCACCTGAAAATTTCTGACCAGCACTACAGATAATTTGACCATTGACTGTTCAGAAATTAGTTTTGAAGACAACTGAAATAAAATCTGACAGGTAATCTTAATTAAGTCTGTTACAGTCATTGGGACTTCTACAGAAGAGACTGTGCCAGCTAGACTTTCCAAAAAGAGCTGAGGAAACTTGGAGGCAGTAAATAGGCTCATCGATGCCTTGAAGGAGCTCAGGGTCTAGCTCTTGAGTCCCTTGGCCCTCCTAAGCTCTCTTTCCTTTCCCTCACAAGGTCTATTTTTAGGATGCTTCTCTTTAGTAGCTGAAGTCTAGGATGTGTTGTTTGGGACTGAAAAATATCCGATAAAAGTTGTCACATACTTGGCCTTACAATTTTCCATTCATTGTTAAATAAATGGGTGAGATGCAGTGACCTGATTTTTTCATTTTCCAAACTTCCATTCATTCATATATATGCATATATTAAATAAATTTTATAAATATATATATATATTTTTTTTTTCTTAAAAAGATAAAACAGATTGTGTGGCCTTAACTCAGTCACTTCTCCTCGAGTCTGCCTTTCTGAAAAGATTAGAAGGTCAACTTCTGACATGAGTCATTGATTGTGTCCAAATAGATGTAGGGATATGACCCAAACTGTAGTCTAGCACACAGCTTATGTGGAAAAGTGGTGGGTTGGGAGGTGGGGTTGTCTTTGGTGTTCGATCACATCTGCACTGCCTTTCCTATGCTCTGCTGTTTCACATCTTAATATAGAGAAACAATTCATTTGGTAAAGAATCTATAATACAATTTCCAGAGATTACCCTGCCATTTCTCAACTGCCAGATATATTTTATTTTTACTCTGCATGTAACCAAGGAAAACAAGGTTGCAAAATGATGCCAGCTTATGCTTTTCAGCTATGAGATGTCAATAGCCCTTGATTTTGTTGTTGTTGTCACTAATTTCTGCAAGTTCACAAAAAAGTGTCATAAAAACAAATTGCTTTTAAACATCCCATCATTATTCACCCAGGATTCTTAAGAGCTATAAGAATATATTTGCCATAGTTTTTGAAATCACTTTTAATCACATATATTCAGGCCCTTAGAAAAGGCTACTTAGGCTCTATTTTTTATTTTCCTCTCAGTGTTTTTTTTCCCCTTCCTTGTGTTTTCGTGCTGACATTTTTACTATAAAGTCACATTTTCATCTAGGACAATGGCATCTTGTTTTTAAAGCAAACAAACACGAGACAATTTGTTTTGAAAATACGTGGGTTGATGACAAAGTCATAAGAATTTCAGAGAAATGTCAGCGCTGGTGTCAGGAGAGCCAGTTCTCATGTGTTTCTTATATGAAAATGGAATTTGGTGCCTTATGCTGTCAGCCTGCACACAGCGCAGAAGTTTCTTTGTTTTTGCCGGGCACTGGCTTCCTCTTTCACAGTAAGCCCACTTGATGGTTTCGAAAGATCAATTCTACTTCGCAGCGAATGTATCTCTTAACCTTTTCCCTAGAAACTGAAACAATATACAAGTGAGCCCCACAAAAGGGGGAACTCGGAGATGAACGGCAAGGACAGAAAGGGTTATATTATAATTCATCTAGAAAAGAGCATTTTCACTAATCAGTACCCGTATCATACATTTGTAAAAATGACTGCCTGACAGGTGAAAAATCTATTTTTTTTTGACAGCGTACATTTAGTCTTAAATCAATCCAACACAATAGTTCCTTTTTTTTTTTGCTTTACACAAACTCTCTTTCACCTTTTGATAAACTGTACCCTTGTGAGCCGTAGAATGTTTCAGATTCCTACCCTTTTCTGTGTTGCGGCAATATTTTGAGAGCAATGTAAAGCAGATTCATTTGGCAGAATGTTTTTATATGCATATCAGTGCAAAGGTAGGATTTAATGATTTTGAGGATTAAAGGCTCTGTCCAAAACTTTGTAATGCGTTGTGAAATACTTGCAGTACGACTTAGACTCCTGACCCACTAAGGCCTCTCGGAGGTATTCTATTTTAACCTGGGTGCATAGAGCACAATAGCGATAAATCTTGAAGCAGATTAAGTAATTTCCCCATAGTGGTGTGTCCGTTGGAGTTTCAAATAACCCAGCATAGGGATTTGAAATCTTGCTGCATTTGGTTATTCCAGACTGTATCCCCTCTGTGTAAAGAAACTTTCTGGCAGAGCAGCATCATGCCCTTTGACCTCCATGTAAGAGTCTTAAATGGATGCCCTCCTGAGCTGACTGAATGCTAATTATTTTGCTACTCCCGAATCTTTAAAAATAAAATAAAAGAAAGACCAAGAAGAAAAGATGGCGCATTTGCATGCTTAAAATATGTAATGGAAGCTGGTGATGTTATTTCACACTCAGATTTCCGGAGGCCACTGGGGATTTGACTTACTTTTCTATTGTGCTGTGTTGTGCTGGAAGATATTCTTGTCTGGCCCTGGCAATTTTCATTAGAAAATTCTCTGAGGTCCACCTGAGACAGGATTCATGAGCATCTGTATCCCAGAATGGCTAGAAGAGAACATGCAAGTCCTAGAGCTGGGACTGATAATGGTGGTGCTGCTTCATGAGAGCCATCTTGAATTCAACACTTGGGTAGAGAGAAAGTTTTCCTTCTCTTCCTCTCAATGCCAACACCTTTGTGAGGTAAAGGTCAGATCTACATAATGAAATGAAAGCAGGGCCAGGTCAGGGAGAAAGGGAGTTGTTTAATCCTGGAGACCAAAACTTTGGAGATTTGATTAAAAGCCCAAACGCTTCCCTGGGAACAAGCATCTAATTACTATGGAAAATCTAAATGTGCCCTTGACTTCTTTGTTCCTTTATGCAAATGACAAATCTTCTCCCTAAACACATTTTAAAAAAAGCAGAAACTATGGGCTCAAGCAGAACACTATATGGCCCACTAATTTCTCTGCTCCTTTGAAGAAAAGAGCTGTGGGCAGTATTGCCATTACAGGGAGAGAGTACTTGGCAGTACGATGCTGACAGCACATTAAGAAAAATAAATAAGAGAAGTATAGCTCCAGCCACTCTGTTTTTCAGATCAAACCTCAGGGTCTTTCAAGTGGCCTGTCGACCAGAAGGAAGCAGGTGTGTAGCTGACGCTAAGAGGAAATGTGCTGGTATGTGTGTGGACAATTGTATGCACACACACAGCTGTGGGGGTATGTGCATACATACATACATATGTGTGATGCACACAGATAGGTAAAGATGTGTGTTGGGCATGCAAGTAATAATGTGTATATGTCCACTGAAAAAATGATATATATCACTACCTCTACTTTAACTCTATTAATACACTCTTAGTTACGGTAATCTTCATGATGAAAGAAAGAAAAAGAAGAACTACTGCTTCTTAGTGGCGGTGGGAGGAAAATACAATTATCCCCATCCTAGTTTTGATGGTGGCCTTGTAAGGAAGAGCATACTTTGGCCTACGAACATAGATGCACTTTAAGTTGGAGAAAGAGGGTGAGCATTTGTTGAATGGGTCTGAGTGGATATGATGTTTAAATAACGTGCCCAGCTGCCCCTATTTCCCAGGACTTCCTCATTCTCCTGCCAGCTTCAGGGTCTCACCATCCCAGTGATTCTTTCTCCATTGAAGTTCTTTCCTCCTGCTACCATTTTCCTCTTGGAGCGTTCTGATATGGTCTGTATTGCTTTTTCTTATGTATGTGCTTATATATGTCTCTACTTTCCAAAAAAAAAAAATGTACTAAAAACTCAATATTGCAGAACACCAGACCACAGGCTCAGCATCATAGAAACTTAAAACTGAATGGGATCTTGAGGGCATTCTAATTCAGTTCCTTTATTTACAGATGAGCGTGCTTAGAGCATTTTCCAGGGGGCAGCTAACTGAGGATCTGAGTACCCCCAAAATATCACTGGGCTGACATGGACATTTCACTAGAAATTGTGGCAATCTGTGTCATGGCAGTGACTAGAAACAGTGTAGAGAGCATTTCCTTTAGGAGATAAATGTGGAAACTTAACATTTGTGAAAGTGCTTTATGAGCTACTGCATGGTAACTTGCATGAAATGTAAGATGATTCTTTTTTTTTTTCTGTTATAATTACTGATATGCTGGGTGAAAGTTGTAACATAACTTCTGAAACTATAAAACTTAGTGAAAACTGAAACATCTTTAAGTGCGTATTCCAAAGAAACCCTCTGCTGTGTCTCAAACTTCTTTAGTACTGAGTTTCTAGATAGCTGCTTTGAACATTCAGCCCTTTGAGAGGAAGGGATCATTCATATAGGTACAGAGAAAGAGGACGGGGCCAAGAGGGTCTGCAGCCCAAATTCCATTCTTGCTTGAGGTTTTGCCTGTTCATTCACTTGGTGACCTAAATGACTGCTAATTATTTATGCTAAGTGATACTCATAATGTCCTTTCTTCCAAAAGTGAGTCCGATGTATTGCAGTGAGTGGCACCAAATATCTCATTACCCCAATCAGAAATGTGGGGGCTTACATCCCCATCATCACCAGGGCCTATCAGATTTACTTCTAAATATCTCTTCAACTATTGTCACTGATCACCCACATCTTTGTTTCTTACCTTGCTGTGGTTCTAACTGGCCCCCCTTTCTCCAGCCTTGCCCCTCACTCCTTCAAGTACTAGCTAGATTGATGCTGTAAATCACACATTTGGTTGATTCACTCCCCCATTTAATACCTTTAATGATGTCAGAATGCTCTGCAGAGGAAGTTCACAGTTGTAATTTTATCCCCATCCACAGGCCTTTCGTGACCTGGCCTCTGCCAGCTTTCCAGTCTCCTCTTACCACACAGCCCACATCCCAGTCTTTGTGATCTTACTTTTGTTTCTTCATTGCACCATCTTACCTCTCACCTCAGAGCTTTCAAACATGCTGTGTGCTTGGCCAAATACCTAATAGTTAGCTCTGTCTTCCAACTCTGTTATCTTCATATGGTTTAAATCCATTTTATCTTTCAAGTCTCTGCAGAGGCATCCCGTTGTCTGGAAGCCTCCTCTGATTGCTCCCCTCCCGAGTTGCTAATATCTCTGTCCTTCTGCTAGAGCACTTATCGCAAAGCGTGAAACAAGTTGTAGTCCCACCACCATAAACTCCATGAGATTAGGGACCAAGTATATCTATATTTTTTATATCTCTAGGCTTTATTCCAGTGCCCCATATATATGAAGTACTCACATAAATGTATGTTGAATAAAGGAATGCATAAATGTCAGTCACTTATTTGTGATCTTGGACAAGTCATTTACCTTATTTGGGCCACTGTTTTCTTTGTGACCAGCATGAGATCATCGAACTAAAATTGCATGAAGGTGGCTTCTGGTTTTAAAGTGAATTTATAATGATATGTTTATTGACATACAAAGAACATACTAGAAATTACAAAACAGCAATCAGTGATACATTTCTGTTTTTTATTTGAACTTATACATTTAAAAAGTCTGTAATCCTTCTTCACACCTAGATCTGTACTATCTACCTTGTGATAAATATCTTCCTAATGCAGGCAGTATTGTCCACCATCAAGGCCAGAGATTGAGGAGAGTGTGTACCCTAACAATTTTGTGTTTTGGGGAGGACTTTCTGGACATGTAAAAGAAACTGTAAGAAATAATGTTTTTCTTGAAGAATTTTAGGTCCAGTCTACAAGAGCGCAAACAGCTTAGAAGGAAATGCATTTTTGTTCTTTCTCTAGGTTAATGAAATAGTTGCTTGAATGTACTGGACTAAAGATGGGAGCTAGTCCATATTTCTCTCAACTAAGTTGAACTTCTGGAAGTTGAACCATCAATATTAAGATGGTGCCCAAGTCTTAGGTCTTTAATTTCCTTCCTAAAAGAGAAAATATGGTGTTTTGTCAGTGAGTCGACAGAAGATCCACATGGGGAAGCAGCCGAGTTAGGATAGTATTGATGGCAAAGAGAAGCAACAAGGTATTTGAGTGTAAAATATGCAGAGAAGAAATTTTTGAGCTTCTTGGATGACCTCAAAGGTAAGAAATGCACATAATCTACTGTCAAAGAGAGCCAGTTTGGAGGAGCCATGATGCAAATCAACAGACATAGACTCCTCCCCAGAGAAGCTGAGAAAAGGTCAGAGCTTTATACCAGGAGAACGATCCAATGAAATACCAATACAAAGCCAGCATGCTATGTGTCCAAAAAACAAAGCGAGGTGCGCATTCTCATCACTGTCTCTTTGTAGACCCCCTCAAGCTTGACCCTATAATTATTGTATTTGCTCCTCCTGACTCAGAAATATAACTAACTTTCCAAGTCTTTTGTCCTTGACTTTTCATATTTTATCCTTTTCTGTCTGACAGTGCTTATGTTTTAACATATCTGCTGTGTGGTGTTGTGGTACTGGAATTAAACACTCTACATCTAGGATCATTTTTCCAATTTACTGCCTTCTGGGACAGGGATTTATTCTTCAGACCTCCTGCCCATCTGCGGTTGCTAGTAAATGATATCCTGGTTTGAAGATCTGGATACTTTTAGGTGGTGGTGGGGATCATGAAAGAAAATGATTTTGATTTTGAAATTCAGACAAAGGACTGGTGGTGGTGTTTGAGTAGACAGTGCGTCTGCATGGCTCTACACTAGAGAGAAGTGCTGCTTACAGCAAGCAGAAGAGGACTCAAGAACAAAATAAAAGTAGGCCTACCTCTGCTTATTCAAACACCACCCACAACTTTCTGGGAAAAGAACATATGCAGAGCATATTTGAAAACATTATAAGGCATGCATAAAGTACAATATTAGTCAATTTTATATGCTCAGTTGCATGAAATCTGTGTGTTTAAAAAATATAATAATTTGCATTTCATGGCTTTTGATAACCTCAGGAGTGCACTTGAAATTCAGCACATGCCCACAGCACCTCCCAGCTCACCCCATTTTTAACTGAAGACCAATGGTTTCTATTAAGGGATCAGGCAGGGCCTCTGACAAGCCAGTCAATAACTATGTGAGGTTACTTCATTAATGCTATAATGGCTGATAGAGTGAGAGGCAAAAAACAGGTTCCTGACAGCAGCAAATGAAAATGATAGAGATTCCTGGAGCAATGCGCCTTTCCTTTGTCATTGTCTTTTGCTTCGCTTATTCAAAATGTGGCATTTATGTATTCAGTCTTGATGAATGTTGCAGGCTTTAAGTACTTTTTCCATCTCTAATGCAGTGCCAATTGCACATTGTTCTCTCTTTCTCTCTCTCTCTCTCTTCCCTTCTCCCTCTCTCTCTCTCTTTTCCTATAACCTCTGCTGTCAAGGCACTGCAGGCTGAAGGGTTGCAGGCACCAACTAAATAGCTTTTGTGCTATAAACGGTGAAGGTGATGGGACAATGCATCATGAGTGCTGGCTGGGTCATGGAGCAGAGAGGGTGGTAGGAGCTGGACCCTGCAGGTAAAATGCTGCGAGGCCCCCTGGCCCTGCCTCTCTCCTGCCTTGATTTGGAAGCCAGGCAGAACTCCCCAAGGAAAGTCAAGTCGTCTCTGTGAAGTTTGGACAGGGAGGCACTGGCAAAGAAAAGCTCTGTGCTGGTGCCTCTCAAAGGAAAGTGCATTAACAGGATTCTTCAGTTAACTGTGTCCAGAAGCCTGTGCAGGTCTGGCCAGACTGGCAGACATGATTGGATGGCATCTGGAGGCTGAAGGTTTTCTTTCAGTTTCTAAGTGCCTTGGTGGGCACAGGCTGCCTTCTGATCCTCCAGGGGCTCACACAGTCCGTTTGAACAGATAAGAAGGGATACGAGTTGACAGGTCTCTGGCATCAGTGAGAGGGGGTGGTGCAGATGTTTCCTTGATGCTGATGGGTGCCTCCTCTGAGGCAGGTTGTAATAAGGCAAAGACTAGATGTTCAGCGAAGCCAGAGTTGAGAACTTCTTAGGGCCTGTTGTGGTGTGGTTTAGGGGAGCAGGTGAGCCAGTTCACAGCAGCTCTTGCACCTCTGGTGGCATGAGAAAGGGAGTCATTTTGGAGGAGGAAATGTGATAAATCAGTTGAAAAGTACCTATTTTTAAATTTCATCAGCCTTCACCAGGGAACTGAGCAGCCTGTTGGGGTGCTTGGCCTCAGCTGGCAGAACATCAGAACAACATCGCCATGGTCAGAGACAGGGCAGGCAAGAAGGAAAAAATGCAACAGCCTCCATTCTCTATGGTTTCTCTCTGTACAACTTGGGTGGTGGGCCATAACCTCAAATTGCCACCATGTGTTTTAAGCACTGACTCAAATCCTTTGTGAAGGAGTCTGTACTCAAGTATAAACAAACAAAACCAACCAACCCACAATTAAATGCATAATTGTAGTCTGAATGCACAGGTGACGGTTTGGCTAGAAGCAGCTTAGCAGAGAGGACCAACCTTTATTCTTCTGTGGGCCCATCACAGAACGTGGGGATGCTCTCCCATCTTTGACTCCTGCAGACGGCCAAAGCAGAAGTTCTTGTCTAATTGAAGATGGAGCCAGTCTGAACCATGGTATTTTTTTCTGGGAAGGCTCTATTACTTTGTTAATTTCACTGTTCTCTTTTCATTGTTTTGTTTTTTTTTTTTTTTTTAAACTGGTCTTTACTAGTTATTTACATGTAGGTGTTATTCTTTCTTGTTAGTAAATGTTATGGGTGAATTGTGGCTCTACCCAAATTCAAATGTTAAAGTCCTGACCCCTAGTTCCTCTGAATGTGACTGCATGTGAAGACATGGTCCTTAAAGAGGTGATTAAGAAAAAATGAGGGGGGGGGGAGTCAAGATGGCGGAGAAGTAGCAGGCTGAGACGACATCAGGTAGCAAGAGATCAGCTAAATAGCTTATCTAACCATTGCGAACACCTACAAATCCAATGGGAAATCAAAGAGAAGAAGAGCAACAATTCTAGAAACAGAACATCGATCACTTTCTGAAAGGTAGGACCTGCAGAGAAGTGTACCGAAAGTAAAGAGAAGATAGACCGTGGCGGGAGGGGCTGGATCCCGGCAAGCGGCGGAGCAACGGAGCACAAAATCAGGACTTTTAAAAGTATGCTCCACAGAGGGACATCGCTCCAGAGGCTAAACCAGGGGGAAGCCCACGTGGGGTCAGCATAACCCCACGTCCTACGGGGTCACAGAAGGACCAGGGGTGTCTGAGTGTCGCAGAGCTTGCAGGTATTAGAGTGGGGAAGCCAGCTACAGCGACAAAGTCGAGGAGTGAGTTCTCAGCTCGGGGTTACCTTGAACCGGGCACAGGCTGGGTGAGCTCAGAGCACGGCCAGAGGCCATGGAGACAGAAGCGACTGTGCACTTTTTTCCAAGCACGACCAGAGGCCAGGGAGACGGGGGTGGTTGGGCGCTTTTCTCTGAGGGTGCACTAAGGAGCGGGACCCTGAGCTCTCGGCTCCTCCAGGCCAGAGATTGGGAGGCCGCCATCTTCATTCCCATCCTCTGGAACTCTACGGAAAGTGCTCAGGGAACAAAAGCTCCCAAAAGCAAACCAGAGTGGATTACTTAGCCTGGCCACTAGTAAGGGCAGTGCAATTCTGCCTGGGGCAAAGACGCTTGAGAATCACTACAACAGGCTCCTCCCCAAGAAGATCAATAAGAAACCAAGCCAAGACCAACTTCACTCACCAAGGAGAACAGTGGAATTCCAGAGGAGGAGAAAGCAAATCTTATCTGGGCAAAATGACAAGGTGGAAAAACTCACCACAAAAAAAAGAACAAGAGGCAGTACCGAAGGCTGGGGACCTAATCAATACAGACATTGGTAATATGACAGATCTTGAGTTCAGAATGAGGATTCTCAAGGTTCTGGCTGGGCTCGAAAAAGGCATAGAAGATATTAGAGAAACCCTCTCCAGAGAGATAAAAGCCCTTTCTGGAGAAATAAAAGAACTAAAATCTAACCAAGTTGAAATAAAAAAAGCTATTAATGAGGTGTAATAAAAATGGAAGCTCTTACTGCTAGGATAAATGAGGCAGAAGAAAGAATTAATGACATAAAAGACCAAAAGACAGAGAAAAAGAGCAAAAGAGAGCAAAAGAGAGACAAACAAATACTGGACCACGAGGAGAGAATTCTAGAGATAAGTGACACCATAAGACGACACATTAGAATAATTGGGATTCCAGAAGAAGAAGAAAGAGGGGAACAGAAGGTATATTGGAGAGAATTATTGTAGAGAATTTTCCTAATATGGCAAAGGGAACAAACATCAAAATCCAGGAGATACCAAGAACGCCCCTCAAAATCAATAAAAATAGGTCCACACCTTGTCACCTGATAGTAAAATTTACAAGTCTTAGCGACAAAAAGGAAATCCTGAAAGCAGCCTGGGAAAAGAAGTCAGTAACATACAAGGGTAAAAACATTAGATTGGCAGCAGACCTATCCAGAGACCTGGCAGGCCAGAAAGAACTGGCATGATATATTCAGAGCACTAAATGAGAAAAACATGCAGCCAAGAATACCATATCCAGCTAGGCTATCATTGAAAATAGAAGGAGAGATAAAAAGCTTCTAGGACAAACAAAAACTGAAAAAATTTGCAAACACCAAACCAGCTCTACAGGAAATATTGAAAGGGGTCCTCTAAGCAAAGAGAGACCCTAAAAGTAGTAGATCAGAAAGAAACAGAGACAATATACAGTAACAGTTACCTTACAGACAATACAATGGCCCTAAATTCATATCTCTCAATAGTTACTGTGAATGTTAATGGGCTAAATGCCCCTGTCAAAAGACACAGGGTATCAGAATGGATAAAAAAACAAAACCCATCAATATGCTGCCTACAAGAAACTCATTTTAGACCTGAAGACACGTCCAGATTTAAAGTGAGGGGGTGGAAAACAATGTACCATGCTAAAGGACATCAGAAGAAAGCTGGGGTGGCAATCCTTATATCAGATCAATTAGATTTTAAGCCAAAGACTATTATAAGAGATGAGGAAGGATACTATATCCAACTCAAAGGGTCTGTCCAACAAGAAGACCTAACAATTTTAAATATCTATGCCCCTAACATGGGAGCTCCCAACTATATAAACCAATTAATAGCAAAATCAAAGAAATACATCAACAATAATACAATAATAGGAGGGGACTTTAACACTCCCCTCACTGAAATGGACAGATCATCCAAGGAAAAGATCAACAAGGAAATAAAGGCATTAAATGATACACTGGACCAGATGGTCATCACAGATATATTCAGAACATTCCATCCCAAAGCAACAGCATATAGATTCTTCTCTAGTGCACATGGAACATTCTCCAGAATAGATCACATCCTGGGACAAAATCAGGTCTCAACTGGTATCAAAAGATTGGGATCATTCCTTGCATATTGTCAGACCACAATGCTCTGAAGCTAGAACTCAATCACAAGAGGAATTTGGAAAGAACCCAAATACATGGAGACTTAACATCATCCTTCTAAAAAATGAATGGGTCAACCAGGAAGTTAAAGAAGAATTTAAAAAAATTCATGGAAACATGATGATGAAAACACAACAGTTCAAAATCTGTGGGACACAACAAAGGCAGTCCTGAGAGGAAAATATATAGTGGTACAAACCTTTCTCAAGAAACAAGAAAGGTCTCAAATACACAACCTAACTCTACACTTAAAGGAGTTGGAGAAAGAACAACAAAGAAAGCCTAAACCCAGCAGTAGAAGAGAAATCATAAAGACCAGAGCAGAAATCAATGAAATAGAAACTAAAAAAACAATAGAACAAATCAATGAAACTAGGAGCTGGTTCTTTGAAAGAATTAATAAGATTGACAAACCCCTGGCCAGACTTATCAAAAAGAAAAGAGAAAGGACCCAAATAAATAAAATCATGAATGAAAGAGGAGAGATCACAACCAACACCAAAGAAATGCAAACAAATTATAGGAACATACTATGAGCAACTCTGCGCCAACAAATTTGACCATCTGGATGAAATGGATACATTTCTAGAGACATATAAACTACCACAACTGAACCAGGAAGAAATAGAAAACCTGGACAGATCCATAACCAGTAAGGAGATTGAAACAGTCATCAAAAATCTCCAAAGAAACAAAAGTCCAGGGCCAGACAGCTTCCCAGGGGAATTCTACCAAACATTTAAAGAAGAATTAATTCCTATTCTCCTAAAACTGTTCCAAAAAATAGAAATGGAAGGAAAACTTCCAAACTCATTTTATGAGGCCAGCATCACCTTGATCCCCAAACCAGACAAGGATCCCATCAAAAAAGAGAATTATAGACCAATGAACACAGATGCGAAAATTCTCACCAAAATACTGGACAATAGGATCCAACAGTGCATTAAAAGGATTATTCACCACGACCAAGTGGGATTTATTCCAGGGCTGCAAAGTTGGTACAACATCTGCAAATCAATCAATGTGATACAATACATTAATAAAAGAAATAATAAGAGCCATATGATACTCTCAATAGATACTGAAAAAGCATTTGACAAAGTGCAACATCCCTTCCTGATTAAAACTCTTCAAAGTGTAGGGATAGAGGACACATACGTCAATATTATCAAAGCCATTTATGAAAAACCCACCGCAAATATCATTCTCAATGGAGAAAAACTGAAAGCTTTTCCGCTAAGGTCAGGAACATGGCAAGGATGTCCGTTATCACCACTGCTGTTCAACATAGTACTAGAAGTCCTAGCCTCAGCAATCAGACAACAAATATAAATTAAAGGCAGCCAAATCGGCAAAGAAGAAGTCAAACTATCACTCTTTGCAGATGATATGATACTATATGTGGAAAACGCAAAAGACTCCACTCCAAAACTGCTAGAACTTGTACAGGAATTAAGTAAAGTGTAAGGATATAAAGTCAATGCACAGAAGTCAGTTGCATTTCTTTACACTAACAAGAAGACAGAAGAAAGAGAAATTAAGGAGTCAGTCCCATTTACAATTGCACCCAAAACCATAAAATACCTAGGAATAAACCTAAATATAGAGGCAAAGAATATATACTCATAAAACTATAAAGTACTCATGAAAGAAATTGAGGAAGACACAAAGAAATGGAAAAATGTTCCATGCTCCTGGATTGGAAGAACAAATATTGTGAAAATGTCTATTCTACCTAAAGCAATCTACACATTTAATGCAATCCCTATATCCCTGGGGATAAAAATACATTATATGTTTATTAAAAAATATACATATACATATACATATATATATATACACATATATATATATATATATGAATGACACTTTGGGTGGGCTCTTGTCCAGTATGAGAGGTCTTCTTCTAAGAAAAGGAAATTAGGATCCAGACAGGTACAGACTGGGTCATAGGAAGACATAAAGAGAAAATGGCCATCTACAAGTTAAGGAGGGGGCCTGAGAAGAAACCAACCTTCATGACAACTTAATCTCAGATTTTCAGCCTCCAGAATTGTGAGAAAATAAAGCTGTGTTGTTTAAGCCACCTATCCTCCAGTGTATGTCCCCAGTGATCAGCATTTTAATGAAATGAGGTCATTCTCTGCATCCCTGTTTTTGTAGAATTCAATTGTACATTTTAAAAAGTTCACACTCAAAAATGTCTCATCTTGTTGTGATGTTCTGTAACCTTCTTTATCCTGCTTTGGATCATAGTTTTAACATGTTTTGATCAATGTAGAAATAATTTATTTGAATTGCTATATAGTAATCCTATATATAAATGTACTACCATTCATTTATCCTTTACCCTATTAAAGGAATATAAAATATTTCTGCTTTATTTTTATGATCATGAACAGTGCCTCCATGAACAGTTTTATGTGTGTTTTCTGGAGTATGGGATGAGAGTTCTTTAGGCCATATTCCCAGGATAGGAATTAATTGGATCATAGAATATAGATATAGATATAATTTTTTCCAATGTAACTATTATCAAATTGTTTGCCTAAATAGTTATATCCACTTCTCCCCCCAGCAGTAGAATATGAATTTTCCTATTTTTCCATAATCTTACCAATACTTAATATTGTTCAAATTTGTAATGTTCTCCCAGTCTGATGGAGGTGAATGGTGTTGTATGGTTGTTGAGAGTGTCTTCTTAACAACCACAGTTGCAATGGCCAGTGTTTATTGAGCCCTTATCAAGTTCATAGTTCTGTACTATTTGTTTTACATCTTATTTAATCTTTATAATAGTCATACAAAGTTGGCATAGTTACTATCACCTGTATTTTACAGATAAGGAAATTGAAGTTTAGAAAGATTAAATAACTGGCTTAAGGCTAGACCACTAGCAAGTGATTAAACAAGGATTAGAATGTATTAGAATGATCCCAAAGCTTGTTGCATTAGTTTGGGTTTCCTCAAAAGCAGACCATGAGATAAGGGACTTGGGTGCAGGTAGTTTATTTGGGAGTTGATCCCAGGAAGCACACATGAGGTTATGGGGAGAGTTGGACAAGGTTATAGGAGTCAGTACTGGGTATATTGATGAGCAGATATCCACTGTGGGGAGTTGGGGATCCATCTTTCTGGGGCTCCTCTGAGGGTTGGTGCCGTAGAATTATCTCATCTAGTTATGGGGAACCTAGGGTTGTTCATCCTCTGACTCCTATTCCTCATTGGTTGGCTTTCAGGCTGCTCTGCATGAGTACTGACCAAGCTCCCCCCAGCCAGAGAAGAAGAGATATGTTGGTCCCTGAGAATATCCACCAGCCAAAGGGAGCATGGATGTGGGCAAACATATGGGGATTGGCATCAATGCCCATCCAGCTCAAGCTGTCGCCCTCTCTGCCAAAGCAGGAGAAATCTCCACACTGGCTTCTCCCTCTCATGAGCCGGGAGAAGCAACTGCATTTTAATCTCTCCACTGTGGGGTTGATTGATAACTGATAAGACTTTTCCTATAGACATTGGTCCATAACATTGCACTTCCCAAAACTGTCTGATTTGCTATGTGAAGGGTTTTTTGGCTCACATTTATTCTTTCTTGTTTTTTTTTTTTTTTTAAATTACTTTGTGTGTGAAAACAAGGCTTATCACATACTTTTGATAAAGTGGGGGAAAACGTCAATTTTTTCACTACTTTCTTATGAAATATATCGTATAAAACTCATCTCTAATTTTTTAAAAAGATTTTATTTATTTATTTGACAGAGATCACAAGTAAGCAGAGAGGCAGACAGAGAGAGAGAGGAGGAAGCAGACTCCTTGCTGAGCAGAGAGCCTGATGTGGGGCTCAATTCCAGGACCCCAGGATCATGATCTGAGCTGAAGGCAGAGACTTTAACCCACTGAGCCACCCAGGCACCCCCTCATCTCTAATTTTGAACCGGTTTCTGTATATATAAAGATATATTTTTTACTCTAAGAAAAGCTTCAGTGGGCTCATGGATATAAAACTGGCCCATAGATAAAAATGTTACCAGAAATCAGATCAGAAATAATAAAAACAATGCAATGTATTTGAAAGAATTAAAAATAGTCACTTAGATTTGTCTAGTACTTTGGGTTTTCAAAACATTTTCAATTATTTCACCAGAGCTGCCTAACAAGAAAATAATGTTTGCTAGAACCTCATTATTCCCTTTCATAGATGTAAAAACAAAGGCTCAGAATGGCGGGGGGTGGGGGGGTTACCCAGTGGATTGGTTAAACTTGGGCTCTGGACTCCTAAAACCCAATCCTGTGCTTGGTCAGCTTGTCAGAGTTTTAAAATAGATAATAGATAATAGAGTTTTTAAATAAATGTTTTTAAATAAATATCTATAGAGAGAGTCTGCATCAAAATTGCTGACTTTACTTTTTATTTTATTTATTTTTTATTTTATTTTTTGAGAGAGAGAGAGAGAACGAACAAGTCAGGGGGAGCAGTAAAGGGAGAGGGAGAGAGAGAATCTGAAGCAGGTTCCACACCCAATGCAGAGCCCACTGTAGGGCTCAGTCTCACAACCCTGAGATCATGACCTGAGCCAAAATCAAGAGCTGGACACTACACTGAGTGAAATAAGTCAAGCGGAGAGAGTCAAGTATCATACAGTTTCACTTATTTGTGGAGCATAACAAATAGCATGGAGGACAAGGGGAGATGGAGAGGAGAAGGGAGTTGAGGGAAATTGGAAGGGGAGGTGAACCATGAGAAACTATGGACTCTGAAAAACAATCTGAGGGTTTTGAAGGGGCGGGGGTGGAAGGTTGGGAGAACCAGGTGGTGGGTATTAGAGAGGGCACGGATTGCATGGAGCACTGGGTGCGGTGCAAAAATAATGAATACTGTTACCCTGAAAAAAATAAATTAATTAAGAAAAAAAAGAAAAGAGTTGGACACTTTAGTGACTGAAACACCCAGGCGCCCCCAAGGATTTCCTTTTTAAATTGTCTGGGCCTTACCTCAGGGGACAGGCATCTGATAAAATCACCTGTGTACCCATATGCAAAGGTGCAAGGCATTTTGATGGAAAAGTGTTGACATTTGTATGTCACGATGATCATGATATTCTTACCAGCCCTGGAGGTGATTGAGGGGTATGCAAGCCACCATGCTCAGGCAGTGTCTTCACACAACTAGACAGCCCTGCTTTTTACAGAAGAATGTTTTTGTGCCCACACATAGTGGTCATCATTGTGTCGATGTGAAGAAGCCAGAATTGTTCTAGGAAAAAGAACATATTTGTGGTCATCCTTTCCTTGCCAATGATCTCTTTAAACAAAACAGATTTACCCCCAGACATACAGACAGGCTGATTCATGCAATCTGGATAATCTTCTACTACTTTTTTCCCCCTCTCTCTCTTTAAAAAATTAACAAATGAATCCCAACAGCATGTCTACAATATAAAGAATGACTTATTGTGGCATTGACGAAGTGTCACTTAAGCGAGTTTTAAACACTTCCTGTAAATCTTCTAATGTTTTAAGAGGCCAAACTCTTCCATTTTATTTTCTCTGCCTATCAAAACTGTACCGTGGTTAACATGTTCTCTAAAACCTTTTGGGGCAGCCTGAACTGATTGCTGCACCATCAAAATGAACCAGAGATGAAATACTCATAGTCCTCCCTTCATTTCCAGGATTATTGCCAGAGGCCATGGCAGTGGTCCAATTGAAAGATGATAAGAGTTTAGACATTAATGTGGCAGCAGGGGTGGTCAAAAGGAATTCAATTCTGTATATATTTTGGAAGTAGAGCCAACAGGATTTCCTGATGGATCAAGTGTTAAGTATAAAATAAAGAAGGGGTCATCCTTGGATCCCAGGTTTTCTCCCTGAGCCCCTAGAATGATGAAGCTGCAATAAATTGAGATGGAGGAGATCGCGGAATATGCAGATTTTGTTAGACCAGTCTGGGACATGTGTATTTGAAACAGCCATTCTCAGCATCCAAGTGTAGGTGTCTGATGAACTTTTAGATACCTGAGTCTGGACTTTGGGAAATAAGTCTGGACTGAAGATATGAGTTTGGGAGTCATCAGCATATAATTCAAATTTAAAGCTTTAGAACTACAACTCACTGAGAGAGTGAGTGATAGATTTGAGAAGAGGAACAAGACCAAACACTGGGGCACTTGATATGGGGTAAGAAGAGGAAGAAGAATTAGCCAGGTGGACTAGGAAGGAATAGTGAGATGTGTGATTATCTTCAATGTCAAGGAGATGATGGATATTGAGGCAAGAAAGGATGGCCGTGTCAAACTCCTGTCAGGGCTGCTGATAATTGAACACTGGATTGAGTAACATGGAAGTTATTGGTGAGCTTTCTAAGGGTTGTCTTTTCCGTGGAAGAGAGAGACAAAGGCCAGTTTGAGATGTGCTGAAGAGATGAGGGAGGAGAGGAGCTGGTACCTGTGTTAACTTGGTTCCTCTTGAACATCTCGCCTGCACCGTTACCTCTAGAGGATGGCCCTCTGTTAAATGCTAGTCTGGCATGGTTGACACGTGGTCCTAGAGCACGAATTTAACCAGTTGGCTAGAATGCCAACGACTTGCAGGGGACTCAAAGGGCCAGTTTTCCCCAGCCTGGTAACTCATAGCCATCATTAAGAAGTGCTTTCCTCTGTTTGTGGGGAAGATGATTATAATTGGTCCCAAAATAGCCTGTTCGGCACCCAGCACAGTGCCTCATACATAGTAAGTACTTAATAGCTTTTTTGTGGTCTGAATGGATTTGTAAGAGAATGAATGTGCTTGGGTATATTTGGAGCAAATTATCTATGTTTGGTCAATTTTCTTTTTCAAATAAAAGATCTACAAACGATTGCTAGCAAAAATAAATAAATAAAGCTGAGGGGTAGGGGGGGACCTGTGTTGAGACAAACACATTGTGTCCTAAAAGATCTATTCTGTCATGCCAGCAGTCTCATTGGCTGTGATTTGTATATTAAGAAGATTTTAATTGCTCAGGTAAGTGCCTGCACCTGCTAAGACATTGTGTATTAGAGCACTTTATTCTAATCTTTTACAATACAGGGCACACTTCACCCATAAAATTATTCTCTGCACAATTATCACTCCGTTTTGCTGAGGTAGAAAGTGCAACTTAACACTTTGGGTTTCACTCATTATTATTAAAATCATGGAAATTAGGATCATTGGGCAAAGCTTGTGCAGTTAACTGCTGAATTGCCCCTGTCCTCTCTGTTCCTCTTTTGCTTGCACCAATGAACAGGACTGGAGTGAGTTTTTACATTATCTGCAAGCAGGGCGGAGGCCAGATTGTTTTCCTCACAAAAAATTTGCAAACTCCAAGCAGAGCTTTTCTGCTGAAGCTCAAGGAACATATAAACTAGCTGGTTTCCTTCTTTCTTCTTAAAATAGTATTTTTTTTCTGATTATAAAGGAATTCCAAAAAGAAAATTAAAAATAATTACTTCCAGAAAGTAGTGGAAAATTTAGAAAATACAGGGAAAACCAAAAAATATTCATAATCAATTGTTCTTCGTGTGTTTTTGGTCTACTTTCTTCCAGTTTATATGTAAATAAAGAGAATGCGTGAAGCACAAACCCATGACATAGAACCACACATTTTCAGATTGGAATATAAGCAAAAGACTGGTTACATTTTTATTTCCCTAAGATAAACTATGGCAGGGGTTAGCGAACTACAGCTTGCAGGCCATATTCTTCCTATTATTATACATAAAGTTTTATTGGAACACAGCCATACCCCTTTGCTTATGTATTGTCTATGGCGGTGTTCATGGTACAACAGTGAGTGGAGGTGAATAGTTGCAGTAGAAGCCATACGGCCCACAATGTCTAAAAATGTGTACTGTTGGCCTCTTACAGAAGCAGTCCTGTTGACCCTGAATTAGTTTTGCCACATATCTTGCTCTGACAACCAGGTGCCTTGTTGCTAACGTGGTTAACAATGTCATCTCAGTGATTGCATTATTAATTATCTGGTGGTCTGCACTTACATGCTGTGTCTTAGTTGTGGTCTGGTTTGACCCAGCTCATCTATATTACATACCTACTTTAGAGTGATGTCTCCTTTCTTACCCGTTTTTACCCCACTTTCCTGAGGTTTGCAGCTCCCTATGTTCCCAACAGTGGTAATCTACGGAAGATACCAGAACCTGTCTTCTCTTTTATCTAGAACACCAGTTATCATACTGCAGTGTGCCTTAATATGCACCCCAACAGATTCTGAGTCAGTAGGTCTGGGAAGGGGCCTGGGATCTGCATCCCTTGGTGATTCTAATGTAGGTTGCTTATGCAACCTCATTTTGTAAGGATTTCCCTAGACCTTCTCTTCTTCCCACCTGCTCTACTAAACTTATTACTAGCTCTCCCTTCCAACTCTACTTAGGGCTTTGATCTTGGCTAGGAATTGAAAAGTCCATTGTGAGTTAGAAGGTCCACAGGTAGTCTCTGAGGAGTGTGCTTTCATTCCATGAGACCTTCCAGGAAACAAAAACTTAACCTGTAGTAGTGGTTCTTCTGCAAATCGTGAATCAGTAGCATGTCAGTGTAGGAGAAGTTTTGATAAATGAGTCTTTAGGTCTTCTGTACTTGGACCAGCTCAGTTGAACACTGACCGTTTAATAGGCACTATATAAGTTGAGGAGATATCCTAGTTACTAAGCAAACAAAACCAAGCAGTGGGTGGATACATAAGGCAACTCTTCATTGGTCAGGAGTCATTCATACTCATCTTGGTTTCTGTGGTTCCTATTTTCTTTCATTTCATCTGTTAGCTTTTATTTATCAACATTGACAGCTTCTGAAACCTCTTTGGACACAATACAGACTTCCTGTCAGTGTGAACTTTGACTTGTAGTTATAACAGCATTTGTTAGGTTACTTGTGGGGTAAATTTTTATCAAAACACTAATAAGTTTCTTGTTTGAGAGTTCTATCTCTGCATGGACTGCAACTGTTCAGTGAAATGGTTTCTTCTCTAACTCACGAACATGTCTTTAACAGCTTTTCTAGATGTGTAAGGACTACAAGCCATCGGGTTAACGTGTCATTTTCTCTGTTGCCCTGTCTTTAGTCAGCACAGCCCTAGAAAACAGTCATTTGAACAATTACTATTGAGACAGAGCCTGAATGTACCCCGTATTGTTTTTGATATAATGGGGGAATACGGAAGTGCTATAAAGTGTAGTTTCTGTCCTTAAATTGCTTATAATATGATTAAAGAGAAATATAATTAAGTGACATACAATCGGGGCACAGTCTAGGTCAGTAGAGTTAGACCCTTGGTGTCCAGTGTTTTAACATTGATTCATTCAGTCAATAATTATTTATTGGTTGCCTACTCCACATTGGTACCATACTGGTAGTGAACAAGAGAGACAAAAACCTTTGCCCTGAGGGAGCTTATTCTAGAAATCAGACAATAAACAATAGTATGTGAGTCATAAATATTAAGGAGAGCACCAATAAAACCGAAAACGAGTGTTAGAGCCTGTGTGTTTAGAGATTGAGGAAGAGATAGTGGTTTAGATTACTTTTTGCAAATTATCCAAAGTCTCAAAAATTTGGATCTCGTGAGTGTTGAGACCCTTGCTTAAGTCCTAGCCTCTGAGTCCCCACATCTAGAATCTCAAGGTTGCTGTGTTGCTCTGGAATACTCTTTGAGTGGGCAGAAATTCTAATCAAGTGATAAAATCCTTATTTCTTTACAAAACATAGTCTTATTTCTTTACAAAAAAACACAAAACATAGAGAAGGTACAATTCAATGACATGAAGATGTTAGGGAATTTATGAAAGTCTGAGTATGTATCTCAGCCTCTGGGGGAAGTGTCTGGAGGCTTTTTTGGCCAGATTTTTGCATGTTTTGTTCCTTATCTTTCTGATCTCAGTTCCTAAGGGAGGTCTACCCTGCCCACCCATCTAATAATTCCCCACCCCACCCCCACATTACTTTGTTTCACTTTTTTTTTCATAGCACTTACCACTAATTGATATTTATTTATCTACCTGATAATTGCCATCTTCCCTACTACAAAGAAAGCCCCAAGAAAGTGGGAAGCTTGTTTGTTCTGGGCCCTGGCATATAGTAAGTTTTCAAAACATATTTGTTGAATGAAGGAAGACTGTCAAGGCCTAGTTAGCTATGTCCAGCCATACTCAAGACAGAGAGAAAAGTCTTTCCAACCACTTACCATTAAAAAAGTTGTCTCAATCTAATTTAAGGTTCTAGTCTACTTTTATAAAAAAGAATAAGCAACTTATTTTATTTGCAGTAATTCTCCAATTTGGAACAATCCAAAATAGAGCAGTTCTTATTGGTGAAATTTTCAAATTATCTAGTTGGTTTCCAGATAGATATATATATTTTTATTTTGTGAGCACAGTGTAGAAAAAGCTGAAATTATGGCAAAATTCCTTTCTCCTAAAAAGTAATATGTTTGCATCTTTTTTATTTAATAAATCTGTAAAATGCATTTACCTTGCCTATGATGTCTCCCTTCAAATAACGTAATTTTATGTATATCATTTGAAACAATTTTTTCTATATTATGAATTAATTCAAGCAAATGGAAAACTATACAGAATAATATAATAAGCATCCATGTGCTCACCAACCAGCTTTGTCAAATTTTGCTTTATGTATTTATTTTAAATAAATAAAAATTCCAAACACATTTCGAACCCCCTATATAATTGTCCCTTTTCCTATTCCATTTTCTCCTTCCCAGAGGTCTTAATTATCTTGATTTGATTTTAAACCTCTCCATGCTTGTTTTTATAATTTTATACATATATATGATTCCATAAACTGGATAGGGTTGTGTGTATTATTACATAATTATCATACTATATGTATCATTCTGCAACATGTGTTTTTTTTTTAAGATTTTATTTGAGAGGAAGCGTGTGCGTGCACATGAGTTGGGGGGAAGGGCAGAAGGAGAGAGGGAAGCAGACTCCCCACTGAGCAGAGAGCCCAACTTGGGGTTTGATCCCAGGACATGGAGATCCCAGGAGATCATGACCTGAGCTGAAGACAGATGCTTAACTGTCTGAGCCACCCAGGTGCCCCACAACTTAGGGTTTTTTTTTACTCAATGTGGCTATTTAGCATTTATTCATTTTGAAATATACAGCTAAGGCTTATCATAGGCTATATATTTTCCAATTTATTTCCACCTGTAGTATGTGAAAGTTGTCAAGAATTCACATTCTTACTGATGCTTGGTATTACTGGATTTTATTTTAATCTTTGGCCTTTTGATGATAAAATTTTATTTGTTTATTATTTTACCATGTTTATCTCTAATTAATAGTACAGTAAGAACATTCATAAAAGCTCTCTGAACTCTGACTTCCAAAAATTATTGGTTACTTGAGTTATAAAAACCACTATCCATTCTGTGGTTTATAGTTTTCATTCTTTATGACATATTGTGCCACACAGAAATATTTCATTTTAATTTAGTATTTAAGTTTCAGTTCTTTATAATTTATATATATTATATCTTGTTTAACAAATTATTCCTTACCCTGAGACCATGAAGACTTTATCTTATGTGTTCTTTTAAAAGCTATAACATTTTGATTTATACATTAAAACTTTCAATATACATGGCTGTATATTCACATATGATATTAAGCTGGGGTCTAATTTTCTTTGTTCCCAGGCAGTTAAATAATTTTCCTACCACCTATTGACTATCTCACTCTCTCCCTATTGATATGTAATGGCACCTCTGTCCTATATCAATTTACCATAATTGTTTTGTTCCATTTCTGATCTCTTAATTTGGTTTTCTGTGTTTTTGTGCATCTGTGAACCAAAGCCACAACTCTCAGTTATTAGATTGATTGTGGAATATGGCACGGGATGTGTACAGGTCTGGCATCTGTTTTTCAACCTTGTCTCCACTGTATTTTCTTGTTTGACCATGTGCATGCTATTTGGCTTCTCTGTGCCTCAGTTTCTTCTTCTATAAAGTGAAATAAGCAATGGTAACTATCCAACAGTTATTATGGCAGTAAGTTAGCATATGTTTATAAAATCCTTCAAACAGTATCTGATACATAAAAGCAATCAAAAAGTAATTGTGTTACCACTAATACTACATTAAAATAAGCCTTAATAAAATAAAATAAGCCTTGATGTTTTGATACTTGTTCTTTTTCCTCAAAAATTGTCTTAATTATTGTCTTTTATTTGCTTTTGCATATAAATTTTGGGGTCAACTTATCATGTTCCAAAAAGTAACTTATTAGGAATTTAGCTGCAGCTATATTTGCTTTTTGGATTAATTTGTGAAAAAAATGGCATTTTATGTTATTGAGCCTGTCCATTTATGAACATAGTACATATTGTCTTTTAATTAATATCCTGTTTTCCAGTACAGTTAAGTAATATTTTCCTTGACAATCTTGCATATCTCTTGTTAGATTTAGTGATATCTTATGAAATTTGTATTTCCTAAGTTTCTGGTATATAAAAACTATATTTCTGATTATATAGATTTTCTGATGTTAAAATATTTGCTTATCCATGTTTATAGTGATGTGATTTTTTTTTTTTTTACTTTGCTGGCTTCAGTTTGTTAATATTTTATCATGTTTATGTCAATGACGCCACCCAGGCATCCCTATATAAATATAAATTTAAAACAGATACTTATTCTTAATGAATTTTTCTTTTATTATTATGCAGTGACTTTTTAAAATTACTGGTTATGTGTCTCACAAACTTAGTCTGATATTAAAACACCCCATATCATATATCTTTTGTATACTATTTCTTGGTATGTCTTTTTTAAAAATCCCATTATTTTTATTCTTTTTTTATGTTTTTAGAATGGTCTTTAGTAAACAGCATATAGCCGGATTTTTTAGATCTAGTTTAAGAATGTTTAAATGTAAATGGTGAGTCTTATCTGTTACATTTACTGAGATTATTGATATACTTTTTTTTTCCATCTTATTTATCATACTTTCTTATTTTTTAAAAAGCTTTCGTGCCTTACATGGCTTTGGTCAAGTAGTCCCCTTTCTCCCATATTTCATCTCTATTAGTTAAAGAGTTATACATTAAATTTTCATTCTTTTTGCAGCTACTTTTAAATTTTATCAATGGTAACTTTTATTTAACTAACTTTAAAGTTAATATTTTTCTTCTCCTAAAAAATAAAAAGATCTAAGCCTTTTGGAGATCTGGTCAAGCCCCTTATCTTATATATTATGTCTTAACTTTAGTTCTACCTTGTTTTTATAGCATTCCATTTAATCAGTTTTATAAATATTGATTTATATGGTCAATGCTTATTGATTACTCATATTTTCTTTCTCATGTTTTTTGTACTGTATACCTTAATTCTGTGTTCAGTTCCTTCTTCTTGATGAATATTCTTTAGTAATTCTCTCTGCATGCCTTCTTTACCTTCCTGAAATTGATTTATTTTGGCCCTACTGTAGAATGATAGTTTAATTGGGTATTGAATTATGACTTGATAATTTTCTCTATTAGCACTTTGAAATTACTATTCAATTATTTCAGGCTTTTTTGACCTGGAGAAATCTTTGACACTATATCCAGTAAGAGGTGGTCTATGTCCCTTCCCTTTGAATATTCATAGTTACTGTGACTGTTCAATCAATAGAATATGGTGGAAGTGATACCATTCCAATTTGTGGGCTGTGACCTTGAAAGATCAGCAGTTCCCATGTCTTTCCTTTTGGAATTCTCATTCCCAGGGAATCCAGCTTCCATTTAAAAATTTGTTTACCCCAGTACTATCAGGGTACAAGGAAGCCTGTGTGAATCACTTAGAAAGACTACAGAGAACCAGTCATCTCAGACCTTGGGACAAACATGGAAGTGAAAAAGTTATCTGGACATTTGTAATTCCCTGCCAATGAGAGGTAGAGTAGATCACGGCCACAGACATATGGCCCTATTTCACATTTTCCCACAGTCTTCTCCAGCTCCTCCAGACATCTTGGATGCGGCCTAGGTCACTGTGGAGTAAGATCCAGCCATCCATACTATGTTCTGCTCACCTTCCTGACCCATAAAATCAGGGCTTAACAGAATGGCTGTTGTTTTACATAACTAAGTTTGAGGTGGATAGTAATAACATAATAGTTATCTGGAATAATACCATTTTCCATTTGTAATACTTAGATCATACTGGGAAATTACAAATTTATTAGTATGAATATTTGTTTGATATTTATCTTACCCCAAATAGTAGGTTTTATGAAAGTAAAAACAAAACTTAATTTGTTTTATGCTTTATTCTCAAGGTCTAGCCCATATAGGTACCCGGGCATATTTGGTGAATGAATAAATATTTTGAAAAGTTTCTACTGCTCAATTTTTATACTAATTGTTGCTTTATTATAAATGTTTAAAAAATTATTTTTACAGTGTTGTTTACCTCGCTTCTATGATTCACTAAGGTAATCAATTAAAATAATAGGTGAAAAAAAACTCCAAAAGTTTCATTTAATCTGCAGATGCATGATCTGGTTCTTTTTATGTTTTTAAGACTTCTGTGCTGGTGATTTTCCTGGCCATAGAGGCTGGAAATAGTCAATGACCCAAAAAAGCTAGATTGAGTAGATAGAGTGCACATTGAAAAGTTTAGGGTTTAAATTTAAAGATTACTTAATCACTTCTATTTTAAAATCTGGGAAACATCAGAATGTTTTCCCCAAATGGGCCCTGGCTTCATTGTGTGTGAGTGACGATGCGGCTACTTCATGGTTTCCTGACATCTGTTGCTCTATGTCTTCATGGACAGCTGCTGAAAGTCTGATCTGTTTATTCTCTTTGTCACTTGGTTATTTTTGCTTTTACCCTCCAAAGATAAATAATTCCTTTGTAATGAGAGTCTCTGGAAATAGAATTTGGGGAAAACAACTATTTGTTTTCTCAGACCCCACCATGTCCTAGAAATTAAAACCAGTTTATACAGATCCATGAAATATATAATAAAAAGATAAATTTTGTAAGATGGAGAAAGAAGGAAAAGAAGGAAGTGAAAGAAGGAAAATAAAGAAAATGAAAACGGTTCCGGTATAAGGTTCAGAAAACTCAAACCATAATGACTTTCTTTCTGGCTTCTTGTGGGCCATTTGTCCCTACACATCACTGGGAAGGGGAAATTGGTCAGTTACATGGTTCAGAGTGTCCATAATATGAATGTAAGCCGATTGTTTAGATGTACACTTGTTCTTAGTTCCCATACCACGCAATAATTTCTCCCAGGTTCCTCATAAAGGGGACCAGGAGGAACAAAACTGTTCCAGCCGAACTGTACTTTAGACTAAGACAGCGTTTAGGAGAGGCTGTAAGAAAGTGAGGAATTCAGAAGAGAATAGGTTGCATTCATATTTGTCTTCCTAGTTGTCAGCAGTGCCAGCAAATAGTAGATACTCATTAAATCTTCCTTACCTGTATGTAAACAAGAAAAGGGAAACAATCTGTGACTTCTTAATCATCTTGAACAAAGTTCTTGGGAAGAAAAATCATTGTTCCAAGGACCTGATGTGCAACCAGGCACCTCTTCTAACCCCTGTCTTGAGGGGAGTGGTGGGTACCACAGAGCGCTGGGCAAATACTAATTGCTCAGAACTGAGAGGATGCTGTGGGTTTAGAGGCCTCAGAGGAGATGTCTGTGTCACTTCTGAGGTCATCATTGCAGTCTGAGATCTTGGGAGGCAAACAGTAACAGCCATTGCTGTGAACCTTTATCCCCTCCCCGCATCGCAGGGCAGCTGATGGGTTCTTTTACTTTATGCCCTTCAGTCCTCCTACTCCCTCAGCCTGAGTTCTTTTTAATTAACAACATCTGACCAGGTTTCTCCCATTTCTTTATTTTCTGGACTAAATCTTAAATCTTAAAATATCTGCTGATATATCTGCTTAATATCTGCAATATTAAGCGCTGCTTTTCCTAGCCATAGTTTTCTTCTCTTTACCAACCTTTATGTCCATCAAACAATAATCATACTGTGGCCTGAAAGACACAGTGTCATTGTGTGGGTTAAAGTCAGAGTGTAAAAGGGGAGTGCATAACAATGAGACTATAGTATTCTTTGCTGTGTTGCAACTGTCCACCTAGGTTATGTGAGAAGACCCAGAGGTAAAGCCAAGTCACAAAAAATGGGTTATTTTATTTCCACACTTCTCCACCCTCGGAAGCATATTGCTTCAATTAGAACAATGCTACACATTTTGTGTTGGTAAAGAATGAGACAGTCTTTCCCTTTATTTTCTTTGGTCAACATTTCTTTACTTGGAAAAGCAGTCTCTGTGTGAAAAAGCAGGAAACAAAGCCCCGTCCTCCGGACTTTACTTTTACCCTTGCCAGTGAAACACCAAAATATTGCAGTGGGCGAGGTTCCCATGATGGCATTTTCTACCTTTTCCAATCCAGCCATTTGGCCATCCAAATGGGGACTCTTGTAGATTTTCTTCTCGCCTTTTTTAAAACAAACAAACAAACAAACAAAAAAACCAACAAGAAAACAAACAAACAAACAAAAAAACCCCAAAATCTCAAAGTTCAATTTTGTTAAGGGCTGGTTAACATTTCCCTGCCAAAAGAGAATACCTGTACAATAAAGAAGAGAAAAAGAGAACTAGGGAGTGTAAGCATTTGCTGTTGCTTCACGGACTGGGCTGTGTAGCAGCCCAGTGAAGTCCAACAAGTCCACTTGGGGTTATCAGAAGGGAAGCCCTGCTTGGTGGTCCTCCAGTGGGAAGAGTGTTATGGGGGGCCCCATACCAGGCTGTGTTCTTCAGAGAAATTCACGGTTTCCAAGGCGTCATGGGGACAGACCCACAACACACATGCAGCCCTTGTCCAGTAGCATCTACTGGCAGCTGAAACACTTCCATCTGGCAAGCTCTGAAAGTGAAATTTGATGTCCTTTCACATATATGTGGGTACCAGGCTGTAGGGCAGGGAATAGCTTAGAGGAGGAGGCAGGATGCGACATACATTCTATTTGGCTTTCTGAGCAAGCTGCCTCCACCTTGGCTGTCTTATGTGCACAGAGGGAAGGTCGAGGAGCTAGGGCAGCTGGCTCTTTTCTAGAGCCAGCTCTGACCAGGTAGCCTCTGCCTGGCTTTGGTGTTTGGTGAATTTTATACTGGTTTATGGAACTCCCGAACCTGGAGAGAATCAAAAGAGTGAGAGTGAGATCTAAGAGTGAGCAGCTCATAGTGTTGCCTGGCCCAGATGAGAAAAGGTGCCTCCAGAAGGAATGGCTAAGAAAAGGCAGGCTTCAGATAATCAGGTCTGCCTGCGCCTTCCACGAGCCAGTCTTGTGTCTAGGAAACAGCTGCTTGGACATCAGACCAAAATAAGAGTTTCAGCCATTGGTTCTGTCACTTTCTAGCTGTATCACCTTGGACAAGTTGATGAACCTTTTTGGAACCTCTGTGTTCTCATCTGTAAAATACAGATACCCGAGAGTGTTGTGAGAATCAAAAAAGATAATGTATATTTAAGTGCCTGACTTAGTCCTTGGCACTGTCACCCTCCTCCTTATTACATTATCTTCATCATTATAATTCATTTTGTTCTGTAGGCACATGGTCTTAAAACATTATTATTATAATTAAACATCACTACAGATCAACATAGTTGCAAAGCAAGAAGAATAATGCACTCCCTCTTTCAAACTAAAACTTTTTTTTTCAAATAGACAAGAGAAATCATGTTTTCTTTTATTTAGTACCTAATTTAGTTGAGTTACTCAAAAGAGCTTGACTCGTAGATGTTTTCTTTAGGAGTTTTTTGTTTTGTTTTTTGTTTTTTTTTTTTTTTTTTTTTTTTCTTTTATTTTTTTTTTAAATTTTTTATTTTTTATAAACATATATTTTTATCCCCAGGGGTACAGGTCTGTGAATCACCACTTCACAGCACTCACCAAATCACATACCCTCCCCAATGTCCATAATCCCACCCCCTTCTCCCAAAACCCCTCCCCCCGGCAACCCTCAGTTTGTTTTGTGAGATTAAGAGTCACTTATGGTTTGTCTCCCTCCCAATCCCATCTTGTTTCATTGATTCTTATCGTACCCACTTAAGCCTCCATGTTGCATCACCACTTCCTCATATCAGGGAGATCATATGATAGTTGTCTTTCTCTGCTTGACTTATTTCGCTAAGCATGATACGCTCTAGTTCCATCCATGTTGTTGCAAATGGCAAGATTTCATTTCTTTTGATGGCTGCATAGTATTCCATTGTGTATATATACCACATCTTCTTGATCCATTCATCTGTTGATGGACATCTAGGTTCTTTCCATAGTTTGGCTATTGTGGACATTGCTGCTATAAACATTCGGGTGCATGTGTCCCTTTGGATAACTACATTTGTATCTTTAGGGTAAATACCCAATAGTGCAATTGCTGGGTCATAGGGCAGTTCTATTTTCAACATTTTGAGGAACCTCCATGCTGTTTTCCAGAGTGGCTGCACCAGCTTGCATTCCCACCAGTTTTTTAAACAAAATCCAGCCTCTCTAAAACTAGGAGTGTGGCATCTGGTAAGTGCTGTCTCTGTGGGACCTCATTTTTTTCATTCATGAGATAATGCATGAGGTCCTTTCCACTCCTACCCATATGCATAACTCACTTGAGCGTCAAAATCCTGGTAAGTTTTCTTAAGTTCGGGATTGCTTCCCCTTTTTACACATTAGCTAAAATATTTGAAGAAGTTACAGGGTTTGTTGCGGGTCACTTCAAGTAAGTAGAGAGGTTAGGATTTGAACCAAGAACTTCTGGGCTTACAGAGAGTGCTCTGCTCCCTGTGTCTTCAATCACATGAAAATGATGATAATGTCTCAAATAATTAGGACACATTAAAGCTTATTAACTGTACTGTTATACTGGCGTTTTCAAAGGCACTTCAGAATTTTATAGTTCTTCATGATTATCATTAGAATAGCACTTGTTACTATTAAAAAACCAGTGAACACTATTCAGTCATGTAGAGGTTGCTTTCAAAAGTTTAAAGAGATTGGGCAGAATCTGTACTGACCCCTCAGTAGTCTCAGCGTACCGCCACTTGCCACTGAATAAATAATTATTTGTCATGCTAAATGAGACTTGTTATTAATTATTTCTCATAAATATAAAATGTTTAAAAAGGCTGGCAATTTTACTTTTATTGTTAGTTTTATTTAAAGATGATGATGGTAGTGATAATAATATTAATAGAAACATTTGGAAAGCTCTTACTATGTGCGGGCTCTTTGCCTGGTGCTTTATATTGGGTTCCTGTTTAATTCTTTCAATTAACCCTATTGAGTTGTTATGTCTCTTATTCTCATTGAATAGTTAAGAAAACTGAGACACAGAGAAGTTAAATGAGGAGGTCCTAGACCTAGCAAGCAATACCACCAGGAAATGAACTTGAATAATTTCTAATGCATTTTTCAGAGATGGGTTGACTTGTGTTTTAAAAATACTGTTGAGCAGAAGGCTCATCATTACATTCATTCATTCATTCATTCATTCATTATTTGCCCAGGACCCACTATGTGCCAGGCACAGTGTTGGTATTGGAGAGACAATGGTGAACAAGGCAGCTGGTTTTGTATGTGGACAGAAAATAGGAGTAGTCTCATGTGAAAAGGATGGCAGGCAGAGCTATGTAGTTCTTTCTCTAGTCAGTGTGCCTCAATCTCAAGAAAACTGAAGTTATATCAAGTGACCAAGATTTAACCTTCTCCTGTGTAACAATCCTATTAGATTCTTTGGGTCTCTTTAGGATATTAAGGTTAAAATTCTTGCTACTGTGGACTAAACTGGTTAACGTACTTCCACATCAATTTTTGGGATTAATACAGGACATTTCACAGCGCCATGTTGACTCTGCCACTTGGATCCTAAGGACATGGAGATACTACCATTTTGAGTAAACATATTCAAATTGGAATTTTGTCAACATTGATTAAATTTTGTTGAGAAAGTTTTAGGGAAACCATTCCATTCAGAGAATTTAATTTGTTGATCAATTTTCTGGAAGACCCATCTAAAGCATTTTCCATTCTTTCCATTATAATGTTCATGTTATTGAAGTTATTTTCATGACAATCAATTCTTTTTTCCATTTAAATTTTACAATGAAGATTTGATTTATTGATAAGATTTGTATCCATAACAATTGTGCCAGATGTTAGTGGATCTTCTTTTATGAGCATTATTTCTATTAAGTTCATTTTTCCAAAGTCTGACTTTTCATATTTCATGAAGTATTGATTTTTCTATCAAAATTTGTTTGTTTTTTTAAAAAAGATTTATGTGTGTGTTTTTGACTGCTATGCTTTATTTTATGCTGATTATTTTTTCTCATGATATTCATTATAAGTGATGACATTTTGTATTTATTTCCTAGCTCACCCACAAAAAAGATAAGCGCATACATTTTGAAAGGGCAGGAGAATAACTCAGGCCATGAGGAGACTGGGGATGGTAACAGAAAACCAGACAAAGTGAAAGGTAGTGGGGAAGAGAAGGATATGCGGAATGGATATTGAAAGAGGAGGAAAACAGGAGAAGGCAAACAGGAGGTATGGGAGAGGAAGTCAAAACAATCTCATTTTCAAATGGAGGCATCAAAACAATTGGCTCTAAGTATGAAGTATGTACCATGCAGTGCTAATTGAACATTCATGGGTTACCACTGAAAGTATGTTGGGTGGGACTCTCTCATTTCAAACAATGGTGACCCTTTTAAGGTTTTTCCTTTGCATGTGTACAAGACTTTGTTGTACCTTGACAGAGTTGCCTGTTTTCTTACTTTATTCTTTTCATGGTAAGCAGAAATGTTCTAACTATCTGTTTCTTAGCCCACTTATATGGCTAATATTATCACTTAAATGGCTTGTGGATGGGAAATTGGCCAGTGGGGATGTGTTTGGATGAACCTAGTAAAACATTTTGGAAAAAAAAAAAAAAGCAGTGGTAGCTGGAATAGACAGTCTTCTCCAAAGAGGACCCCTTTTGACAAGGCAGGGGACTTGCTCTCTCCATAGAGCTGCACGTGAATTCTCACTAAAACCCCACTGAAGGGAACCTGAGTGATATTCAGAATGATGTGTGTTAAACCTCAAGTCTCCAGAATTAACTGGGCCTGTCAAGGTCATATAGCAGAGCTGGTGACTAGAAACTGAAGCTTGGTCTTGCTTGGAAAGGCTGAGTAAAGAACTATTCCTCTAAAACCACTGCCCCCAAGATACTGTCCATATAGTCTGTCTATTTTTGCTTCATTACCTTATTCCCCTGAATTATTGAATATTTATTTTTGTGATTCCTGGTTTAAGATTTTCCCTTAACTAGAGACCATAAACTCCATGAAGGAAGGAACCAGCTCTGATTTGTCCCCCATTCTGTATCTGTATTTAATACAGTCCCTAGCACATAGCAGGAACTCAAGTCACATTCTATTTTTAAAAATAAGTAAGTAAGTTAATCTAAAATAAATGATAGAGCAGAGCTTTTGTATTAGGTATGAACCAGAGTTCTCTCAAAGACTGTTCCCCCTTGACTCTTTAATATGGATAAGGAGAGAAAAGAGGAAGAATGGAGGGGGAAAGGGATATAAGGGTCCTTTTATTCATGCTCCTGCTTCCTGTACCTTGACACTGGCTATCCTGCTATGTGCTTCCCTGGCAACATCCCATGGCTGGATCCAAAACGGACTCTTTTCACTTTACAACAGAACTAGGTTAAGTAGGTCTGAGGCCCAAGCTCCTTCATGGAAGTTGGGAGAAGTGAAAAATTCTAGGGTCCAGACTTGCCTCCTGAGAATAAGCTGGAGAAGAAAAAGACCTTCAGAAAACTGAGCATAACAGCTTTTGGCACAAGGAAGGGCAGTCAACATGAAATCAAGAATGTATCATTATCATTTGACTCTTGACATTTTCAGGTGTTTGGAGGATACTGTCCTCTAGAGCACAAAGGATGAAATTACTTCTAAATGATTGTTCTAATTATAATAAAACAGTGAATTGGTCCATTTAGTTGAGGAAATACGTGCAAGGAGTGTCTTTGCTTCTTTCTCTGGTCTGATGTCCTGTCTCTCTTTCCTTCATTCTCTAGACTCCAGCAATACAACTGTCTTTCTGTACTTTGGACAGATCAGCCTTGCTCTTGCCTCTGGGCCTTTGTGTCTTCTGTTCCTCTGCCTAGAATACTCTTCCTCATACTCTGCACATGACTAGCTCCTGTCCATCAGTTAGTTCTCTGCTTCAATGAAACTTTCTCTTATCTTGCCACACTATCTAAAGTATTCCCTGTGATGAGTCTGGTTTTTATCATTTTCCCAGAAGTTATCTCTGTCTATGATTAACTTATTGCTTCATTCAGTCTTTCATTTATTCACTTTCTTTCTTCTAACAGTGTAAAGTCTATGAGAGTATAAATGTCTGTTTTGACCATTTGGTATTGACTGCTTCTAAATCATGACCTGGCACATGGTAGGCATTTAATACTTTCTTGTTGGATGAATGGATGAAGAGTGGGATAAGTGGAGGAGATAAAGGGAATCAAGGAAAACATGTACTAGATTCCGTGGTCTTAGAGGGCTATGCTAAGGAGTTTGGATTTTATTCTAGTATACGGTATCTATCTACATTCTGTGTTGCCAACAGAGGGTCCATTCGTGCTAGTTTAGGCAGAAAAGAAGTGTATTAAAAACATAGTAGGTAGCTATTAGAGCTACCCCTAGGGTGTATGGGCCCTAGGCAAATATTTTATTTCAAGTGATGCCTGACAGTTAACAGTAAGTGATTCATCTATGAACACTTAGTCAATTAGATGACAATGTAGGACAAGTGGGACCTGTTGGATATATGAAGATTTTTTTTTCTGTGATTTTTAACTATGTATAAGGATCTGGGGCTATTGAAATGGGTAACTATTTTGTCTAATCCAGGACAACTGGCTGGCTTATTTAGGTGTTTTCACACATTTCCATATCCTGTCCGAATAAGGTAAAACATGTTTGATTGTGATGTCACTCATTTATTTTTTGTGTGTATGTGTTTCATATTTTATTTAATCTTAATTGTTTTGTGTGGTCAGGATGAAAGCTGTCTTCTAAAACATGGATGTCTCTGAAATTCAGGGCTTGAGACAGAGGCCTCATTTGGCCAGGTCTAAAGGCGGCACTGCTTCTAGAACTTTGGGAAGGCTAGGGAGCTAGACCCTGAACCCATGCCATGGGAATCCACACCCAAACAGACGAGCAGTTTTTACTGCTCCAGTGAAAACTTCTTTTCCCCTTGGCACCAACAATGCTTGATTTAAATGCCAGAAGTCCTGCCACATTCCCTGTCAGAGAGCCAGGCACTCCCACTACTGTGCTTGCCAGGGGATTGGTCTCTTCATGGAGCTCTTTCTCTTATTGCTCAGTCCTCAACCCATGTCTCCAACAGGTGTGTTTTGATGGGTAGACTCCAAGTTACTCCCACAGCTGCAAGAGAGTCTAGGAATTTAAGTTTTGTTTCATTTTGTTTTTTGGGGGGTTTTGTTTTTTGTTTGATTGGTTTTCAATTCTGTCTTGGGAAAGGTAGGTCTTCTACTGCAGAAAGTTACCCAAATGTAATGAGGATTTTCAGTGATGTAGCCACCACTCACAGAGAGGTCCAATGCAGCAGCTTTTTAGCATTTTAAATGGGAAAGTAACATGACTTACGCTTTTAAATCCTAAAAACACTCGGACACTCCAATCTCCCTGATTGGATTCCTTATCGGAAGGTGGCAAGAGTGATAACAGGGAGACTTAGCAAGGGGCCTGTTACAGTTGTGCAGGAGAGATAGGAGACATGAAGGGGATTTGGACAAGGGTGTGGCCACAGGGATGGAGAGAGTTGGGCCAATTCTGGTTCCATGCAGCAGTGGAAACCACTGCCAATGGGATGCATTGGGGAAGGGAAACTGCGAACAAGGTGCAGGTCACCTCATTTCATTGTGGTATGTTCTGTATTATCATACAGACAGAGTGCCCCTTTTATTAACTAAGTTTTCCACTCCTGGTAATATGTCTAGGAAAACAACAGAAGATCAAAGACCCCAAGTTATCAAATTGGTCATCAAATGTCACCTAAGATATAAAGTACCATAATGAGGGTATAGTACTCCACTTTTTTTTTTTTTTTCCAGTGTGGTTTTCATAGTCCTGGTCATGGATGATGGCTACATGTTAATTAGATGGAGTGTCTACACAATGCAGATTAACAATATATTAACACTGTTCTTTGTCTTTTTCTTTTCTTATATTACTTTTTTCCTTTGCTAAGATCACATCAGGCATCCAGGTCAAACTGCAGGGCTTTCTATTTCAGGTGGCTTTTATCTCCTTAAGAAGCTAAGAGCCTTGGGGTTCTTCATTGGCTCAGATGATAGAGCATGTGACTCTTGATCTCAGGGTTGTGAGTTTGAACCCCATGATGAGTGTAAGACAAATATTATCAACTCTTTTATTACTAACCTGAGGATGAATCTATATAACCTGATCTAGCCATAGCTAAGAAGAATGGGAAAGTTTCAAGAATTTTCAAGAAGGATTGAGAGATTGAAAACCCTCCATAAGGAAGAGGAATTATTTGAAGAGATCCAATTAGGAATAGTAGAGGAAACTGAGTGAGGAGATAATTTGAGCTGAACATCAAAAAACCAATTTCCTTCAATAAGTGTCACCTAATGGTGAAAGACCAAACTTTGGAGTCTCTCCAAATAGGTCTGGTCATCACACTCTGTAAGACAGCCAGAACCTGACCTTGCCAGTCCTTGGTCCACATAGGGAGGAAGTCCTTTGTCTCCAAGACTACTTTGTCCAGTAGCCATTATTAGATGTGACATGAATTTCAAAGGCATCTAGAGGAATTGCACAGGGCACCCAGAAATGTGAAGACACCTCTCATACCTCTCTTGCTACTTGACAGTAGAGGTGAAACACAAGATGGCTGGTGATCTCCCCCAGGAAAAAACCCTTTATCATAACAACAACCTATTTTGAAAGAAATTATTTACATTATGACCATAATTTATTGATATGAGACCTAACAACTTCATTCTAAACAGTGGCTGGCTGACTGGTAGAATGTCTTTATTAACCAGGATATGGGTGGCCCCTATGATGTACACTCAGTGAGGATCATTATTTACCATACCAAAAAAATAATTTGACACCTTAGGAAGAGAAGACGACATTTGAAACAGTATGCTTGTATTTCATGCCTTGAAATTTTATATCTGATTCTAGGAACTTTATAGTTCTCATGTGTTTTAGCTTTTGTGGTTAGACTCAAACAAAAGAAAAAAAAAACCTTGCAAACTGTGTGAAAGAATCCATTATTCTTTCTGACTTTTTTTTTTTTTAACTTTCGGAAAGAGGGAGATACATGTAGGAGCATAAATCATAGGGGAAAATCTGCTGCTGGTTTTCATGAGATCTAGACTACTTGGGAAAAAATAGGAGTACTCCTGCTAATAATCACCTCTACACTGAAGTCTACATACATTGGTGAGAAAAAGAAAACCCAGTGGGAGGAGAAATACACTGTGCCCATAGGTAAAATTCAATGTTGTTCAGATGCCAGTTCTCCCCAGATTGATCCATAGATCTAATTCAACCACAGTTAAAATCACAGTAGTTTTTTTTTTAATGGAAATTTAAGTGTAGATTCTAAATTTGATATGGATTTTTAAAGGTTCCAGAATTTCCAAAACAACTGAAATAAAAGGGGGGGCAGCATGCCTGGGTAGCTCAGTTGGATAAGCAGCTGCCTCTTGGTTTCAGCTCAGGTCATGATCTCAGGGTTGTGAGATTGAGCCCCACATAAGGCTCCATGCTCAGTTTGGTGTCTGCTTGGGATTCTCTCCCTCTCCCCCAATTCTTTTTCTCTCTAAAATAAAATCTTTAAAAAAAATTAACCAAGTTATAAGAACTAACACTATATGATTTCAAAATATGTACAGTAATTAAAGCAATATGTTATTGATATAAAGCAGAAATATGAAAACTTTTTATGTAAAAGGTCAAATAGTAAATATTTTAGGCTCTGTGGGCTATACTGTTCCTGTCACAGCTACTTAGCTTTGCTCTTATAGATAGAGCCATACGTAATACATAAAGAATTAATGTGGCTGTTTCAACAAACCTTTATTTAAAGACCTGAAATTTAAATTTATATAATTTTTACATGTTATGAAAAAGTATTTGATTTTTTTCAATGATTTTAAAATATGAGAACCATTGTTAAATTGCAGATACACACAAATAGGCAGTGGATCTAACCTGTGGGCCATTGTTTACTGACCCCCAGTATAAAGATAGACAAAAAGATCAATGGAACAGAATAGGTAGTCAGAAAAGACCTCTGTATATACTGGGCAACTAATTTTTGACAAAGATACACAGGCATTCTGTGAGAAAGTACAGTCAAATGGTGATATATTATCCATATGCATAAGGAACTTTGGTCCATGTCCCCATACATATACAAATATTAACCCCAAATGAGTAATGTAAAACCTAAGACTATAAAACTTGTAGAAGAAAATCTTTGTGCTCTTGGTTTAGAAAAAGATTTCTTGACAGAATACCAAAAGTATGGTACATCAAAATATTGACAAGTTGGACTTTAGCAAAACAACAGAAACGACTCCTGTTCTCTAGAAGACACTATTATTAGAATTGAATACATCTCAGTAGATGAAAATTAAAAAAAAAAACTGTAATATAACCATATAATGAATCAAAAAAAATAAATAAATAAAAAAGAACTAGGGTTACCTGGGTGGCTCAGTTGGTTAAGGTCGGCTCAGGTCATGATCACAGGGTCCTGGAATGGAGCCCCATATCATTCTCCCTAGTTAGCGGGAAGCCTGCTTCTCCCTCTGCCCCTACCCCCATCTCATGCTCTGTCTCTCATTGTCTCTTTCAAATATGTAAGTAAAATTTTTTTTTAATATAATTTTTTATTTTTTATAAACATATATTTTTATCCCCAGGGGTACAGGTCTGTGAATCACCAGGTTTACACACTTCACAGCACTCACCAAAGCACATACCCTCCCCAATGTCCATAATCCCACCCCCTTCTCCCTAACCCCCTCCCCCCAGCAACCCACCGTTTGTTTTGTGAGATTAAGAGTCACTTATGGTTTGTCTCCCTCCCAATCCCATCTTGTTTCATTTATTCTTCTCCTACCCACTTAAGCCCCCATGTTGCATCACTACTTCCTCATATCAGGGAGATCATATGATAGTTGTCTTTCTCTGCTTGACTTATTTCGCTAAGCATGATACGCTCTAGTTCCATCCATGTTGTCGCAAATGGCAAGATTTCATTTCTTTTGATGGCTGCATAGTATTCCATTGTGTATATATACCACATCTTCTCGATCCATTCATCTGTTGATGGACATCTAGGTTCTTTCCATAGTTTGGTTATTGTGGACATTGCTGCTATAAACATAAGGGTGCACGTGCTCCTTTGGATCACTACGTTTGTATCTTTAGGGGAAATACCCAATAGTGCAATTGCTGGGTCATAGGGCAGTTCTATTTTCAACATTTTGAGGAACCTCCATGCTGTTTTCCAGAGAGGTTGCACCAGCTTGCATTCCCACCAACAGTGTAAGAGGGTTCCCCTTTCTCCGCATCCTCGCCAGCATCTGTCATTTCCTGACTTGTTGATTTTAGCCATTCTGACTGGTGTGAGGTGATATCTCATTGTGGTTTTGATTTGTATTTCCCTGATGCCGAGTGATATGGAGCACTTTTTCATGTGTCTGTTGGCCATCTGGATGTCTTCTTTGCAGAAATGTCTGTTCATGTCCTCTGCCCATTTCTTGATTGGATTATTTATTCTTTGGGTGTTGAGTTTGCTAAGTTCTTTATAGATTCTGGACACTAGTCCTTTATCTGATATGTCGTTTGCAAATATCTTCTCCCATTCTGTCAGTTGTCTTTTGATTTTGTTAACTGTTTCCTTTGCTGTGCAAAAGCTTTTGATCTTGATGAAATCCCAATAGTTCATTTTTTCCTTTGCTTCCCTTGCCTTTTGGCGTTGTTCCTAGGAAGATGTTGCTGCGGCAGAGGTCGAAGAGGTTGCTGCCCGTGTTCTCCTCAAGGATTTTGATGGATTCCTTTCGCACATTGAGGTCCTTCATCCATTTTGAGTCTATTTTTGTGTGTGGTGTAAGGAAATGGTCCAATTTCATTTTTCTGCATGTGGCTGTCCAATTTTCCCAGCACCATTTATTGAAGAGGCTGTCTTTTTTCCATTGGACATTCTTTCCTGCTTTGTCGAAGATTAGTTGACCATAGATTTGAGGGTCTATTTCTGGGCTCTCTATTCTGTTCCATTGATCTATGTGTCTGTTTTTGTGCCAGTACCATGCTGTCTTGATGATGACAGCTGTAAGTAAAATTTTTTTTAAAAAGAAATGAATTATTGATACAAGTTACAACATGGATGACTCTCACAGTAATTATGCTAAGTCAAAGAAGTTAGACAAAAAGTATACACTATATGTTTTTTTAAAAATGTAAACGAATTTATACTGATAGAAATCAGATAAGTGGTTTCTGGGGCTTGGAGTGGGTATGGGTAGGGGCAGCAGGAGAGCAAGAGGACACTTTTCAGAGTAATGGATATGTTCATTATTTTGATCATGGCTATGGTTTTTCAGAAGTATATAGCTGTCAAAACTTATCAAGTTGTACACTTTCAAAGTGTGTAGTTTATTTTATATCAGTTATATCCCATTATAAAAAGATTATAAATATGGAAACATACCTACCTCGCTATTGTAGTGATTAAACAAAGACTTTTTAAAAATCCGATTTAATGTATTCAAGAAAATAGATGACATGATGGAGATTTTCATCATATAAATGGAATATATTAAAAAGTACCAAGTAGAAATCTAAAAACAGATAAATACAATTTCTAAAATGAGTTAGGTTTAGGGTGCTTGGGTCGCTCAGTTAGTTGAGCGACTGTCTTCAGCTCAGGTCATGATCCTGGAGTCCCGGGATAGAGCCCCACATTGGGCACCCTGCTTAGCAGGGGGTGTGTTTCTCCCTCTGACCTTCCCTCTTTCATGCTCAGTCTCTCTCATTCTCTCTCTCTCTTGCAAATAAATAAATAAAATCTTTTAAAAAAATAAAATGAGGTTTAAAAGAAGATTCGATAAATTGAAGGGAGGATTAATTATGTGGAACATAAATTGTATGTTGGTTATTTATTGCATAAAAAGCAAGCACAGAATCAAACAAGACCTTCATTTTGTTCATTGGCTTATAGCTCATCTAAGGCAACTCTGCTTTGGGTTGCAGTTTCTGGGGGCGATCTCGTCAGCATGCAAAATGGGCATTGGCATGGGCCTCTAAACTACATGGGTCCAGGCTGAGCAGAAGCAGCTTTATGGCATGAAATTTTAAAATTTAGATGAAGTGGGTAATTTCTTTGAAGAACACAATTACCAAGTTACCAAAACTGACACAAGAAGAAGTAAAAAAATCTGAGTAATACTAGATCCATTGTAGAAATTAAGTATGGTGTTGAAAATAGTCTTGCCCAGAGATTCAGATTTACATGGCTTCTGGGTGAAGTCTACCAATTGTTTAAAGAAGAAATAAAATCAATCTTACATCAATTCTTTGGCATAAGAGGGAAAAAATGGAACAATTCTCAGTGCATTCTGAGGCCAGTGTAAATTTGGTAACAAAATTACAGACCAATTTGTATCTTGGACGTTGATGCAAAACACCTAAAAAAACTATTAGCAAGTTGAATTGATTAATATATAAAAAGGAAAATACATCACAACTAACTTGGGTTTATCTCAAGAAAGCAATGTTGGTTTAACAATTGAAAATCAATCCATGTAAGTCACTGCATTAAAAGAACAAATGAGAAAAATCATATGATCATTTTAATAGACGCAGAGAGAGCATTAGAAAAAATCAGCAGCCGTTCATGATAATAAAATACACTTCCTTATTCTAGTAAAGAGTATTTACAAAACGTCTACATAAATCTTCATATGTAATAGTGAAATAATGCAAGATTGCCACAAAGATTGGGAATGAAACAAAGAGGTCTACTCTTACTAATTCTATTCAATATTGTGCTAGAGGACCTAGTCAGTGTGACAAGGCAAGAAAGAAATAGAAGTCATAATAATTAGAAAGTAGGGAATAAAACTGCCATTATTCACAGGTAGCATGATTTTGTGTGTAGAAAATCTAAAAGAACTAAAGACAACTTATTAGAATTAATAAGTGAATATCACAAAAATCAATTGAGTTTTACATGCAATATAATAAACCTTCACAGCTCATAAAGTTCTGAATGATAAATGTATGTACAGTTACTGTACAAAAATGTTGGAATCAGATGCTAATGATCTCCGAGGTTAAGGTTTTCTTGCGTGTATTTGTGAAGGACCTTAAATTGTCAAATCCCAAGCAGATGGCCACAAACCATTAGAAATTAAAATGTAAAGAGTGGTGCCACTTAACATAGCATCATCAAATGATCAATTACTTAGCAGTAAATCTGATTAAATATTTGCAAGACCTCTATGAGGAATACTCTAAAATATTATTGAGAAATTAAATAAAACCTATCATGTTCTTAGATTAGCAGACTCAACATTGAAAAGACGTGAATTCTTCCCAAATTAACCTATGGATTGAGTGCCATTTCAGTAAAAGTCTCAATAGATTTTTTAATGGAAATTGATAAGCTGTTTCTAAAGTTTACATGGAGATGCACATGGAAAGAATAGCCAAGAAAATCATGAAGTTGGAAGGTTTATACTATCATATATCAAGAGTTAGTGTGCTTACTATTATACTTACTGTAAAACAAAGATGTCGTGACAATACAAGGGGGAACATAACTGTCTTTTCAATAAGTGGTACTGAGTCACTTGGATATCCGTAAGTTAAAAAAAAAAAAAAAGACTCTTGATTCCTACAACATACCATATACAAAAATCAATTCCAGGTGTCTTGTGGACTTAAATGTGAAAGGTAAAGCTAACATAGGGGAATTTCTTCATGACCTTGTGGTGGGTAGGCAGAAATTAATTAAAAGTATTTGGGGCTCAGCTTTACACAGCCAGAAACAAACTCAAAAGTGTGAAACCAGCTGTAAAGTGTGATACTTGATCATCTCACTTTAGGCCCCTGGATCTTGATTTTAAATAGTCAGTGGGAGTCCACTTTAATAGTAGACTCTGTTATAGTAGAGACTCTGCAGTGTCTCTCTATAACAATATCTAAGTTATTTGAGGGACTTTATAAAGACAATAAAAGGAAGAATTGGGGATGACTGTGGAAACCCTGAACCATATTTGCTTTACTATGTAGTAAATGTAAGAATAAATCCATACAACAATCTATAAACAATATACCAGGTAACGATGTTTATCTCCAGACCTATCTCTAAGGATTTCATGAAAACTGTAGCCAGCTGAAGCTAAGAACTGTTCTGTCTTTTCCACTGTGGTTCAGACTCCTCTTTCACCGGTTAGATCCTGCACGTGTTTCAGACGCCATGCCAGGGCTGGAGGAATTGCTAACGCTTGCTGATACAACCACTCTGCCAAAGCGATTGAAAGCATGATGGGAACTGGGCTCTGGGGTCAGACAGCTTCCTCTGGAATCCAGCTGTGAGCTTGCCAATGGTCTAAATGTGGGTGGTATATTGCAAGTCTCTGCTCCTGTTTCCCCAGTTGAGAAAAAAGGGGAGATCCTCGTAAGGCTATTAGGAGGACTGAATGCAGAGATGGTGATCCTTCATGTGTTAGCAAGACACTTTGTTGCTACCTACAAGGGCTTCTTAGTCTTTGAAACAGCAAGGGCTCAAAATTTAGATTCCTTAGCCATGGATTTCTAAAGAGAGCTTTGGTTTTATTAAATACATGTTCTGCCCATTCTGGTCTGTCAGTTACTTGAAGGTAATTTCCCTTTCCCTTGGTATGTATGGATTTTGGGTTCTCCCACCCCCTTTACTGTAACAGCTCCGTGGTACAAAGAAGAGGGTTTATGCGTGACCCAAGGTGTTTTTTGGGTTTTTGTTTGGGTTTTTGTTTTTACCGAGAAAGACAAGGCCTGGATTGGATCTAAAGTGAAAGCGGGCCCTCCATTGTGCAGAAGTGACGAGGCCCGTGATACTTTGGCACGACTCCCTCACTGCTGCAGGAGTCCAAGTTTTACTGTTTAAAAACATATGGCACAAATTATGCCATAGGCCAAAGTGACTCCTAAGCAGACCCCTGCCTTTCTTTACAGGACTTTGTTGCAGGTCCTGCTTGTTTTGCCTGTGGACGCCGGTGTGCACTGTGGCTGCTGAAATCTCTCCTTCTTAGCGATTCCGTGGATACCGACTCATGCCTCTTCATTGGATGTCGTACGATTGAGGAATAGGGTATTTTTTATTTACAAATGTGAAAACCTGCAGCCAGGCATATCTCTTTTACAATGCAGTGAACCTTCCAAACCCTTGTCTTAGTCTCTTGGAACCAAACAAATTACATGCCATCGTGTGCTGTATATCACAGCTGGAATGTTTATAACGTCTGGCTGAGTGGAGTTTGGGAATGGGCTTCTCTGGTGAGCTGGAGCAGATTGTGTCTTTGACTGACAAGCTGCCATTTTCTTGAGATTTGACAATTTGGGGCCCTTCACCTATCCATGCAAAAAAACCTTAACCTCAGAGATCTTTGGCATTTGACCCCAATATTTTTATACAGTAACCATACATACATTTATCACTCAGCGCTTTATGAACAGTGAAGGTTTATTACACTGCACTCAAACCTCATTTAACCTTTTCTCTTGAAGCAATACTTTAAAACAGAGTTGAAGGAGTTTGTATAACTGAGACTGGTTGGTTGACCTTTCTCGTGCTTCCATTCCTGAGGACTCTTTGGTGTGGATGTTTGTGGTCAGTAGAAGTTTTTTGTAACCTTGAAGAGATTCACCCTTCTGTCTGAATGCATTCTTGTGGGGCCTTCTGGTCCTTGGAAGTTTTGGGGTTGTCAGAACTTTTATAATAGGAAACTCAGAACTGGTCATTAATAGAAGTGTTCAGATCTGTCCCTCTTGTCTATGCTTGTCATTTCCATCTCTGAGCATTTTGCTTATGCTTTTCCCCTTTGCCAGTCCACATCTCGGCCCTAACATGTGGGCCACTTCTCGCCTGGTAATGTTTATTACTTCCCTTTCTGTTCTGGCCCTCATGAAACTCCATTCCTTAAAAATCTATTCCTGCCTGGACCACAAAGTTCAACATTTTATTACCATTTACTATTTTGGAATATTTAAAAAAAATGTTGATACATCTAAATGTTGCTTTCCCAAGGTGCTTGTAAGTGTTCCGAGGACTTCAATGGCTTGCTGAAACACCACGTGAACCTAACACTCTGCCTAGCGCAGTAGTAGGAATATACGGTTGGTTAAATCAACACATTTTGACACGGTATCTTAAGAAATAGTAGTATTTACATCTGAGGAGAAATAGTCCCTAATAAGCAGGCAATAAGAACGGGGCAGAATTTCCTGTCTTGAATGTTCAGAAAGCTTACATGGTTCTTATTCCTTGGACATGGGCCTATTTGGTGTCCGAGAACAGCTACCACATTACTTTGTGGGTCTGGAAACAAAGCTTTGAACCCTTTATCTCCTCTCTGTACCAAGTCAAGTTTATGTGCAGGGTCTGCCTGTGGCTTTGAGTTGCACAGGGAGAGGCTTTTAAGCCCAATGAGAAAAAGCACCATGTCTGCACAGAGAGAGTGGATGCAAGCATGTGCCTTTTATTTGCTGATACTGCAATGCGTACCTCAAAACCAGGTCTGAGAGCTGAGGCTCAGCTTGCTGTTGGGGATCCTTTTGGACCCACCTCACAGGTCCACCACGGAAATCAGAGCTAATCAATAGGAACAGCATTTCTTTCTTTCTTAATGGGGAACTGAAAGACTCTGATCCTAATTTCAAGTAGGCCTGTAGACATTCAGTAATGACAAAGTGGATCATTCTGGTTTATCTTTTCAAGTTTACTCAACCAAATCATTGTTTCTCTTCCTGTCCTTGCTTCCAATATGAACTTTCAGAGCATTTCTACCATTTATGACCTGGCGTGGGACTTAACCATCACCATATGCATTGTCTTTGTAATGGTTTGGGGGAAAGGATAGACATGACATCAAGCAGAGCTGCCAAATGCTTTAACCAGCTGGTAGATCTGGGGTACAAATCCAGGGAGTGTATCCCTGAACCCCACCATCCTTTGATTTATGTGATATTTCTTTGCTGATTAAATACTTATCAGATACAATTCAGAGTGCCTTATAGATGTCAACAGAGTTAATCCTCCTAACAACACCATGAGGTAAGTACTATGACAGTCCCCATTGAATAGATGAGGAACCTGAGTCACAAAGAAGTTATAAGGATTTTTGCCTCAGGCCACATGGTCAGTAAATGGTAGATCTGGGATGTGAACCAAAGCAAACCTAATTCAGAGACCATGCCTTCAACCACTGTGGTTCCTCACTGTGTTCTGTGTATTTTATTCCTTTTTGTCTAACAGAGATTTATGAAATGCCTTATGTCCAAAGCATTATGTAAAACAATTTGGAGACTAGAGAGAGGAGGGGGATCCTGTTACTGACCTTACCATTAAGGGGAGTGAAGAACACGTCCAGCTCTGCATAACATATTGGGGCTTTTTTTCTGTTCTTGACCACATCTGATTCTTCACTGATGAAAGCAGAACAGCTCAGATGTTGGGAAGAACGGTGACTCATCTTATAAGGCAAGCAAAGTTGTTGAAGTACTTGTCCAATAGGAGACCTTTCATATGGGTTGTGTGGGAGTGAAAAATAGAGCCCCTAGTCATTCATTTAACACCCGAAAGTGCAAAGTATGATATTAAGAAATACTAGAACATACTAGTAGTTTCTCACTTTTAAACATAAAAAATAGAAAACTTCAGTTTGGACTATACAAGGAAAAGAGAGTCTTAAAAATTAATGCAGATTTCAAATTTCATGTTCAGTTAATGCAGGGCTATCCCTGATCTTAAAAGGAGTGGCAGCCAGAGAAACAGAGGTGGGGAGAAGACAAAGGACGGGGCATGTGGCAGAAGCACACTTGTTACCAGGGCCTGGGGCTCCTTACTCTCCCTATCCAGGGATTCTCAATGTGGATATCCCTGCTTGGCATTGGCATTTTTAAAATCCATAGGCAGAATGAACTTGGCCAATGTACCAGCCCCGTAGGAATACTAAATGTACCCCATTTCATTTATAGGAAAGAAGCAAATTAAGACAGAGCACTTTTGTGTAAACCATAAACTGCATTTAATAAGGCAGGAGGCTTGGGAATCCATGCTCAGGCTGCTTGTTTTTCCTGGCACCTTGTTAAACATGGTTGAAAGTTTACATGCTGGGGAGCGGCCCACTTTCTCTTTGTTCCTGGGAATGGCTCCGAGTGATCTGGGAGACCTGGGTGGATGGGGTGCAATCTTAGATGCTGGGGCTGGCGGAGAACAGGGCAGCAAAGTGGGCTTAAATGACCACCTTCCGGCCGCGCCCACCTCCATTGGGCCCGAGTTCCTGTGCGAGGATCCCCCCCCATTTGCAAGCCCTCCAAAGAACAGGGCCACCTCAGCACTGATTGCAATGCCTAATGACACTCATTATCAAGGCACTCTTTCTATGTCTAAATTAAATCCTTCGTCCTGCAGTTTAGTGCATCTCCTTTTGTTCTGCCCTGAATAAAGATGGAGAACAGCTGGTCAGCAGTCCCTGCAGAGTAACTCTTCAGACACTTGAAAGCTATTATTAAGTTCCCTCAGAATCCCCTCTTCTCTAGACAGATACTGGAGCTTTCTCCCACTTATTTTCTCCGCTCACCTTTTTCTTTCTGCCTTTAGGTCCTTCTCTCCAGCTGCTTGCTTCTTGAAGCCACCTGGAATTCTCATTGAATGTTTTCCTAATGGTGGTGGTACTGGGAAACGATGGTCGGGTTTTTGTTTCTTTTTGGGCCATCATTTTCTGGTGGGCTCTGTCTCTAATTATACTAGAATTTCATTCATTAGCTTGAATTAACTGAAGCAGCCCCCCAGTCTTTAATCATTTTGTGTCTACAGCGGACTTGCTGGTAATATTGTGTATATGTGTGCGTGTGTGAAAATGTGCACGTACAAGTAGGTACGTTTTTCTCTGTTTTTCGTTCTATTCCTAAATATTATATCACAATAAGGTGTACACTTCCATTTTAAATGTGGTTTCAAGTCACATCTCCTTGTGAATCAGGCATGGAATATTTGTGTGCATGTGGGTGCACACACGTGCACGTGTGTGTGCGAGCACGCGTGTGTGAGTGTATATGTGCAAACTAATTCTGATTTATTTACATTGGCTGCCCAGAAGTCAATGGTGAGAAGGATTCTGAGGTTCTGTGAAGTTCAGCGGTTAATGCTAAAATGAGTGTTTGCAGGTACGGTGGCAATATTGCCAAGTTGCATGGTGTCCAAATAAGTGTTTGAAAAGACCAGAAAAATAAATAATTGTAGTTTTTTGTTCTCTCTCCCTATAATTGCTTTAGGAAATGGCCTTTTTATTGATCCATCTGTGGGGAGCATCATCAATTAATATCTCGCTTCCTCTGACTCGCTGTATGCCAGTACCTTTTGGTGCCCCCCTCACCTCCATGCCCTATGATCTGTTGGCTCACCAGCCGTCTTAGAAAGCATCTCTGTTCTCACTCTCCTGTCACATCCTAGGAATTTATTGACCTAATCTTAGACTACTCCAACAGCCTGATAACTGGCCCGCTTGCCTCTTTTCACACCTCTTGGCCATCCTGCCAACAGCCAAGGTGGATCCTTTATTCATGGCAGCCCCTTGCTCAAGAAGAGCTAGTGGCTCAGTATTGCTTAATGTACATAACCCGTCTAAACGCTTCTTTTGTACTGACTTCTGGGTTGCTCCCAAAGTAGATATCATCCAGTGTATTTATTTTAGTTTCCTATCACTTTCCAGGAACACTTCTGCTTCAGAATTTTTAAAGTACACTTTGCATATTCAAAGAATTTTTACCACCTCACCTAGAATCTCCTCCCCTCTTTCCAGCCATTTAAATCTTTTCATTGTATGAGACCCATCATCCATGAAGCTTTTCTAAATGTAGATTTCCAGTCCTTACGGATGTCTCCTTTCTCTAACCTCCCACTACGATTATATTCTGTCAGTTAGCCCAATTATGGATGGTTTGTGTGCCTCGCTAATTGTTCTGTGTGAACCCACTGGTCTTCCGTCTTCAGTTAGACTCTAATTTTCTTCAGAGGAGGACCATACCATCCCTTTTATCTGTTTGTTTTGCCCTCCTTCCTTTGTTTCAATCTGCCTCATAGCAGTGCTATGCTCAGAAATAGTACTCTAAAAGTACCTATCACGTGACCTTCCACATAACCAGGCTGACTGCTGCACCATGATACAATAAATATTTTAAAAATTACTAATTTGACCAGTTTTTATGGCTTGGATAGATAGATTAATATTTCAGAAAGTATAGTTCCTAGTGACATTAGTAAAGAAAAATGTATTGGGGATCACATATAGTTAATAGTTGATTCTCTTTGGGGGAAGAATAAAAGTGATTTCATTTTGACAGAGCTCAAAGTATTATTAATTACACAGATGCTAATATGGTATTGAGGGATAGCTTAGAAAAGCATTGAAATGCAATTTCTCACCTGGCTTGCATCGACGGTGATGAGATGTTCACCACAAGATTTCTCTATTCTGGCGCAGTGAACATGTTAAAAATTGCAAGAAAGATCCAAAAGCAGGGGGAAAAGATTCCTCATCAGTCATTAGTAAATAATCTTCACCAGTGTAGTCAAAAAGAATCAGAAAGGAACCTGTTAGCTCTGGTGCTCGTCTGATGTTTCTGTGGGGTGTGCTTCAGCCAAAGAAGGTTTTAGCAACCCAGAAGGGACCCCGGAGGGCCTCGGCCTGGCTGTCTTTCCGTTCCCCATATGGTGGTGGAGCTGCCTGAAAGTCACCTGAGAGGCAAAGCAAAACCATGCCATAGAATGGCATTTCTGATCCGCAGCATAGTGGCTTAATTGATTTATACTTTATTCTTTTCAAAAGACAGCTGAATGTCACAGGCCTTTCTTTTGTGTAGTACGGGAAAACTGGTTGTCAAACAATCTCTGCTCATTTAATAATTTATCCCCTTTTGTAAAAGAAAGGCAGCTGACATGCAGTAAATCTACTCCATATTTAAATTACTACATTGAACAATAATAAGGAGAATGAAAAATCTAGTCCATTATTTAAAATTAAACATATATGAAACTGTTTTTTCTTTTTTTTCAAATGATCACCAAAGGCTATAGTTTAAAGGCAGCTCTGCAGCCCTGAGTGGAATAAAAATGCCTACCAGTAGTTTGCAAATGGCAGCGGAATTATTTATTCTATTTTTTCTATACATAAGGAATTGAGCTAAATGAACAATGTTTAAGCATGTCAGAATTTCATCAATTTTGCATGAGCATTCTCAAATATCCTGGTGGGGGTAATTGCTTGCAAATACATTTAAACTAATGATATGTTATATCCTTACTTGATATAAAACTATTAAAAGATACGTTATTGCATTTGACAATGCCATGCAGCTGGGTCAGATCTTAATGACAGATTTCTGCATTTGTGAATTAAGATACACTCTGCTGGAAGCAAATATTTTGTAAAAATAAAAGCTATATACCACGTAAGTTTGATCATTTATCTAAAATTTCCATTTCTGCGTGTTGGGAGCTATAAGAGTTAAGAGAGAAGAAGATTTGTCCCCTTCCTAAAATTGGAAAAGGCATTCCGAATGCTAACTGAACTTTCACTTCCTTGTGCCCCAGTCCCCTCGGCAGGAGTGAACAGAACTTGTGAAATCCACCATGTGGTTTTAAAGGTCCGCTTGCACCTCTGTACCCCTTGCAGGCAGAAGTGACTGACAGGTCTCTAACCAATTAGAGAAAGCAGCCCTTCCCTCCCATGAAAGAGACGTGTTTACTTTTAAGGGGAATTCAGCTAGGCGGAGGGGGAAGCACTACATGGGAAAAATAACCCCACGGGGGGGAAAATGACATAAAAATCTACCTGCAAAAATAGTGTTATTAGGAGGAAACGTAACAATCTGCTGCCAGGATTCTTTGGTCCGTCACTTTTAGAGGATATTGACTTTTCTATTTTTTAGTCTATTCTTGGTTTTGCCGGAGGTCAGTATACAGAGGGTCCAGCTTGTACCGGCTTGGGTTTTATTTGCCTGGATCTCACCCTAGGCTCTGTGATCAAAGTCCCAGTATGATTTCCCTTCTTGACAGTGGGCTAAAATGCATATTAATTTGCCTCCAGTGCCAGGATTTGTGACTCCAGGATGGATGGTGAGGCAGGCGTTAATGCTCATACGTGATTACAGAACTTGGGGAGCTAGCCCGGCATCCCACTGGAAGTCAGATGATGTTATGATTACAAGGGAAGTATTGATATACTTCCCTAATTGTTTCTTAGGACTTTGGGCTCTATTTATGATGTCATTACAATGCTATGCATTATCTGCATAATCGCCAAGGAAAAGACTCTCATGAAGGAAAATGCGCCCCACTGAGATAATGCCGCGGGCTACTGCTATACATCCAACGGCACATGTATGGTGTTGAAATAATAAGACAGCATGGAATAATGATGAATTCTTGTTCCCATCATGACAGAAAGCTTTCCTGAAATTATCACTATTACTGGCTTAATTGATCCATGCTCAGTGAAAGGATTTCAGCAAATGGAAGGCTTTGGGACTCAGTCCCTACTCCACAGTACAATTTCTGACAGCATCAGCCTGGGAAGGGCTAGTTACTCTTTGCAGAAACTGGGAATACCCCGCATAGACGGCACACCGCTTCTCTGAGTATGTGTGTGTGTGTGTGTGCGTCTGTGTGTGTGCGTGTGCCTCCATGTGTGTCTTTGCACAAACATGCACACACACAATTTGGTTGATAGCTTGGGGCTGAAAAATAAAGGTAAGATAAACTTGCCCCTGCAATAAGAGGATGATAATTTTTCTCAGCGAACAGACTTCACGGAGTGAAAAAATTACACCTTATTGTCACCGGGTGTTAAATATGTGAAGCTCTCGCCTTGACTCGGCAGCCTAGCAGGACTAGATCTTTTATATGGCAAAGAACAGTACAATATACCTTTACTGCAAGGTTTTTAGTTACACGGTAATTCTGATACATATTCTCTCCCTCTCCTTAAAAGGCACGTATGCTCTGATTTTCAACATCATTGAAGATTATTACAACTTCCCTTCATAATATACTGTAAATTTTATTATAAAGCACCAATTCCTTGGCTTCTAAGAACAATCTTCAGGAAAGAGTGCACCATACTTCTTACTCTTTCGGTAATGTGAGAGGAGACCTAATGAAGCTCTTTATGCAAATTTTCCAGTTACCAGGTAAAATCTTCACATTGGAAATCTGTCACATGTTGTAAAATTTCTTTATGTTATCAAATGCTAATGATGACTCAGAACGCAGCCCACAGAGGATCTTTGAAATCCTTCATAAAAACTGTATTCCACCCCAATATCAGAGGCCTTGGAAATTCCCCCACTCTGAAGACGCGGGTTTGTAATTAGCATGGTGCAGGCTTCTCTGCCCTCTGAAACCATAATGTTAATTACAAAAATTACACTGTGTTTAAAAGTGCAATTAAGAGACTCCACCGCACAAAGGGAATCTTGGAACCTCTTTTCACACTTTGAAGCCAGGTCATAATGTAGCCCGTAAAAAGGAGGCCAAGGCTCATTCCCTTTTAAAGGCTTCAGAAGATCAGAGAGACGATCTCGGCGAGAATGAGCTCTACTGAGCTCTGCAGCACTCGTAATGAACAATGTTCTACCTGGAGCAAGGGAGGAGGCAAAAAGAGAAAATGAGCTGGAAAATGATGGCTGTTCTACACCCAGCTTGGCTATTGCCAACATCAACGCCCAGCTTGGGCCTACTTTGGGCCAATTCTAGAGTCATTCGCTTGGCCCTGGTGTCTGTGTGGCTCCCCAAGTGGAACATGTATATCTGTAAGTAAAACTATCCAATGGAGTTTTGTGGATTCAGGCCTGTTTTCGTCCTTCTTAGAACGGAATGGTGTAGGATTTATTTGAACAAAAAATAATACGGGAACTAAGTATACCCTCCCCCAACTGCTTGGAGGAAATAAGGTAGAGAAACTGTGGACGTAAGCTGAGCACTTTCTTTGGTGATTTAGTGGTTGGTGGTGAAGTGTGTTAGTACAAAGCAGGCAGTATAGACTAGCGAGCAAAACACTAGGGTAGGAAACGTCTTGATTTGAAGCCTCAGCTCTGAGACTGTGTGACAATTGAACTTGATAACCATTTAGTGGCGACTTAACTTCTCAAAGTCTTAGTTTCCCCACCAGGAGAGGGGGATGATGCAGAACCTGGGCAAGATCAAGATAGAATTAACCAGAGTAAATTACTGGAAACAAGAACACTCAGGAATCTGTAAAGGGGTGAGGGAATGCAAATTAGCATTGCTTTGGATACGCCTTACGCAAGCATTATGAGAATTTTGGCTGAGTCTTGGGGAAGTTCTCTCTCTTACCTCATGTTTCAGGTTAAGTTGCACCTCCCCAGTTCAGATTTGAAGTCCTAATCCTAGAACCTCAGAATGTGACCTTATTTCCAGATGTGATTAGTTGAGTTGTCACTGGAAGGGGGTGTTTTTAACCCAGTCTGAGTGGTGTCCTTATACAACAGGGAAATTTGGGCCCAGAGACAGACGTGCATAAAGGGAAGAGCACGTGGGAAGGCAGGGAGGAGATGGTCATCTCCAAGCCAAGGAGAGAGGTCTGGAGCAGACTCTCCCTTCAGAGCCCTCTGAAAGCACCAGGCTTGCGACACCTTCATATCAGACTTGTAGCCTCCAGAACTGAGAAGGACCATAAATTTCTGTTGGCTAAGTGACCCAGCTTGTAGTACTTTGGCTTGGCAAAACCCTAGAGTTGAATATGTCCTTGTTAGGGTCTTTTTTTAAATTTTTTTTTTAAACAATTCCCAAGTTTTATTAGAAACAGGCTGTGGCTCCCCCTGTTAGGGTCATTTTTTTCTGAAAACTTGGAAATGTCTTACTTGTCTTGTAGACAAACATCAATGAGATCACATAGCCCTTTATGCCATTTCTCTTTCACTTACACTTTGAGACTCCAGGAACCTACCCGAATTTCTTTGCCTCCTTTTTACTTTCTTAGGGAACACCCCAGTCTGCCAAGTCAGCACTGAGTGAGGAGCTCTCCTGGGACATGAATTAAGGAGCAGCGTTCAGTTCTCCGGCTATGAGGCAGCAGGAAGTCTGCGCCAGATTCATTTATTCACCCCCGCCCCCATTCTCATTTTTTGCCTAAAAGTGTGGTAAAAGAGAACGAAGGTATTATCATTAGCTAGAGGTATTTCTGTTTTTATTTTTGGCTTTTTGTTTGTTTGTTTTTAAGGAGTTGAGGAACGGAACCAGGATGTTAGAAGTTAGAAAGAAGGTTCTTCTCTAACCAGACATTTAGAGAGAAGGTCCCAGAAAGAGGGCAGTTCAGTGTTGGTATCCTGGAGAGCATAAGACAGAAAAATGTTTTTGTGTCCTGTTCAGGCCCACCGTATAGGTTCAGGTCTGCAACTATCCTGGTATCTAAGATAACAGTGATAATTACCCTGGAAACAGATACATATATATGGCAGATAAAATGAATCTTAAAACTCAGGAAGGCATTTTTATCACTCCTTTTTTATGCTTATTCCCTTTCTCTCTCTCCCTCTTCTCCCCCCCCCAACTACATAAACACACACACACACACACACACACACACACACACACACACAAGTATACATGTAAATCCCAAGTGGAGGATTTTGCATCTTTTTGGAGGTGGGAGGTAGATTTGGAAAATCTCAAAAATGCATTTTTCAAATGTCTACAACATCCAGGTAAGTTGCTACCTAAATAATTTCCATCTGAGGAATTTTTGATTCTCTGTCCCTTGAAGACCCAGGACCTGTTAACCACACTAGTTTGTACTCCTGAGCCCCTATGTGGTCTTTTTGCTGGTGCACTTTGCTTAATCTTTCCTTCCATTTACAAATAAGTTTCTTGTGAAGTCTAACGTAAAAATTCCCGACACTGCCCAATAAATCACAAACCTGACCTTTTGTGGAAGCACCGAAGGTTGGTGGGGAAACCGATTTAAGGATGGGAGGGAAATCCCCCCCCTCACCCCCTCTCAGCCCCCAAAGTCCTGCATACTGTGCTGCCCATTGGCCTGGACTGTTTGGCCTCTGTGTCTGGAAAAATTCACTTCCTCCTCCTTCATCTTCTACCTGCCCGACTCGTTACAGAACCAGACAGTTTACATATGTGATCCTTCCTATTTAGAAAATTAATGGTGTTTTCTGGCTCCAAATCACAGCTTGTGGTGCTCTGCAGGCGATGAAAAACTTGGCCAGCTTCAGCGGCAAGGCAGCCATTAGAAAATTAACCCTTGGTGACCAAGGAGCAAAGGTAGGCGAGTGGGGTCCTGGCGACGTGGCAGGCTGTAGCTTTCAGGTGTCGATACATATGTTAGCCGTGTAGGAACAGCACACATGGGGCCCCCTGAGAGCTTCTAGCTAGCATGTTTGTGGTTGGCCACTGTGGAGAGGGCACGGACATAGCACTTGGCAGCCAGTGCGACCAATATGCCACGCTTTTTATTAGAGCTCAGGAGAAAACCCAGAGCCCAGCTTTGGAATCCCAGCCATCACGGTCTTGGCTCTACCTGATTAAAAGATGCGCCATTCATCGCCAGCCCCGCACACCTCCGTCTCACAGCCCCGTGCTGTGCTCACCCTGCCTGCCTCAGGATATAGCTGACCTCAGAAAGCCAAGCATAAAAGCCAGGGTGGGAGAAAACTTTCAAGTGGTTAATTCCACATTAACTTAAGTCTTCCCTGCTTGCTTGCTTTTAGGGTTTTTTGGTCTGGTTGTTTTTTTGTACATGGTAGCCAAAAGGGGCTGTTTTCTCGTGTAGCTTGGAAACTCCTGTGTGTGTTCGTGTTGTGTGAAGGTGTGTGTGTGTGGTGGGGGGTGGACGGGCGGGGGCAGGGTATGGGCCTTGCAAGGGTCAGGTCTAACTTTGGGAATTGGACTTTTTGAGACTGATATCCGCTGATAACCGCTGTTACAGTTTTCTCTTTGTAAAGACTGAGCCGATGTGTTACGAAGGTTAGTGAATTTATCCTTGAAAAATGTAAAATCATTTTCCTTGCCCTGTCCCAACGGAATCAGCATCGATGACCCCCAGGATCAAAAGCATTGAGGTGTGCTTTTCTATATTTATTTCTTCAACTGATAAGATGCAAGGACTCTAGATTCTGAGCGGTCATGGATCCCTGAGCCTACCACTGAGGGGAGGAAAAGGGCAGCCTAGAGTTAGCAGCACGGACTAGCATAGTCTCGAGACTTCCTGTCTTCCTCTCCTGCACACCTATCCTGCGATCCTGAAGTTGATTTTATTTTTAGGTTCGAGTACAGGAAAACACAGCTGCTTATTTTATTGCTTCTGAATGCTGTGCTCTGTGGTATTCAGTGAAATCAGGCTATATTCATCTCTAACATTGTGTAACACCAGCTTTAATACAAACAGGGGTAAATAACAGTGGCACATTAATTACTCCTTTCTAGTTTACTCTGACAAAAATGTACTAAAATGAAGACTAATATAATTATAGATGATGCATTTTCAATTAGCCTTTGTTAATACTATTAATAAGATTAATAATATATACTAAAAATGTCAATATGCTTATCTAAATAAATTTTTTAAATCACCCTTTCAAGTCCCAGCATCAAACATTAAGGCACAGCGTCTTAATTACATGTGCTCATCAACAAAGTTAAATGGATAACATCCCTCAACTGTGGCAGAGACAGACCAGACAGAGGCGGGCTCTGAAGCCGCCTGCGCATTCACCTTTCTCAGCCCCATTTTGCTCGGCTGCGAGCGGTCAGCGTTTTTGGAAAGAACGTACCCAAATTAGCACAGGGCTTTGCAAAGTTCTTATGCAGTGAGAGCTACACATGGAGCCGTTTATTCTCTAATACACACACATATAAATGACCGCTTTCTGAACTGAATGATAAAATGTGGGGTTTTGCCTTTATAATTTTAATAATATACAGCACAACTGTGACTGGTGTTAATGTATAGAATTAATTGCCCCAGTGAGACATTTCTTCCAAAAAAGCAATAATAGCTGGATTCTCCTTGAGAATGTGAAAACCCTCTGGTATACTAATAAAATGAAAAAGGTTCACAAAATAATATCCTAAATAATTGGGTTCCCTGTACCAAAGACCCCATGTAGTTTCTCTTAAGTGATCTAAAAAAAAAAGTGATTATTCCTTTGGACTTAATAAAACATAATTGAAAAAATATCAGCGAGAATAACAGAGATATCCATGTCCCCTTAATATTTTTAAAGGTGAAATTCTCAACACTTTCTCATTATTATGGAGAAAAGATGTTTTGCAAGTAAATAATGATGTTTACTTGGCTGATAGCATATTGGTAAAATGCCCAGTTCCCCCACCCCATTTGTGTGTGTGTGTGTGTGTGTGTGTGTGTGTTATGTATACTTGATCATTAAAACTTTTCAACAGCTCCAGTTTGTAAATCCACTGGCCCTTTCCTCCCCAGAAACTGGGAAACTGCACACTCCTACTGTGCTGTATTCATAAACAAATTAGTGTCCTCTGAATAGATTGAGAGAGAGGGAGAGAGGGAGAGAGAAATAGAGAATGCCTGTGTGAGTGTGTGTGTGTGTGTGTGTGTGTGTAGGGGGGATGGGGGCATAAACTGTTCTCCTGCTTGGATGGATGTTTTCATCCCCGTAGCTTTTCTTTCTTCCCTTCAGACAGAAAGGTTACCCAGACTGGAAATCTCACCCCTCATTCCTTTTTCCTACTTATTTTAACCTGTTTACTCATTTGTCCTTATGCTGAACAACCAGGGCGGGGGGCGGGGGGAGTGGCTGGAAATGAACATAATTTTCCATGAAGAATGAGAAGCAGTGGAGAGTGTTGGAGACCTGGAGGGAGACGGGAAATGCAGAGGGGACTTGGGACAGAGCTGGGGATGCTAGAGCGACAGAATGCTGAAGATAGTTGTCCCAGCTACGAGATAAAAGCTACATTACATGAAATTAATGGAGGCTGTCTGCGACATACATGAATCACTGTTTCAACACTAAGAAACCAGCACAAAAGAATAAAGAAATCTGAGTACTAACTACATCTTCAAAGGTCTCCTATTTACCCAGCTATACTGGGTACTGACACAAGTGGGGGGAAATATAAGAAAAAAGCACTGCTGTGATCGAATGAATGCGACCATATGAGCTATATTGGAGCCGTATGCATCCTATTTAGCTGATATCAAACACAGTTTAATGAAAGTTAAATAGTTTCTGAGGAGTGCATGAGCTGGAACAGATTCGATTCCGCCGAGGGGTCTCTCAGCATATTGTTGCTCGCATGTATTCCCCGCTCAGGGCTGCTACAATGCCAGCACTCCATTAGCAATACACAAAAGACTTATGCAGATAGCGGGCATAAGCTCCTACCGCCATGTTGGGAAATAAAAACACACACACACAGACACACGCACACACGGATGGAGGTTTTGTTCAATGTGTTCATCTCAAAATAGATCTCTGTAATTCAAAACTGATAAGAGCATTTGTAGGAAGAAGGAAGGAGCTGCCTATATTTTTAAAGAGAGAAATATGTAAACTGCCTCACGTAGGAGATACTGCATCAGGCATATGATGAGAGTTTGATCTTCCAGAGGACAATGACATGGGCAAACGTGATGCCCTTTTGATCCATAAACTACATCTGGTCTAAAGGTATGGCAGCTCCTCTGTTACGGCCTCGTGAAGTTACAGGGGTGTATGTTTCTGCAGATCCCCACACACACAGGATTCCTCCAGCAATGCCTCATTTTTAAAATGTACAGTTCCTTCCAGGAATACTGCTGAACAGCCTGTCCATCGATTCACATGGCTGTCGCAAAAACTGACATGAATTGCAATTAATAATTTCATTACTTGGCAAAGATTTTTTTTTAACTTCATCACAATTAAATTGTCTATGTGCTTTTTCCCCCTTCCTTCTGTCCCAGCACCCTCTGCTCTGTCTTTATTGAGCTGACTTCTCAGGGACAGTGACAGTGGTGTTTTAATTTAAACAAACAGGAGAGATCTTTCATGTCGGTCTTTCTATGAATGCTGCCAGAATGGTTGAAGAGAAAGGCAACCTTAGCTTCTTTCAGATGTAGAGTTAAAGAAGTCACTTCCAACCTTGGTCATATTTGCTCCTTTACTCTTACATAATTGCAGTAAAACTTCATTGAAGATTTACTCTCTGTCCGGTATTTCCCCAGTGTTAGACACGGGGTTATAAAGATGAATCAGATATGCTCTCTGTGTTCAAAGAGCTCAAGGAGTACATAGCAGAGTTTCTCACGTTGCGGGGGGGGAGGGGGCAATTTTGACTCCATCCCTAGATGGCAATGTCTGGAGAAATTTTCAGTTGTCCCAACTGGGGGAGTGCTCCTGGTTTCTGGTGGGGGGGGGGTTGTGGAGCCTGGGGGAACTCTTAAACACCCTACAGCATACAGGACAGTCCCCCTGCCCCACAACCACGACAAAGACTTATCATTTATTAGTCCAAAATCTCAATAGTGTCAGTAGACCTGGAGAGATTATTATTTCCAAGGACAGAGCAAGGTGAAACTTTCAGTAAATGTCAACCTCTGTGGTATATCTTGCACCTTGTTCCTATTCCCAGTACAGTCTGAACACTTTGGTGTGTTGTCACCTGATGGCACCCAGGGGCTGAACAAGGCTTCCATGGCATGTGGCTTAAATTCTGGAACTAAACTCTTAAAAAGCTCTTCGCAGTCACCGATGATGCTTCAAGTTTTGGGAAACTCCTTGTAGTTTCTCAACAGCATGTGAGATGAGGGGTAGGGGCTCTTCTGCAAATTCAGCCAAGGAGAAAGAAAACAGAAAAACCCATGTATCTGTCCCACATTCCTTCTCAGCAATGGGGAGATTTTTCCATTAATATTATGCAAGCTCTTCTAGAAAGGATGGGATATCCTCAGCCATTTCTTGTATATCCTCATATTATTACTCCTCTGGATAAAGATGGCTCCACATTGAGTGTCCATGGAAGGAAGCTTGTCAGATGCACTAAGGTAATTGGCTCTATTTCTTCATCTCTGTGCTCAGGTCTAATAATATGATCAAGAAGCAGAGTAGATATTGAAGCCCTCACCAGCTGCTTGTTCAGGTCAAGAGGCACTTCCCCACGTTACTCCCACTGTCCCTGTCACCACATTATGTCGTCATCATATTCCATACGATGCCGTGTCACAGGTGGTGCACACATTGCAAGTTGCCTCCATCTGGTGGTGACAAAATGGGGAGCTCCTGTCCTGTTTGGCAACATTGAGTAGCCTAGACTATCTGTAAAAATATCGATGGATATGCCCTTCACTTCCTCTTAGATTTGTGCTCCTCAGATAATTGGGAATATACCATCACTGTGGCTTGAAGCTGAAGCATAATTTATAATGAACTGATAGTGAAGTTTATCTACTATGACTAATAATCATAATGTAGTAACGGTAATGTCAGTCATAATAAGGAGGAACTAATTAGAGTGGAAAACAATATCTCTTCTTAAGAAACCTTACCTAGCTACGAAAATAAGACATGTAGATGGCCCAGTGTGTGCTAATTCATTTAGCACCATGAATCCAAGTAACAGCACTTGTGTGGAATGATTGATTGACCCAGGAAATAATTCACATGGAAACTAATTGATTGAGGATAACTCTCCAACCACCTTTACCTGTGACATGAGGCACTTTACAACGGCGCTGGGATGCTGTTGCATGAAGTAGCCCAAAGCAATTATTTCCTAGGCAATGACTCTATACGTGTTTCTGGCTGTAAGCATCAGCTGGCCCGAGTGTTGAGTGAGGAGAGAAGGCTGGCTGCAATTGTTGATTGCAAAGGCATATTTATGATAAAGAACATCGTCAATGAAATGAGACTGCATTCCTGCCGATTGGCAAGGTTTGGGGAATATTTTGGAGGTGGGTATTACAGTGTGCTGTGAGGATTTCAAGAATCTTGCAACAGTTTCTCTTTAACCTGCAGGTGGCATTAGTAGTAAAAAATGTATTTCCTATCATTCTTGAAAAAAATATTCAGCAACGAAGAGAGGGAAACAGTAAAGGGCTTCACAGCATGACTCAATTAGAGGAGCAAGCCCGATTCATTGCAGATGGCTTTTTGCTATGTTTAATAATCCAGGGAACTCAATGATCCAAATCCAGAAATAGTAAACTACAATCCTTACAGGAATTGAAAAATCTGGGGAAGTTTTTTTTCTTTCTCTTGAGTTTGGAATACAAGCATACGTCTATATGCATACACACACACATGTCTTTGTGATTCCGTTTCCATGTGGGAGGCCAAGAATCTGAGCACTGGGAGCAAACTTCGTTCTTTACTTACAGAGCGAGAAGGGAAACGCAACACAGTGTGATGGAAACTCTCTTTCTGCAAGCAGTCTTTAGTCTAAGATTCTCTTGCATTGATGCTGGCCCTGGGTCTAGCCCAGAGAAACTGCTTTGCTAGCATAGCAGTTCCTATAGCGACAGTATGTATTTTTCCCTTCTTCATGGCGCAGTGGCAGTTTACTAACTGCACTGACCAAGCACATCCTTGGACGTGATGAAATACCTGGGCTGGTGCCAATTTGGTGAAGTCTTCCCTCCCAACCTCTTCTTATACCTGGTATGAGAATGAGAAGCTAAGACATTACTTTAGAAACCTCAAGGCTTACCAAAAAATAAATTAATTAATTAATTAAATAAAATAATAAAAGGAAGAACAGGAGAAAGAAGAAGAGAAAGAAAGGAAGGGAGGAATGAAAGGACGGACTTCAAGCCATCAAGGAAATTCCAAACTCGGAACACAGAGAGCAGGTATACAACCTGTTGGGACTGGGATCTGTGATCTTATTCTGTGTTTCCATGGAACAAGGTAACCATGGGGGAGAAGATGCCAAATAGTGTGACCCAGCATGTAACATACAAGCCATCCTGAAACATCCTTCAAGGAAAACGTGGTCTTCCAGCAGAAAGAGGCTGTGGAGAAATGACAAGCACTGACTGGGGATCTTAGAAACACAAAACTCAGATTGACACATAAAGTTTCTTCAGAAACAGTCCACTATCCACTAACCAGTAAAGTGAATATTTTCTTCTCTGCTGTTTCTCACATTTGAATGTTTTATTGTTCATGAATCTGCTTCTGTCCCAATGGACAGTTGAGTATTATGTTGATATCGAATAGTCCTGTTTAATAGGTCAAAAGTAGATCTCTAGCCATAGGATCTATTTCTTAAGTTCTTTTTTTTAGATAAACTGATATGAAGGCCAATATCTTTTAATCTAAGTATATTTGACGTACAGTGTTATGTTAGTTTCAGGTGTATAATATAACGACTCAACAATTCTATACATCCTCAGTGCTCATCATGATAAGTGCACTCTAATCCCCTTTATTTCACCCACTCTCCCCACACATCTCCTCTCTGGCAGCCACCAGTTTGTTTGTTTGTTCCCAGTATTTAAAAGTCTGGTTTTTGTTGTTGTTGTCTCTTATTTGTTTGTTCCTTAAATTCTACAGATGTGTGAAATCATACGGCATTTGTCTTTTGCTGACTAACTCATTTCACTGAGTATTATACTATGTAGGTCCATCCATGTTGTTGCAAATGGCAAGATTTCATTCTTTTTTAAGGCTGAGTAATATTCCATAGAGTATATGGATCATATCTTCTTTATCCATTCATCTATGGATGGACATGGGTTGCTTCCATATGTTGGCCATTATAAATAATGCTGCAATAAACTTAAGGGTGCTTATTCTATTTTATTTCCTTCCTCCTACTAGCTTTGCTCAATATTTAGCCCTGAGATGATGTGAAACAATCTATCAGGGAATCAGTTAAATCACTAACTCACTAACTTTCATTGAACTTGCGTGTTGTGATTTAATTTTCCCTTTTCTCATTAGTCTCTGTCTCTATCCCTGTCTAGCATCACAACTTCTCTGGCTCCTGTACTCAGGCAGAGTACACAGGCTCTCTGCCTCCCAGGTAGCATACCAGCCCACATTCCACTAGTATTGGTGGGAGTTTCCACCCAGAAGTCCATTTCTACTGGAAGATTCTACTGTGTACAGCACTCACTGCAACCTGGGCTTTGCCTAGATATTGCTGTGTCTTTCAGCTCTGTTTTCCACTAAAGTGAGTGAGACCCTGGAGCCCAGAGAGCCTGCAGGCTGAGCAGCTGCTCTGCAGAGAAGTGGCCAAGGTGGCCTTCCTCTCCATTATGCTGTCTTCTTTTAGAGGGGCTTCAAGCAGTGCTGTCTGTGCCCAAAGATTTAGAGAATTCTTTAGCTTTTAAAGGGCTTCTATAGTAATAACTTATACCCTCTGAACTCTCCACAAAACTAAGAGACCATTATCATGGAGGCTAGGGTAGGACAGAGAGCCACCAAATCTAAGGCGTAGGTAACCCCATAACAGGCTGGGTCTTCCTACCTTAGGCATGCTGTGTACCTATGTTTCTCACCATAACCTGACACATTACACTCAGCTCAGACTGCATCTACTCAAAGTGGACTTACTTCCAGTGCCCTGTTTTCCTTCCCTCTTACTCCTACTGGGTCTTGCTGAGGACAGAAAGCCCTCATTTCTTCCATCTAGTCCCCTTAACTCCAGATCCTGGATACTTTTAAAAAGAGATTCACCAGTCTCCTATTCAGATTGAAATACTATCTGCTAAAATTAAGGTATACAGTCTGCTAAAGGATTTTTCTTTCCGACGTGAAGTTATTTGAAAAGACTTCCATGGTGTTGTGGACTAAATATGTGTGTTTCCTCAGAATTCATATGGTGAAACCCCAGTCCCTGGAGTGATGATGACATTTGAAGATGGGGCCTTAGAAAGATAATTAGCTCATGTGGTTGGAGCTGTCATGATGGGATTAGCATGCTTAGAAGAAGAGACACTAGAGAGCTTGCTGCGTCTTTCTCTTAGCCATGTGAGGACAATGCAAGAGGATGGCCATCTGCAAAGCAGGAAGAGAGCTGGCACCCTTGATGCCTACATAACCATGGGAAGTGCATTTCTGTTATTTAAGCCACCCAGTCTATGGTATTTTGTTATAGCTTACAGAACAGACTAATACACATAGTTATAAAATAATTCACTATTAGTTTTCTATTTGACAAATAAGTTTTTACAAATGATACCAAACCAGGAAGTCTTAGAAAATCTGGACATATGATTATGTCTGCTTCAGTATGAACAGTAGCAATGATCAGCAACTAAAAAAATCTCATTGTACTTAGTCACCTCCACTTGGAATTCTCCTGTTGATCAGTTCATTCTGTGAGAGCTTCACTCCTGTATGTTATATAACACGTGGGATCCATATGGCAATTTATGAGAACCTGGCACCTTAATTACATTATGTAATTGACCCTGACCCTTGACCGTTTTCTGTTCCTGGCCTGCTACTTGAATGGGCCATGGTACCTCAGTTTTCCCTGGTACCGCTCTTGAATGTGCTTCAGTTCATTTGCATTTCGCAGCTTTGGTGATGCGTTATTTCACTTTTATCAAATTCTCTTAAAAAATCCTTTCGAGATAAGATGCCTTGGTTTTATGATGACTTTAAACACATGCCTCCCACCCCTGACCATTTGGAAGATGAAAACTACCACTCTGTAAGTCCACTACGTGTGTTTACCTTTGTTTCTCTTGAATTTGTTTCGATATCTGCACTAGAAGTATACACGACTAGCTCCAGATTGTTCCCCAACCCTATGCTCCACAATTCCTCCAATACACCACACATGCGTGTGCGTGCGTGCGCGCACGCACACACACACACACACACACACACACACACTCCTACTCTAGGCACAATTCTAGAGAGAGTTCATGATTACAGAATGATGGGCCCTTCAGGTTTTTGGAGCAGAGACGTTATTAGTGAAGATAGGATACGAAAGGTGTAAGAGCAGGATGTGGGAGATGGGAAATCTAGAGATTAAGTTCTGGCTTTATAACTTAACCAACTCTCTGTCTCAATTTCCTCTTCTTGGAAACAGGACTCATAACACTTGTTCTATTTATTTTATATGTTATCAAAAGAAATACTTTGAAAAACATAAAATTGTGTGCAAACATAAGGATGGGCAGTGTTAGGTTTATTGCTGCTTAGAATATCTCGATTACCTGCAGGCTACCCAGCAATGCCCAGGAGTCCCACTCAACATGGACCTGCCATAATACCCACACTTGATAAGGCAGACTCATATCCTTAGGAGGCACATATCCACGGGTGTGGACCTTATGGGCAGGGGTAGGTTATGTTGTGTCTCATTTTTGAAAATTATTAATCATTCATTTCATAGAGAATCAAAGCATGTGAGATGGGATGATTGTCTCAAAAGAGAAGTGGGGTGTGCAGAGTGGGTGAAGCAAGGGGAAATGCCTCTGTCAGAAGAGAATACCGAGGGAGAGACTACAGAAAGTGCTTGGGATTTTACAGCTGGAAGGTACAGTGAAAGGAGTGAAAGAGGGAGCAGTTTTTGTGTTTTTTTTTAAATTTTTTTTAAGATTTTATTCATTTATTTATTTATTTGACAGAGATCACAAGCAGGCAGAGAGAGAGGAAGGGAAGCAGACCTCTGGCTGAGCGAAGAGCCCGATGCGGGGCTCGATCCCAGGACCCTGGGATCATGACCTGAGCCGAAGGCAGAGGCTTTGACCCACTGAGCCACCCAGGCGCCCCAGGAGGGAGCAGTTTTTAGAGTGCTTGCCCCCCAGAGAAGGGGACACTGACCCTGTGAATCTCAGGCATTTTTATAAAGGACTCTAAGACTCATTGGTTTTGACTTAGGTGTGCATATTTCTAAAATTCTGCCCCCTTACAAACACATTTGTTCTAACCATATTGCAACAGATCTGTATTCCTAGCCAATTCCCTTGAATTCTTAATTCTTGTTAACAACTCTGGCAATTAACCAATTACTCCTTCCACTGAAGGGCTCAGGGAGGAAGGGACTGATGATTTATAGCAGCCCAGCATCCGTGCTTGTTGAATTGAACTCAATTGCCAGAGCCCTTCATTTAGAGAATAGACGGGCAGGTGAGTAGCCAACAGGCCGAAGCCAGTCAAAAGATTAAAATGCCCAACAGGTGACACGTTGGCAGCGCTACATCCTCTGACTCTTGAGCTGAGTCTCCCTGCTTCTCCCTCTTCATGTAACTCACACAAAAACCTGATGGTGCCTGTGGAGTTCAGCCCACTAAGCTAGTGCTGATGGTTTTACAGAAATGGTGGAATCGAGTGGTTAAGAAGTTGTCTAGTCTAAAGGTGCAGGAAGCTGTTGCACACTGCCCTTGGGACCCTTTCCAGATATTACCAGCAACAACTTTGGAAGGCAACTCATTCCATCGCTGGACAACACTGTTTGTTGGAGGGTCTCCCTTCAAAGGAGGAAAAAAAAAAAACCTTCCTTTTTGTTACATAACTCACCAGGGATTGTACTTTTGCCCTATGAAGCAATCCACAATAACTCTGCTCTGCCTCCCCTTGATAAGGTACCTCCAGAACCTGAGAATAGCTTCCAGGTCTCCATCCTCCTCCTTCGCTGGTGTTCCTCTACCTCTCATGGAGCATGCTTTTGTTATCCCTTCCCAGCACCTTCCAAAGACACCCTTTTATTTTTCAAGGTTCTGCTTAACTCGTAGCACCAACATTTTAATGTAACTGCCCATATTGCATTTCTTGTGAGCCATGTTCCTGCCATTTAACTTTCCCATATTATCTTTGGTCCCAGTAAACCATAGATTCTGGGGGGAACTATTCAATTAAAGCCAATAAAATGACCAGGAACATTCTGATGACATTTGCTAGTTCTTACCTGAAATAACTTTGGAGTCATCATTTCTGTTTCAAGAACTGTTTCTAGGGCTGTGTGGCATGACTTGAACTTTTGATGTGCTCTTTAAGAGAATCTAAATTTACTGAGTTAATAAAACTATAGACACTGGTAAAGGCAATAATAGAGGAAAGGAAGGTGAACAATGGTATCAGCCCGCGGGAGGAAAGAGAAGGTCACTTGGGGGAGAGGAAGGCAAATGGTTCCTACAGAAGAGAAAGCTCTTTGGTGGTAGATATGGAATCCCCCCAAAGGGCAAGACTGACCAGATGTGCAGACATCCTAGTGTGTGCATGATGTGAATTGAGGGGTGCTAAAATACCATCAGTTCCCACATATTTGTTGCACACCTACACCAGACATCCCCATGTGGTTAACACCTTTTGCTTGAGGCCACCATAAAAATGTTAATGTTCTCTGGGAGAATAAAATATTAATCCATTATCAACCAGTAACATCTTAGCTCTACTTGACCAAATTAGTACCAGCTGGTCACTGAGTGGACCCCTAAGGGAATAGGCTATAATTCTGATATGTTTTAATTGGGGGAGAATAAAGAAGGATATAAAAAGACAATGTTTCAAGAATTTGTGGTGCAAGGGGGTGAATCGGAGGGACACGGCGGGGATAAAGATTTGGTGGGCAGTAAGCTGCTTGAAAGAAGTGGGGTACTTTTATGTAGGCCTATTGGATATGTAGCCATGTGGATATCAGGAGCTAGATGGATACAGGGAGGATGCGAAAAAGGAATCTTAATAAATCTCTTAGGTTGAAACGCTATGGAGGGAGGCCCTGAGGAAATATCTATAGAGTTTGAGCTCAGGAACTATGAATCTGCTGGTTAGGCATGATGCCCTAGTTCTTTGATTTTTAATTATCATTTCCCACTTCTGAATGGACTTAAATGACTTCAGAGCTGTAAACTATAAGGGGAAATGTCATTTAGTTCTCTGTTTTTTTCTCTTTTTATTTTATTCTCTTTGATTTCCCCGTATTTTTTCCCTGTGATTTTCGTGGCCAAGCCCCAAAAGAGGGTGAATTAGCGAATGGAAGGAAGGTCAGAAAGCAGATCATAAATGGGAAAGAAAGATAAGGAAGAATAATTTTCATGTTCTTTATAACTGTAAACTAGAGGGACTCTTTGACTTCTAATGACAGAGAAACAAAATAAATTTGGCACAAAAGAAGAATGTATTTATTTCCATAAACAAAGAGTGGAAAGGGGAGGGTAATCTCAGGGATGCTTTGATCCTGAGACTTTAGCACTGGCATCTCTTTCTCTTCCAGTTCTCTACCCCCCTTTCTTCTGTGTGTTTCTTTCTAACATGGAGTGCCTTTCTCTCCATATTGTAGGCTTCCATCTCTACACCCTCTTGACAATATAAGAAACAGTTCCTTTTTTTGTTTTTCTTTTTTTGGTCTGTTTTAGGAAAAACATAAAACAGAGAGGGGCTCTGATTTGTTCAGTGAGGTCATGTGCTTTTTTTCCAGAATGATCACCAGCCAAGGTGAAGGGTGCTATAATTCATTTATTCTAGATTCCATGTTATTCCCATGGACAGACAGTTGATATCTGTTACCAGTCTAGGAGAGAAGAATGTTGGACAAACAAATTAAGAATCCTCTGGAAGAAAGAGTGGGGCGGTCATTAGACAGCAGCATCCCTGCACTCCTAATGAGCATGAAGATCTTGGTGGGTTTTTTTTTTTACAACTTGCAACTACTTAGAAGATTTTAAAATGGACTGTATTATTTTGCTAAGGCTGCCATAACAAAAGACCATGGAGTGGGTGGCTGAAATACAGAAATTTACTCCCATAGCTCTGGAGGCTTAAAGTCCAAGATCAAGGTGCTGTCAGGGTTGGTTTCTCCTGAGGACTCTCTTCTTGGGTTACAAATGGCCTACCTCTCACTGTGTCTTCCCAACATCTTTCCATTGTGTGTACACACCTCTAGTGTGTGTCTCTTTTTGTAGTAACAGCAGCCATATTAAATTCAAGTCACCCTTATGACTTCATTTAACCTTAATTAGTCCCTTAGATGCCCTATCTCCAAATACAGCCACATTTGGTGTTAGAGCTTCAGCAAAAGGATTTTGAGGGAACACAGTTCAGTCTGTAACATGGACTAATCTAGGTTTTACTAAGGAAATGGGCTCAGCTGAAGAATGGTGTTAGGGTTCAATTTTTCCCACTAAATCTTGGGATAAATCAGGAAGGGTAAACATACTTGAAACATATATATGAAATATTTGCATTGTAATGGTTAGGGACAATTAAGATGTGGTTATGACTGATAAGGCCACTGAAGACCAGATGCAGCAGACAGGTAGAAGACATTGGACTAGTATAAGCTGGGTATTCTACCTCATAAAAAGACTGATGTTAAGTTCTTGGAAAGTCTCCCCAAAGAGGAGAACCCTAGTTGGTGAGGTCATATTTTTGGGCAGTGCCATCATCTGAGAACTAAGTTTTTAAAAATGTCTAGGAAAATGTAATACTTATCTGTGAATATGAATGCTAATAGGACCCTAATGCTGGCTAACATTCATCAGAGGAAATTGTTGCATATTCAAAATATCCATGGATGGACCCCTAAAATTATCACTGCTATTAAAAGTTTATACAAGAGTTCTTGTTTGAACTAAAGTGAAAATCCAGTCTCTATACTGAGAGAAAAATACTCTAGTAGGCCTCCTATTTAGTAGGAAGAAATGAGTTTTGGGAAAAGAGAAGTAAAAGCATTTTTAAAATCAGGTCTAGGGAATAATTACTATTGTGATCCATTGAATGGAAGTTGTGTGTTTGCTCAGTTGGTGAATAAATCATTTATAATCCTCCTACATATGTACATAGATCACATTTGGTGTGTGTGAGAGAGAGAGAGAAAGAGAGGTGGGAGCGAGAGATAGAATAAGTGAAAGAGAATGAAATCAATATATGAGTAGCATAATTAAGAAATTTATCTTTTTTAAAAAATATTTTATTTATTTGACAGAAAGAGACACAGCGAGAGAGGGAACACAAGCAGGGGGAGGGGGAGAGGGAGAAGCAGGCTTCCTGCTGAGCAAGGAACCTGATGCAGGGCTCGATCTCAGGACCCCAGGATCATGACCTGAGCAAAAGGCAGATGCTTAATGACTGGGAGCCACCCAGGCACCCCAAATTTATCTTTTTTTTAATAATATAGATTGAAAGGTAAGATAAGCCTGCAGTGAGGGGTGTGTGTGTGTGTGTGTGTGTGTGTGTGTGTATAGACAGGTTTGTGTATACAAAAGGAAAACTTTTTTCATATACAAAAGGAAATCCATGTATTATACCCCCTGCAAATATAAGCAAGGATGTGCACATATGTCCCAAATTAATTCTGAAACAATTTCAGACCCAGATTTGAGTTAATGCATTTAGCAAGTAATTAGTTGTCCATTCATTCATTAACAGCATATTTTAAAACTTCCTAAAAAACCCTACCTCCCCCTTCAAAAAAGTGGCACTTGTAAGAAGACAGAAGGGATATAAAATATGTTGAGTAAGATGGGAAAACAAATCAAAAATAAAACTACATGTTAGTTGTTAAAGAATCTTAGTTGCAGAAATGGGACTTACAAAGAAAACACTTTGCTTCCCTTTACCTTTCATACAAAAAAGGGTGAAGTTGTGAATTGGAGCTGCATCAGTGAGTACTTTAGCATTTTATGGTTTCAGTTTAGTATAATGTTTTTCTCTCTTGGACATTAGAATTTTTCTTCCATTTGTAAAGTGCTTTATAGTTTTCTAAGCAGTTTCACATAGAGTAGTTCATTTGTGGAACTAATGGCATTTACATGGGATAACAATATTCTAATAGAATTGTGCAATTCACATAATGAGTTTAACTTGTTATTAAAATAAATGTCACTTGGATAAGATTGAGCGAGGAACCAGGCTGGTCAAGAGTCTTTAGGTAGATGATGACTATTGCTGATTCATAAGAGGCAGGGATCCATTGTATCTTTCTTTAGGACTCTTGATTCTTCCTCTTTATTTGTATACTGCCTGTTTTTTGCCTGTCTCCACTTTTAGTTAGCACAGAAGATGAGTCAGAGCAGAGGCAGTGGAAGTAAAAGGGCTGTCTGTACCTTCTAAGAGTACCAAAAAATGTTTATTTATTTTATTTCTTGCCGATATTTTGTGAAAAAAAAATGAGGGACAACTGGATGGCTCAATTGATTAAGCATCCAGTTTTTGGCTTTGGCTCAGGTTATGATCTCATAGGTCCTGGAATAGAACCTCAAACCAGGCTCCATGCTTAGAGGGGAATCTGCTTGAAGGATGTTTCCCTCTGTCCCAAATTCAAATTATTTGAATTTATTTCATTCAAATAAATAAATAAATCTTTTAAAAAATGAAATTGGAATCCAAATGAGCATAGTTGGCCTCTTCTTAGTAGCTGACATAAAGATTTGGAGATATTTTATGCAGGGTGAACAGAGACCCAGAGCAGTGTTTAGAATGAGCTAATAGCATTGTACCCCATCAAAATGAAGTTCTAGTCTTAACACAGAAACAATAGACAATACCTAGTGTTGAATCACCCTGTCTATTCTTTCTTCACCTCTCTTTAAACATTGATGGAGCCCTGATTTTCTGTCTTGAGAACTTCATACCCTCTTAAAATCTTACATTTGGCAAAAGGCAAATCATCTAGGGTGGGACAATTAATTGGGAAGTTATCGGTTTTGAGGTATTTTTAGAAAAGAGAATATGAGGATCTGGAGCAAAAAAGAGGAAATGAGAGAGTGGGAGGTAAGAAATAAAATTACTTTGGGGGAGTAGGACCATGGATTAAATATTCTAACATTCAAAAAGAAAGGCTAAAGACACAGAGATGCCCTGTTCCAGCTTCACATTCCTTAAGTATAGTGACAGAAATTTTTGGTTTCCATTCTCATTTTTTCTCCCTATAGACACATGCCCTGCTTGTTGGATGTGACAGTGTGCCCAGCTAAAAAACTGAAGCCTCCTTTCTCCTCCTTGTTTCTGTAGGCCTTCAGTTTTTGCAATATGGTGACTTTCTTGATGTGGGGCTTGATCCCTGGATATTTAGATCATGACCTGAGCCAAAATTAAAAGTTGGCCACTTAACTAACTGAACCACCTAGGCACCCTGAAATATGGGGGCTTTCTAACCACACAAAGCTGTAGGGAATAAAGCTGTGTGCTCAGGTTGGAGAAAAGAAGGATGGAAGGAATCTGAGATACTGAGGTTATGTTGAACACATCTTATGCACACCTGTTTTTCCAACTACTGCTAAAGTGATAAGCTTCACTCAAGTACCTCTCCCTAAACCATAGAATCTCTGACTGTTGCCTTCACATGGGATACTAAGAGGAACTTCTCTGACACTGAAGGAAGTACTAATCCAGAACTGTGGAACACATTTTGGAAATACTGAGTACCCTTATCAATGAAGGATGGGAGACAATGGGTCCATGCTTTCTTCTTTCTTTCTGTCAGATGGTCTCTTACTGCAATAGCAGAAAATGATTACATTAGAAAATAGAAAATCTCAAATCAACAATCTAAGCTTTGACCTCAAGAAGACAGGAAAAAAAAGAGCACAATAAATTAATAGCAAGAAGAAGGAAATAATAACAGAGATCAAATAAATTGAAAATGCTAAGACAATGGACAAAATCAAAAGAGCTGGGTTCTTAGAAAGATCTATAAAATTGACAATCCTTTAACAATACTAATAGGAAAAGAATGAAGACACAATTTACCAATATCAAGGATGAAATCGCATATAAGAGACTCTGCAGACTTTAAAAGTATATACGGGAATAATGTGGGCAATTCTACATACATAAGTTTGAGAATTTGGATGAAGCAGATCAGATTCTCAAAGAGTACAAATCAGTACAAGTCACCCAATATGCAGCAGATAATTTGAACAATCCTGTAACTATTGAGGAAATTGAATCTGTAAGTTAAAATCTTCTGAAAAAGGATTCTTCAGGCTCAGATGGCTTCACTGAAGGACACTACTAAATCTTTAAACAAGAATCAGCAAATGTTCTATATAATATCTTCTGGGAAGTAGGAGAGGAGGAAATATTTCTCAGCTCATTTAATAAAGCTAGTCTCAGCCTGATACCCAAATCAAATACGTAGTACTCCAAAAAAAGTAACAGTGGAATTTGTCAATGATGTTAATAACTGTTCCCATAAAAATACATATGTAAATCTATGTTATCCACATATCGCAATTTGGCAAGTCTTATTGAGAGGAAAATACTACATAAACATAAACATTTGATTTGTGGAAGGGGATATAACCACAGATGTGAAGGATATTTATATAATAGCAAGAGAATACATTGAGCATATTTAAGGCAACAATTATTAATTCTATTTATATGGATATTTTAATGAACATGTGTGTTTGTGTGTGTGCATATTTTAATGAATGTGTGTGTGTTTCCATGTGTGTGTGTATTCTTAACTAAATAACCATTGAAGGACTTTGAAATCAGTCAGCTCTGGATTTTCAGCCCTGGTAATAATGAATAGCTAGTGTAAAAAACTATCCTATTGGAAAATCCCTGAATAATGTAGATAAAATATTTTTTTAAGTGCTCAAAGGCATTGGAGATCTAGTAAGACATTGAGAAATCACCAGACCAAAACATAAGAGAAATCAGAAATACAGAGAGGTAAGCCCAGTGTCTAAGACCACTTTTATTCCAGTGCATTTACTGACACCTGATTCACTAAGCTAGGGTGAAAATAAATAATGACAACTAGGAGCTAAAAATAACTATTTTAAAACTTTTATGAGAATGTTAGAATCGAATGGTATAATTACCACAATTGAAAGCTCAATGTACAGACTTATAGCATATTCGGTACATTTGAAAACAGAAATAGGAAACTAGTACACAGGTCAGATGAAAAAGTCATAAATACAGCACAGAGAAACAAACTGAAGGAAAATGTGAAAGACATAAAAAGGGAGGTTCTAACGTACATTCTAAGACATATCCAGAAGAAGAGAGTTTAAGGAATAATATTTGAAGAGACAATACCTGAAATATAAAAACAAATTACATATGAATTCCAATGAGTCCCCAGTAATATAATTTATGAGAAAATCACACCTATCATCATAAAACTACTGAAAACTAAGGACAAAGAATAAGTCTGAAAAGCAGTTGAGCAAAGAGACGAATTACTTTCAAAGGAACCACTGCTTGACCGACAGCAGACCTTATAACAGAAACAATGGAAGTCAGAAAACATTGAAATGTATCTGCCTTGTTGAAAGACAAAAAGGTAAACCTAGAATTTTATTTTTTTTAAAAGATTTTATTGATTTATCTGAGAGATGGAGATCACAAGTAGGCAGAGAGGCAGGCAGAGAGAGAGTGGAGGAGAAGCAGGCTCCCTGCTGAGCAGAAAACCCAATGCAGGGCTCGATCCCAGGACTCTGAAATCATGACCTGAGCTGAAGGCAGAGGCTTAACCCAGTGAGCCACCCAGGTGCCCCAACCTAGAATTTTATAACAAGTAAAATCATCCTTCTGAAATAAACACATTTTCAGAAAAATAGTTTTTAGAAAGGTTTATATATAACAGTAACACACAAAAAGAAATTTCAAAGGGTATTTTTCAGAAGGAAGTAAAATAAATATATGAAGAAGAACAGAAAGTACAAAAAGGTAAACTTGAATACATCTAAATGAATAGTAACTGTAAAACTTAAATGCATAATATGTTTTAGGGTTTTACACACCACACACAGAATTAAAATATAAAATAGAAGCTTAGAAGATATGAAACAGGGAAACGGAATTAAAGTGTCCTTGAAATGCTTGGGGGGAAAATGTGCCATTTTATATCAACTTTTTATACGTTAAGAAGTTATTGGGTGCCTAGGTAGCTCAGTGGGTTAAGCCTCTGCCTTCGGCTCAGGTCATGATCCCAGAGTCCTGGGATTGAGGTCCACATTGGGCTCTCTGCTCAGCAGGAAGCCTGCTTCCCCAGCTCTTACTGCCTGCCTCTCTACCTACTTGTGATCTCTCTCTGTTAAATAAATAAATAAATAAAATCTTAAAAAAAGAAAAACTTATGCTCTAATTTCTAGTGTCATACTAAAAAATAAAAGTAAATAATGTCAGGTAACAGAGGGAAGAAATAAACAGGTTTTAAAAACCTCAATTCATCCAAAATCAGACAAAATGAGAAAAAGTTCAAAGAAAAAGTGAGACATACAGAGGAAATAGTAAGATTTTACATTTGAAAACAAATGATGTTAGCTATTACTTTCACAATAAATAGACCTAATGATCTAAAAAACACAAAATTGGGAGGAGTCAAGATGGCGGAGAAGTAGCAAGCTGAGACTGCTTCAGCTAGCCGGAGATCAGCTAGATAGCTTATCTAAAGATTGCAAACACCTGAAAATCCATCAGCAGATCGAAGAGAAGAAGAACAGCAATTCTGGAAACAGAAAAACAACCACTTTCTGAAAGGTAGGACCGGCGGAGAAGTGAATCCAAAGCGACGGGAAGATAGACCCCGGGGGGAGGGGCCGGCTCCCGGCAAGCGGCGGAGCAACCGCGCACAAAATCAGGACTTTTAAAAGTCTGTTCCGCTGAGGGACATCGCTCCAGAGGCTAAACCGGGGCGAAGCCCACGCGGGGTCAGCGTGGCCTCAGGTCCCGCAGGGTCACAGAAGGATCGGGGGTGTCTGAGTGTCGCAGAGCTTGCGGGTATTGGAACGGGAAAGCCGGCTACAGAGACAGAGCTGACAGTAAGCTCGCAGCTCCGTGTTACCTTGAACCGGTCGCAGGCTCGGTGAGCTCGGAGCGGCCGGAGGTCAGGCAGCCGGGAGTAACTGGGCGCGGTTCTCTGAGGGCGCACTGAGGAGTGGGGCCCTGGGCTCTCGGCTCCTCCGGGCCGGAGAACAGGAGGCCGCCATTTGTATTCCCGTCCTCTGGAACTCTACGGAAAGCGCTCAGGGAACAAAAGCTCCTGAAAGCAAACCCGAGCGGATTACTCACCCCGGCCCCGGGTAAGGGCGGTGTAATTCCGCCTGGGGCAAAGACACTTGAGAATCACTACAACAGGCCCCTCCCCCAGAAGATCAACAAGAAATCCAGCCGAGACCAAGTTCACCTACCAAGGAGTGCGGTTTCAATACCAAGGAGAGCAGCAGAATTCCAGAGGAGGAGAAAGCCAAGCACGGAACTCATGGCTTTTTTCCTGTGATTTTTTTTTAGTCTTGCAGTTAATTTAATTTTTTCTTTTTCATTTTTTTTTTTTCTCGCCTTCGGGTAAAATTTTTTTTTTAACTGTTACCTTTTTCTTTTTTTAACGATTTTTTACTAGTTTATCTAATATATATATATATTTTTTACATTTTTCTTAGGTGTTTTCTTTTTTTAAAAATTCTTTTCTTTTCTTTTCTTTTTTTTTCTTTTTGTTTTTTTTTTTTTTTCTTCCTTTTTGAACCTCTTTTTATCCCCTTTCTCCCCACTCACGATTTTGGATCTCTTCTAATTTGGTTAAAGCATATTTTCCTGGGGTTGTTGCCACCCTTTTAGTATTTTACTTGCGCCTTCATTTACTCTTATCTGGACAAAATGACAAGACGTAAAAATTCAACACAAAAAAAAGAACAAGAGGCAGTACCGAAGGCTAGGGACCTAATCAATACAGACATCGGTAATATGTCAGATCTAGAGTTCAGAATGACAATTCTCAAGGTTCTAGCCGGGCTCGAAAAAGGCATGGAAGATATTAGAGAAACCCTCTCGAGAGATATAAAAGCCCTTTCTGGAGAAATAAAAGAACTAAAATCTAACCAAGGTGAAATCAAAAAAGCTATTAATGAGGTGCAATAAAAAATGGAGGCTCTAACTGCTAGGATAAATGAGGCAGAAGAAAGAATTAGTGATATAGAAGACCAAATGACAGAGAATAAAGAAGCTGAGCAAAAGAGGGACAAACAGCTACTGGACCACGAGGGGAGAATTCGAGAGATAAGTGACACCATAAGACGAAACAACATTAGAATAATTGGGATTCCAGAAGAAGAAGAAAGTGAGAGGGGAGCAGAAGGTATACTGGAGAGAATTATTGGGGAGAATTTCCCCAATATGGCAAAGGGAACGAGCATCAAAATTCAGGAGGTTCAGAGAATGCCCCTCAAAATCAATAAGAATAGGCCCACACCCCGTCACCTAATAGTAAAATTTACAAGTCTCAATGACAAAGAGAAAATCCTGAAAGCAGCCCGGGAAAAGAAGTCTGTAACATACAATGGTAAAAATATTAGATTGGCAGCTGACTTATCCACAGAGACCTGGCAGGCCAGAAAGAGCTGGCATGATATTTTCAGAGCACTAAACGAGAAAAACATGCAGCCAAGAATACTATATCCAGCTAGGCTATCATTGAAAATAGAAGGAGAGATTAAAAGCGTCCAGGACAAACAACAACTGAAAGAATTTGCAAATACCAAACCAGCTCTACAGGAAATATTGAAATGGGTCCTCTAAGCAAAGAGAGAGCCTACAAGTGGTAGATCAGAAAGGAACAGAGACCATATACAGTAACAGTCACCTTACAGGCAATACAATGGCACTAAATTCATATCTCTCAATAGTTACCCTGAATGTTAATGGGCTAAATGCCCCTGTCAAAAGACACAGGGTATCAGAATGGATAAAAAAACAAAACCCATCTATATGTTGCCTCCAAGAAACACACTTTAAGCCCGAAGACACCTCCAGATTTAAAGTGAGGGGGTGGAAAAGAATTTACCATGCTAATGGACATCAGAAGAAAGCAGGAGTGGCAATCCTTATATCAGATCAATTACATTTTAAGCCAAAGACTATAATAAGAGATGAGGAAGGACACTATATCATACTCAAAGGGTCTGTCCAACAAGAAGATTTAACACTTTTAAATATCTATGCCCCCAATGTGGGAGCAGCCAACTATATAAACCAATTAATAACAAAATCAAAGAAACACATCAACAATAATACAATAATAGTAGGGGACTTTAACACTCCCCTCACTGAAATGGACAGGTCATCCAAGCAAAAGATCAGCAAGGAAATAAAGGCCTTAAATGACACACTGGACCAGATGGACATCACAGATATATTCAGAATATTTCATCCCAAAGCAACAGAATACACATTCTTCTCTAGTGCACATGGAACATTCTCCAGAATAGATCACATCCTCGGTCCTAAATCAGGACTCAACCGGTATCAAAAGATTGGGATCATTCCCTGCATATTTTCAGACCACAATGCTCTAAAGCTAGAACTCAACCACAAGAAGAAGTTTGGAAAGAACCCAAATACATGGAGACTAAACAGTATCCTTCTAAAGAATGAATGGGTCAACCGGGAAATTAAAGAAGAATTGAAAAAAATCATGGAAACAAATGATAATGAAAATACAACGGTTCAAAATCTGTGGGACACAACAAAGGCAGTCCTGAGAGGAAAATATATAGCGGTACAAGCCTTTCTCAAGAAACAAGAAAGGTCTCAGGTACACAACCTAACCCTACACCTAAAGGAGCTGGAGAAAGAACAAGAAAGAAACCCTAAGCCCAGCAGGAGAAGAGAAATCATAAAGATCAGAGCAGAAATCAATGAAATAGAAACCAAAAAAAACAATAGAACAAATCAACGAAACTAGGAGCTGGTTCTTTGAAAGAATTAATAAAATTGATAAACCCCTGGCCCGACTTATCAAAAAGAAAAGAGAAAGGACCCAAATAAATAAAATCATGAATGAAAGAGGAGAGATCACAACTAACACCAAAGAAATACAAACTATTATAAGAACATACTATGAGCAACTCTACGGCAATAAATTTGACAATCTGGAAGAAATGGATGCATTCCTAGAAACATATAAACTACCACAACTGAACCAGGAAGAAATAGAAAGCCTGAACAGACCCATAACCAGTAAGGAGATTGAAACAGTCATTAAAAATCTCCAAACAAACAAAAGCCCAGGGCCAGACGGCTTCCCGGGGGAATTCTACCAAACATTTAAAGAAGAACTAATTCCTATTCTCCTGAAACTGTTCCAAAAAATAGAAATGGAAGGAAAACTGCCAAACTCATTTTATGAGGCCAGCATCACCTTGATCCCAAAACCAGACAAGGATCCCACCAAAAAAGAGAGCTATAGACCGATATCCTTGATGAACACAGATGCGAAAATACTCAACAAAATACTAGCCAATAGGATTCAACAGTACATTAAAAAGATTATTCACCACGACCAAGTGGGATTTATTCCAGGGCTGCAAGGTTGGTTCAACATCCGCAAATCAGTCAATGTGATACAACACATCAATAAAAGAAAGAACAAGAACCATATGATACTCTCAATAGATGCTGAAAAAGCATTTGACAAAGTACAACATCCCTTCCTGATCAAAACTCTTCAAAGTGTAGGGATAGAGGGCACATACCTCAATATCATCAAAGCCATCTATGAAAAACCCACTGCAAATATCATTCTCAATGGAGAAAAACTGAAAGCTTTTCCGCTAAGGTCAGGAACACGGCAGGGATGTCCATTATCACCACTGCTATTCAACATCGTACTAGAGGTCCTAGCCTCAGCAATCAGACAACAAAAGGAAATTAAAGGCATCCAAATCGGCAAAGAAGAAGTCAAATTATCACTCTTCGCAGATGATATGATACTATATGTGGAAAACCCAAAAGACTCCACTCCAAAACTGCTAGAACTTATACAGGAATTCAGTAAAGTGTCAGGATATAAAATGAATGCACAGAAATCAGTTGCATTTCTCTACACCAACAGCAAGACAGAAGAAAGAGATATTAAGGAGTCAATCCCATTTACAATTGCATCCAAAACCATAAGATACCTAGGAATAAACCTAACCAAAGAGACACAGAATCTATACTCAGAAAACTATAAAGTACTCATGAAAGAAATTGAGGAAGACACAAAGAAATGGAAAAATGTTCCATGCTCCTGGATTGGAAGAATAAATATTGTGAAAATGTCTATGCTACCTAAAGCAATCTACACATTTAATGCAATTCCTATCAAAGTACCATCCATCTTTTTCAAAGAAATGGAACAAATAATTCTAAAATTTATATGGAACCAGAAAAGACCTCGAATAGCCAAAGGGATATTGAAAAAGAAAGCCAACGTTGGTGGCATCACAATTCCAGACTTCAAGCTCTCTTACAAAGCTGTCATTATCAAGACAGCATGGTACTGGCACAAAAACAGACCCAGAGATCAATGGAACAGAATAGAGAGCCCAGAAATAGACCCTCAACTCTACAGTCAACTAAACTTCGACAAAGCAGGAAAGAATGTCCAATGGAAAAAAGACAGCCTCTTCAATAAATGGTGCTGGGAAAATTGGACAGCCACATGCAGAAAAATGAAATTGGACCATTTCCTTACACCACACACAAAAATAGACTCAAAATGGATGAAGGACCTCAATGTGTGAAAGGAATCCATCAAAATCCTTGAGGAGAACACGGGCAGCAACCTCTTCGACCTCTGCCGCAGCAACATCTTCCTAGGAACAACGCAAAAGGCAAGGGAAGCAAGGGAAAAAATGAACTACTGGGATTTCATCAAGATCAAAAGCTTTTGCACAGCAAAGGAAACAGTTAACAAAATCAAAAGACAACTGACAGAATGGGAGAAGATATTTGCAAACGACATATCAGATAAAGGACTAGTGTCCAGAATCTATAAAGAACTTAGCAAACTCAACACCCAAAGAACAAATAATCCAATCAAGAATTGGGCAGAAGACATGAACAGACATTTCTGCAAAGAAGACATCCAGATGGCGAACAGACACATGAAAAAGTGCTCCATATCACTCGGCATCAGGGAAATACAAATCAAAACCACAATGAGATATCACCTCACACCAGTCAGAATGGCTAAAATCAACAAGTCAGGAAATGACAGATGCTGGCGAGGATGCGGAGAAAGGGGAACCCTCCTACACTGTTGGTGGGAATGCAAGCTGGTGCAGCCACTCTGGAAAACAGCATGGAGGTTCCTCAAAATGTTGAAAATAGAACTGCCCTATGACCCAGCAATTTCATTATTGGGTATTTACCCTAAAGATACAAATGTAGTGATCCAAAGGGACACATGCACCCGAATGTTTATAGCAGCAATGTCCACAATAGCCAAACTATGGAAAGAACCTAGATGTCCATCAACAGATGAATGGATCAAGAAGATGTGGTATATATACACAATGGAATACTATGCAGCCATCAAAAGAAATGAAATCTTGCCATTTGCGACAACATGGATGGAACTAGAGCGTATCATGCTTAGTGAAATAAGTCAAGCAGAGAAAGACAACTATCATATGATCTCCCTGATATGAGGAAGTGGTGATGCAACATGGAGGCTTAAGTGGGTAGAAGAAGAATAAATGAAACAAGATGGGATTGGGAGGGAGACAAACCATAAGTGACTCTTAATCTCACAAAACAAACTGAGGGTTGCCGGGGGGAGGGGGTTTGGGAGAAGGGGGTGGGATTATGGACATTGGGGAGGGTATGTGCTTTGGTGAGTGCTGTGAAGTGTGTAAACCTGGTGATTCACAGACCTGTACCCCTGGGGATAAAAATATATGTTTATAAAAAATAAAAAATTAAAAAAAAAAAAAGAGTCAGAACTGAGAGAACAAAATAAAGAGGATCCAGTGAGGAGACAGTTGAGGCTGGGACTGGCTGGGACTCAATGAGCTGGGGGGATGTGACGTCACTATTGAAGGCAGACAGGGCGGGCATACAGGAGACTGAGCTCAGTCGGCAAGGTAACATGTTCGAGGGGCCTCTGGAACATCCTGGCAGAGATATCTCATAATCTCATGGAGACTGAAACGTGGTCCTCAAAAGAGAAATGTGGGAAGATAAGGATTTGAGAGACATTGTGTCTAAAAGCCACAGCATGGGGCGCCTGG